>NC_080095.1:46418854-46723277 GCF_950005125.1 Chionomys nivalis | reverse complement strand
AAATCACTGTTATTATCGCTGTTCCCAGTGTTAGGTAAATAGACTCAACAAGACTAAGTTACAGCAGTAAGTGGCACCTAGCCAAGGACACAGAGTAAAACACAACTCCAAATGAACCACCAGCTCTCCAAGGGGAGCCTCCCCAACCCAATTTCCTCTGATTCCAGTAATAATCAAACAGCTTCATGGCCAGTCATCAGCGTTTGATAAAAACAGGCTCACGAAATCAAATCGAGCTCCTAAGGCGACGGTGCAGGTGTTCCAGTAATGTGCTCCCCTGCCAGAACAAGTTTTGTTCATAAATTATTTTAAGTATTTATAATACAACCTACATACCTGTAGTGATTACTCTGTACACAAGAATTCTCATTGACATTTCCAACATTTTTGTTGGAAGTATAATGGTCATACACTGATCTTATAGTGTACACACTTCTAGATTTTTACAAAAGGTCACTTGTGTGACCATCCCTGACTCCAGGAAACACAGCAGTCTTAAAATAAAAGTTGTCCTCTTTCTTCTGATCCTCCTACTCACAAGCTTCCAGACCAATGTGAAGCTCTTACCCCAATTAAATATCACCACGGACTGGTGTTTTGTATTTTTAAGCTTTATATTAAATAGATTCATAGGCCATATACCCTTGTGTCCAGTTTCCTCTGTTCAACACTATGCTTGTGAGTTATTGTTGTAACTGAAGGTCTTTCATTTTCATGGTCCAGCAGTATTCTACCACACTTACATGCCATCAAAAACCTATTCACTCTACTTTATATGAGGGTAAGGGATAGTTCAATGCTGTTATGACATTCAATAGCCTCACTTGTAGATTTTAATGCATAGTCTCTACCTTTCTGTTAAGTCTATTTCTAGAGTGGAAATTACAGAACATAGGGTCTATAAATCTTTAACTTTAATAGGTGCTGCCAAACCACCTTCTAAAGTAATTTTGTCAGTTTGCACACCCACTAGCAAGAAGGCACTACATAGAAGTTGTCATTGTTCCTCACTCTTAAAATTACTTGCCATTCTCAGTCTTTTCCATTCCACTTGTGCTACTTTGTGGGGTGGATTTGTGTGTGTGGTTTGTTGCTTTGTGCGTGTGTGTGTGTGTGTGTGGATTTCTAACAGATTTAACAGTGTTTTAAGAGAACCTGGACTTTGCTTCAATCAGATATCAAAAGGTACAAAAGTGTGATTATGCACATGGCCCTCTATAAACAGACTATACCAAGAAAAGCACTGGGGATGTGGAAGGGCAGAGAGAAAGCGGAAGACCTGGGCAGGGAATTTATTGTGGTTGTCATGGGAAGGAACTAGGAAGACAAGGAGAGCAGGTTTATGATTGGCTAGACCCAATAAGATCAGTGGTGTATGGATACCAGTGGTCTGTGGTCCCTATTGGATAATATCAGTTCTTGGAACTGGGGCTGGACTTGTTGGTTCACACCTTTAATCTCAGCACTCAGGAGGCAGCGGTATGCTGGACTCTGTGAGTTTGAGGCTAGCCTGGTCTTCATAGTGAGTTCTAGAACACCCAGTGCTAGACAGAGAGATCTGTCTCAAAACAAATTATCAGGGTTCTGTGGTTATTATTAGTAGTATATTAGTAATATAAGTTCCCTATTGGTAATAGCAATGGTCTATGGAGAGTAATAGTAGTCTGTATATGCCAATGGTCTATGGGTAACATAATGATGTATGGGCTATATCAACAATCTATAGAGCTTTTCAAGGTGTATAAACAATAGCAGTGGTATATGGAAGTATCAGTGGTTTATGGAGTGCAGGAGTGTTCCTGGTTGTCTGGTGCCTGGCTAGAGGATGATTTGAGGAGGGGGAGTAGTGGTCCAGGATGTGAGAGACAAATAAAGGAGATTGAGGGTGGGGGTGAAATAGTTCATTATGTAAAGGCATTTGCCACTAATCTCGAAGACCTGAGCTCAATCTGTGGACCCTCATGGTAGAAGAAGAAACTGACTCCAGAAAGTTGCCCCCTCCATGTGTAAAACTGAAATACAGATACAAACTATTTGAAAAGAACATTGTGGGTAAGCTCCCAGGCTTGTTGGTTTGCAATAAAAGATACACTCAGAGAGCAAATTATCTGGTATATTCCTAGCAGTACAGTATCTCTAGGGATAACAAGTCCATAATGTCAAAGTGTTTCTATAAAAAATAAACACTTTGGTTAAGTGTCTTTTGTATACTTATTAGAAAACTTTTTACAAAGTACCCATTCAATTTTACCCCTATTTTTTATTTTATTTTTCTATCTTTGTCTTACTATTTTACAAGAATTTGTCCTATGTTTTATTTTGTTTACTTTTTGGGGTGCTAGAGATGAAACAGGGTCTTCTGCACACATAACACATGCCCTACACTGAGCCACACCCCAACCCTCTTCCTATATTTTAGATACAAGAACTCCAAAACATTTTCCCATCCGGCAGATACTCTCGCGCTCTTGCCTTCCGAAGAGCAGAGCTCTCCATTTTACCTTCTCCCCTTCGCCATTCCTCTTTATAGTTAATGCTTTTGGGAAACAGGTGTCTGCTTCAAAGTCATGAAAATGTTTTCCTGTGTGTATTCTAAAGACCTTGCTATTTTAGCTCTCATACTGAGAACGTCAGTCTGTCTGGACTCCTTGATATACAAGTACATTATAGACAAATATTCATCTTTTCCATGTGGATATACAATTGTACAAGTTTTATTTATTAAAACAATCTTTTTTTTAGTTTTGCAATGTTCTGTACCTTTCTGTTTAATAAACCAGAAAAACATTTGTCTGGTTACCTACAGACCTGGCCACATTCCTGGCCACGCCCCATCCTCACCTTCATCTGTTTCCAAGTAGTATGTGTCTTCTACTTTCATTAGGTACCTGGTGAATAATGGGCTTCTCCATCTAATATAGGATAGTCTTCTCGTACCAAGATTATTAACTTGATCACATCTGTAAAATCCCTGCTATCATTTAAAGTGACAGATTTATAAATTTCAGAGATTAACACAGGACTTGGTCTATTCATATTGTTTCACCTGCCATGGCTCTAATTTAAATTAGTGCCATTCTCCTTACAAATGAGCTAAAAGTACCAAAAAATTGGTTTCTAAATGACTGTAGGCATCAGTTTAGATTTTATCTTTAAAACTATTGACTAAGTCTTAACTCCTTAAAAATGGGCATTTTAAACCACTAGTCAGCACCGCATTCAATTCTGAACCTTCTGGACAAAAGACAGTCACGTCTTAGAGGAGGCATTTCAGATAACCTTCGGACCAGTTACTCAGACTTCCCTTTTGACTGACAGTCTCAAAAGAGTCTGTATCGCTCTGTAAGTGCTGGAGAAAAGGATTGCTTGGTCATTACTAACTTACAATTTCTGAAAGTGGTGGATCATAGTCCCCCCCCACCACCATGAAATTAAAAGTAAATAAACAGAAAGCAGATATCCTGTGGAGTCACACAGCTATCTGTTTTTCAGCGGTCTGTCCCTGTCCCCTTACAAAGCTTTCTTTCTTGTCCTCGTACATGGACATCGACTTCTCTCTTCCTAGAGCTCGTTTAACATTTTGCCCATTTGGACCACACTTACATTGGCTTCCTACATCTCCCTCCACTACCTGGAGACCTGAGACATCTCCTTTAATAAGGTAAATAAACCAAGTAGAGCCACCTAATCACTGTGGCACGGAATCCCCAAACTGGAGTGGATTAACAGAGTATGTCCCGTTTCTCCCTGATGTCACAATGCAGCTTGACAGGATGTAGAGCGGATACCCACATCCCACACAGCCACTCGGGGTTCTTCCCCTCTTGGGGCTCTATACTCCAGTCCTGTTTTCGATTTGCACCCAGTTGGAAAGAATGGGGCAGTTTAGATAGGATAGAACTTCCAAATCAGGGCTAGAAGTGACAATCCGGCTTCTGTCCTAAGCTGGCCAAGCAGATTCAAGCCCTTTGACAAGATCTAATTAATTGTGAAGCGGCTAGGATAAAGAAAGCTAACTTTTGAGCTAGAAAAGTATTTAGTGGACAGGGATAGTTTACACAGCAATGGTTGTGTTGTACAACACACGAGAGAACAACATGTGGTAGTACTAATGGTGTAAACACTACATGCCAGTGACACGCCCAGGTAGCCTTTGAGAGCAGGGATATCAGTATCACTTTTTCTAAAACAGTGTGAACACAGTAGTTGCCCAATAAATGTTTGATGAGTGATTCCTAGTATATCGAAGCTCAAAAACGTCCTTAGAGATCATCTAATCTAAACCTTTCTTTTTAAATGTGAGGAATCAGAAAGCCAGAGCCACTGAGCAGGGACAGGAGCCATTTATCTCCTATCCCAGATTCAGGGAGATAGTCTTTGAAAACTAACTTATCCCAATTTCCCGGTCCCGTGAGACTCCTTTTTAACCAACATATTAGGAGTTGCACCTCTGAACAAGTGTTATTCATTCTGATGAAGTCTCCTCGGGACTTTCTACACACAGCGGCGAATGCTGCTGCCATTAAAAAATTCATAGAGCTTTTTTTGAGGGATCGCTTTCTGAGCCTGTGGCGTTTTTCTCGAGTGCTGCACTAGTGGTGGTGGGTAAATATATTCAGCCTTTGAAGATGGGTTTGATTCTGAGAAATGTTTTAAAGACAAAAATTAAATGTAGATGACGCAGCTGTGCAATACTGTTTTAGGAAGAAAAAAAAAAACAACCAAAAAGCAAAAAAAAAAAACAAAACAAAAAAGCTGAATGAGGTGGTGTGCTGCTTAATAATGTCCGATCAGAAAGACTGCTTCCTACATGATTTATCAACCAGCTCTGGGGGCGATTTCAGAAGAGACGGCTGGGCATTTTGAACAATATCATCATTGTTGGGCTGAGTTCATGGAGTCCTAAGGTGATGGGTTTGAAGAGAAATAGCAGTTTTTGAAATGTATGTGTAGCTGACGTGACAGAAATGCCGATGCTGCAGAAGCCCAAGTTAACTCCGCAGTCCTGAAGGTTCCACTAAGAAACTCAGCAGAGTCTGCGGCTCCGTTCCTCTCTCCCTGTCTGGAAACCAGAGGTGGGATGTAAGGAAGGGAAGCGATACTTTAAAAATGAGGTAAGATGTTTAACTGTTTAATTTATGCATAGGTATGTGTGCTTGTGTGAGGGTTTGTGCGCTTGCGTGCGGGTGCCCGCAGAAGCTCCAGAGCGGAAGTTCCAGATGGTTGGAAGCCATTTGAAATGGGTGCTCACAACTGAACTGTGTGGTCCTTTGTAAGAGTAAGGCCACTTAACCACTGGGCCAGCGAGCTCTCCAACCCTGACATAACAGTTCTTGAAAAGTGACCGAAGTGGGTGACCTGACTGATGCTTTTCTGGGAACGTGTTTAGAAAGTATGACAGCAAAGCCTGTCACCTGGTGCAATGGGCTGGGCTTGTGTGCCTGCCCCAGCTCAGTGCCTGGGGTCACTCTGAAGGTGATGGGGTGCACATCGAGAGGACCCAGAAAGGAAACTGCTGCTCTGGTTACAGCCCAACCTCAGGCCAGAAGAGATTTCCTTCTCTAGCGATAAGAAGCAAGAAACACCAACTTCTTCAGTTGGCAGTGTTGGGAAAATTAGACCCCCACATGCAAAAGGGTGAAATTAGACCCACGTCTTTCATCAATTACAAAGAACAACTAACTCAAAGCAGACGGAGGATTTACATGTGAGGCTCAAACGATGAAACGCCCACAACAAAATACACGAAAGCAGCTCTGTGACATTGGTGTAGGCCAGGATGTTGTTTTTAATAAAACCTCAAAAGCACAGATAACAAAACCAAATATAGACATATGGGATTACATACACTACAGTTCTCTGCACAACCAAGGAAATGACAGAACAAAGGAGAAAGGCTCTCTTTTTGTTCAATTTCAGACTTCAGTCAATGATTCAAAGACTACGTTACTTGGGCCTGAGGCAGGGAAGAAGATCTTGGTGGCATGAGGGTGTGGATGAAGAGGTTGTTCACCTCATGGCAGCCAGGAAGTAATAAGAGGGAGAAGAATGGTCTGGGACAAGACCCACCCTTCAAAAGTACACCCCTATTGGCCTATTTCTTCCAACTAGACCCTGACAGTCCACTGATCTGCGAACTCATCAGTGGTGGAGTTAGCACACACAGAATTCGATCCGTTTCCAACAATGGCATCAGCTGAGGGACCAACTTCAACATGTAAGCCTTTTTGGTAAATACTTCACATCCAACCATAACACATCTGATAAGAATTTAATATCCCAAACACAAAGGCGCTCAGGCTCAAACATTCAAACTTTTAAAAGCATGCAGAAAACCTGAACAGTCATTTCTCAAAAGAAGTTACACAAATGGGCAACAGCTATTCAAAAAGCATGCAATACAGCTAGACACCAGAGAAACACAAACCATGACTAGATGCTACCTCCTGCTGGTTAAGACGATGACAATCAAAACACTGAAAGCTAAGCATTGGTGAGGGTAAATAGAAAATAAATCATTTGTGCACTATTGGTAGAAATGTAAGCTAAAAGCCATTATGAAAAGCAGTATGAGAGTCTCTCAAGAAAATTAAAAATAAAGCTAACTTATAATCCAGCTACCCCACTACTGGGGTATGGACAATCAATATCCCGAAGTGATAGTTGTACTTCTGTGTTGGTTTTAACACTATTGACAATAGTCAAGATAAAAAAAAAAAATCAACCCAAGATCCACCAAAGGATGGATAAATAAAACATACATATACACAGTGGAATGCTACCCAGCCATGAAAGTAATGAAATACTGTATTTGCAGGCACGTTGCTGGAATGGGAAATCATTATGGTACGGAAAATAAACCAAGTGCATAAGAATAAGTAGCAGACAACCCCACTCACTCATGAGTTCCGAAATCATTGTTTCTCAGAAACACGGAGTAGGAAAGTTTGCTAGATTCTAGGGAAGGGAGAGAGAGGGGACGAAGAGCGACTGATCAGTGGCCTCCAGCATTTACAGTGAAGAGGTCGAGACAGTCTTTCACACAGTAGGGTAAAGTACCGCACTTCTCACAGTAGAACGAAGAGGGGGTTTTTGAATATTTTATCACACATAACTGGTACATCCTTAAGATAGGATCTGCTCATTAGCCTTATTTGGTCATTAGCCCATGTATTCATGTACCAAACCTCATACTGAACTCAGAAATGTGAAGATTATGTACCAGCCATATTTAAAAAGAAATAGGAGCCCTTGGAGGGGTTTATAAATAAAAAAGAGAAGAACCCTGTAGCAGTAAGTACCTAGGGCTGCGCCTTCAATTATGCTATTAAGCTGGTGGGGGGAGGGATGTCAGAGTTCAGAGGCCTTGTTTTCACTTTGTACCTCTATATAAAAATGTAAATATCGTTCTCATTACTTTATGCTCACACCTGGCCTATTTTGAGAGGCTCAACCGCATTTCCCTGATGATCCAATTTAAACACTTCCCGATGGCATAATTACACTCTCTTGATAAACTGCCATCACGTGCAAGGGCACACACAGAAAGAACTGTGGGCTTGTGGGCATGCACTCCCGGGGGAAGTGCTGTCCTGCCATAATGGGTAGGTATCTTTTGGATATAAACATCCATTTCTAGCGGTGGGAATGTGTATGAATATGTGATCACAGAACACCTATCAGGAGATTCAATAAAGACCCCAATGCAGAGAAATGTTTGCTGGCCTCCTGTGCCCACAGCGCTGCACCGAGGATAAAGCTCACCATGGTTGCACAGCATCTGTGATACCCTCTCCACTGACTGAGCTAAGATGCTGCCTGCCTGGCTGTGGTATTTCCAGCAAAGTGAAAGATGCACAGACACTGCTGAGTGAACTGTCCAGCCAGACAACCACCCTCTCGACCTATATCCAGCAGTGACTCTCTGTGTGCATACTTGCATGCATGCATACATGTGTGGATGTGTTACATGTGTATGTTTCATGTATGTGCCTATGTATATGTGGGCGCATGCACACAGTGCATGTACATGAAGGCCAGAGATGACCATCAAGTGACTTCCTCAATTGCTTTCACCTTATTTATTAAAACGGGGTCTCGCTAAACCTGGTGCTCACTGATTCTGCTAAAATGGTTGGGCATCTAGCCTCCAGGCTCCTCCTTCGTTCATCACTTTCCCAGTGTGGGATCATAGACACTGATGGCTACACCCTTCTTTTTATGTGTTGGTGAGGCTTTGAATTAAGGGTAGCAAGCACTTTGTCCACTAAGAATTCTTCCCAGACCCCAGTCATTCTTGTTTTGGGATTTTTCTTTCCTGTTGGCTTCTTAGACTATGCCTGACTTAGAAGTGGTGAGGCCGGATGCACAGTCTCTAAAGTGTGGTTATTCACAACAATCAGCCTTAAGGGAGTTCAAATTCCATTTCTCCATGATTACCTCCTGATGAAATCATCCCTAGTTAGCTGCCAAAAGTCAATTCTTCCATCTACCAGGTCTGCAGACTTGACCTAGGCTAAAGACTCTGTGCTCTATTCTGACTCCATCTTCAATGGCAATAAAGCCCCAGGAGTTGGAATACAGCCTTCGATTCTGCTGATGAGGCAGTGGGAAAACTAGAAACCACTTCCCAGTCTATCATCCCTTTGGATTCAGTGACTGCTAACTGGAACACACAGTCAAGTCAGCAGCCAGGACCAAGGCTCAGGGAGCCAAGATACTTCCATCTTTCTCTTTTAAAGGGGTAACTGAGGATTGTTTAAAATTGGAGCCCTTCTTTAAAGAAAGAAGGAAGGAAGGAAAAGAAACAATTTAGAAATGCATAAATAGATTCTCCGGAGACCAATATAACCCAGACATTATAACAATGCAAAACCTAGCTGCTGAGATTTCATTTGTTCTCAGTTTTGGAAAACACAAACCCTAAGGGGTCTGAATCCAAGGTTCATTTATTCTTAATAAGCTCAGTTCCGGGGCCCTGTCAGTCCCTAGCTGATGACAACACTACCAGCAGCTGGAACAGCTGGACTCCAAAGAAGCATAAGGCTCTGAGACATGCAGTGTTGACTCCTGTCATGGTTTGCTAATGTCCAGAGCCCACGGCGTGTGATTTAAAGTTCTTTCATGATGGGTTCTCCAGCCTCCTAAAAGGTGATAATAAGGACGGCACTGGTAAGGAGTGGCAACCACAGGCAGTCCCCTCCACCGACTTCAGATCTCTTGCCACAACTCTCAGAGAAGTGGGTCCTGGTCCACAGGGCACAGAAGGAACCTGCCAATGCCATGCTCCCTGTTGGCTGCCTCCTGATCATGATAGCCCTTAGTTTAAGAGACAAGTCAGCATAGTGGCATATGTTTTAATAAGTAAAGCTTACCTGAAGATCAGAGAGTAAAACAGCCAAGTCACTAGAGAGCTCTTCCCTCTAAGAAATCCTCAGACTGAAAAAGAGCGAGTTCTTGTCTCATCCTGCCTTATATTCCTCTCTAGTGCTGGGATTAAAGGTGTGGGCTACCACCACCTGGATCTGTTCCTGCATTGATCTTGTGTAGCCCAGAGTGGTCTTGAGCTCACGGAGATTCATCTGCCTCTGTCTCCCAAATCCTGGGAGTAAAGGTGTATGGTACCACTGCCTAGCCTCTAGTGGCTTAGTTTTACCTTCTGGTATTCAGGCAAGCTTTATTTATAATTGTAGCATGAATAATAAAAACCCAGAAACAGATAATGGGGTTCAATCTGAAGATCAGAAAAGCAAAGCAGCCATTCATTGGCTCTTCCCTCTACCTCAGATCGAAATGGCTTTCCTGCTGCCACAAATGCTCAAAATGAGACTGAGCTGAGACCTGTCTCTTCCCATCTTCTAGTTCTCTCTAGTGCTAGGATTAAAAGTGTGTATCACAACCACATGGCCTCTATGGTTAATTTAGATGGCTACTGGGATTAAAGGTGTGTGCCACTACTGCCTGGTCTCTATGGTGACCAGTTTGACTGTTTTACTCTCTGATCTTCAGGCAAGCTATACTTATTAAAACACAAATAATATACCACTATAAGTCAGGAACACACAGGAATTTAGGTCCTTCTTCCCTGAATGAACCCAGTGCTCCTGTATCCAAGACCTAATAAGGACTCAAAAGAGCAGCTCAGCTGAAATTCTGATCAACTTGGTCTGTAAAGCAACCATCCTCCAATATGCCAGACTGACCACCATCCCTGGATGCCCATACTCAGTAACTCAAGTGCCTACCTGCTTTTGGTCATGCTGTTTATCAAAGCAATCAAAAGCAAATTAATGATATTCAACCAAAGAATCTTTCATTCACACATAAACAAGTATTCACTGTAGCGTGGTAGACAACACAGGATGGTCCAAGTGAGCTCTCTGTCATTCATTGGTTCCAGGAAAGGTCCTGTCCCTTTGCTTTGGCTCCTGTTTGGCTCCAGAAATCAACCTGGGTATGTTGTGTGAAGTTTTTGCTCTTTTGGGGGACCCAGCACCCAGCTCCCAAGTAAATCACACATAAAGTCTTATTCTTAGTTAGAAATGCCCACCCAGCCTTAGCTTGGTTTGTTTCTTGCCAGCTTTTTTAAAAATTATCCCAGCTACCTTTTGCCTCTGGGCTTTTATCTTTCTCTATTTATGTATACCTTCCTTCCTTCCTTCCTTCCTTCCTTCCTTCCTTCCTTCTTCCTTCCTTCCTTCCTTCCTTCCTTCCTTCCTTCCTTCCTTCCTTCCTTTCTCTGTGCCTTGCTGTGTAGCTGGCTGCTGGCTGGCCCCTGATGTCTTCCTCTCTTTGTTCTCTTGCTTGCTCTCCTCTTTCTCGGTTCTCCTTCTATTTATCCTCTCTGCCTGACAGCCCTGCCTAGTCTTGCTCCTGCCTTGCTATTAACTGTTCAGCTCTTTATTAGGACCATCAGGTGTTTTAGACAGGCAAAGAATCACACCTTCACAGAGGCATAAACAAAAGTCACACACCTGAAAATAATATTCCCCAACACAGGTAAGCATTGCTGCGATAGACCGGACACCTTTGCCAGCTTCCTTTTCAGTTCTGTCCTTAAAGGCACTTCATCAGAAGAAGGAACTCGTTTCTTTTTAGATAAACTACTCTTGTCCTAGCCCAGCAAATTGTGAGACACATTTGGTGCATTTAAGGAATGCTGACAACCCAGGGTTACATTTGTTGAATCAAAACAGCAATAACAGAAGATAAACATCCTCCCTGTTCCTCCATGTTGTCATCTTCCAAGACACATTGTTTTAAACAAAAGGAATTCCCTGTATGCTCCTTGACCTTACTATTTAGCCAGTTATAACTTCATGTTTATATAGCACCTGCTATGTGCCAGCACGATGGTGGCAGGGCAGCAGGGAAAAGAGAAGAAAGGAACATAAAGGCAAGCACAGAGATAGAACTGAGCAGAAAGGATGTGGTAAGGGGTAACATCCAGCTGCAGGTAGCTCTCCCCAGCAAAGGCAGCTTAAGTAAATTCAACCTTCCCAGCATACCCTTCAGAAGGTAACCGCAGCTATGTGAACTCACCCTCGTTTGTTTTCATCACCTATAACTTAATATACACGAATAATTGCACACATAGCCAGATACATGCACGTAAGTACACACACACACACAACAGTCTTCCCTCTCACAATCTCAAACTCACAAAGGCTCCTTTGTGATTAATTTTTAAAAGTCATTTCCTCTGGGGAACCAAGTACCAAAAATGTCCCTGATGTGATCCAGGGCTTGAGCCCAGAGCTTGTGCTGAATTTGTGCTTTTATGGATCCCCTTGCCCAGCCTATATATCACAGTACGAGACTGTGCCCTGTTCAACTTCCCACATACCCTAGTGTTGCCAAGGGTTTCCATTAGCCTAAAACCACCTGTCCACCCCACCTTCTCCTGCATATTGGACTGCTGGCCTGTTGAGTTCCATGGGTCAGGATCTTCCATAGCCAGGAGCCACAATTCTGTACCAGGTAATATATTCTTTCTTATGTAGAAGTGATGGACTTTTCCAGCTTAAGCAGCGTCTGGCTAGCATCCTATACAATTCCTCCCAAAGGCTGTCTAAGACACTTACACCTACAGCCAAAGCACTGACAAGAAAATTGTCAAAACACAAGAGGCATTTTTACTAACTATGGAGAGCTGACCTGAGAAAATGGTTGCGTTCCGTACTTTATTTCTCTTTTTCTAAGGAACCGTTTACTACCCTCACTGCCCTGGAAATATCAACGGCCATCCTTGTGCATTTCTTTCCTCCTCTTTCTCATGTGGAATCTAAATATTTTGGTGAAAATGCCAAAATATACTTCATTTTTAAATGAATGTGTGCATGCATGTCTATATATGTTTAGGCAAGACACGCACGTGCAGGCCCCACACATGGGTATATGTTTGTTCACATATGGACACACACTACATGTGTGCATGCATGTGCAGGCTCGAGGTTGACACTGGGAGTCTTCTTTGATAGCTGTCACTGAGGCCAGGTCTCTCAATCTAACCCAGAGCTCATTGATTTCACTAGTCTGGCTGCTCTGACTAGTCAACTTGTTTTGGAGACATCCCTGTTTCTGTCTGAGTCCTGAAATTACAGCTGGCAGCCAATCCCACCTGGCATTCCTGTGGGTTCTAAGGAAATGAATATTTCTCAAGTATTTATTTCATGTTTGTTCAGATGGAGAAGAATAAAAGAAGTTGGTAGCCTTTAATACTCCATGGCTCATTCTTAGTATTCAAAGTAGGAAGCCTATTGGATATGATGCTGGGGGATTAAAGAAAATGTCCTGGCTCTGGAAGTCCTGGCAGACTATTGTAACTCATCTCAGTCGGCCAATTGCAGAGCTAAGTAATAGGAAAGAGGGAAGGAGATCAGGCGGGTGTCAAGGGGAACAAATAAAGAGTCCGGAGATCTCAAGTCCATCTTCAGGGCCATTGAATGAACTTTTAGGGTTAAACAGAGGAAATCTGGGATGGGGCAAGAGGAATGCATAATTAAGTCTTGCTCCGGCTTGGTCTGGTTGACCATCATCTCAGTTCTGGCTCTACAAGGTGATCCCCAGAAATTGTATTGCTGTGATGGCTTGAGGGGTACAAGCTGGTTCTCATGGGATGGTTACCCCTGCTTGGGAGAGGGTGGTCTGTGAAGTCTTGCTGCTCCTGCAGTCCGAAGGGACTGAAGGTTTAAGACAGCGGCTAGAGACCATTGTGTTTTGAAGGTCTGGAGTAGGATATTGAGAGTCAAGAGTAAGATGTCCCAGTTACTCTTCTCCTGGTGACTTCAGCTTTGAAGGAGGTGAGACAGATTAGGAGTCCCTCATTGTTGGGGGCTGCAGACTCCTGGCCCCTTGACTTTCTTTGCCTGCCTCAGACCCTTTGTCTGCTGGAGTGAACTGAGAAAAACAACTTGTTTACCTGTGCCTGCAGCTGCTCTGAGCACGAGACCCTCATGGCAGGGGAGTGGGTTCTGGAGAGGCCTGCAGCTGAAAGATCCCAAGAGCTGGGGTATGGCTATTAGTTAAGGATCCCTATATAAGCTTCCCTGGAGCACAATAAACATGGCATTCTTGTATCAAGGATGACCTGTGTCCCAATGTCTCTGTCTGTGTGCATGTGTTTTTAAGTCTCCAGCTTAGTTCCCAGCTCATGTACCAACCGCCCCATAGTACAGGTGCTATACCTCATTTCTAGGTCAACACCCCTTGAGTGATTAACATTCCTATGTGCAGAGTTAAGCAGAAAACTGGCCCAAAGTAAAGAAGATATACACAAAATGAAGGCAGGGGTGCCAGGCTTTTATCTTGCTTTTCGTTACCTGGTAAGCACAGTGAGGAGTCAGTAGTTTTTGTTTGTTTTTGGTTTTGTTTTGTTTTTTGTTTGTTTTGTTTTCCAAGACAAGGTTTCTCTGTAGCTTTGGAACCTATCCTAGAACTCCCTCTGTAGACCTGGCTGGCCTCAAGCTCACAGAGATCTGCCTGCCTCTGCCTCTCAAGTGCTGGGACTGACGGTGTGCGCTAACCATTGCTGGTCTTTGTTTCTCTTTTAATCAAAGAAAGTTACTAAGTACCTGATGTAGATGCCTTAAATTAACATTTTGAACTTACTGAAAATACCTTTAGAATGGAAGATTTTAGCTCTTGCTAAGTGTGCCCATCTGGTGTAGGAGCTCCTTCTGTTTGTGTGTTGCTTTCATTGGTTAATGAATAAAGAAACTGCCTTGGCCTAGTTGATAGGGCAGAACTTAGGTAGGTGGAGAAGACAGAACTAAATGCTGAGAGGAAGAAAGCACAGTTGGAGAGAGACACTATGGAGCTGCCAGAATCAGACATGCTGAATCTTTCCTGGTAAGCCACTGCCAAATGGCGATACACAGATTAATAAAAATGGGCTAAACCCAGATGTAAGAGTTAGCCAATAAGATGTTAGAGCTAATAGGCCAAACAGCAATTTAATGAACACAGTTTCTGTGTGGTTATTTCAGGGCTAATCTAGCTAGGCAGCCAGGATGAACAAGTGGGCCCTCTCCTCCTATACACATCCTCTGTGTTCTTTAGGAAGAGACAAGAAAGTCTTGGCCAAAGTTTGTTTGCACCTTTCCCTTCATTTTGTTCCAGAAAAAAAAATGTCCCTGTAAAAATAATTTTCCTCCTTAATTTTAATTTTTCAAGTCAGAAGCTTTTCTTTGCAGGTGTCAGTCTGCTCTGTGCTGCTGTGACACAGTGGTTCTCAGCCTGTGAATTGTGACCCCTTTGGGGTTGAATGACCCTTGCACAGGGGTTGCCTGAGACCATCAGAAAACACACATGTTTACATTATGACTCATAACAGTAGCAAAATTACAGTTATTAAGTAGCAATGAAAATAATTTTATTGTTTGGGGGGTCACTGCAACATGAGGAACTGTATTAAAGGGTTGCAGCATGAGGAAGGTGGGAACCACCACTGTAAGACACCAGCACAGCATGAGTAAGGTGGGAACCACCGCTGTAACACACCACCACAGGGAACGATTAGCAATAGAAGGGTGCTTAGCTCACAGTTCTGGAGTCTGGGAAGTCCACAGGCCTCTGAGAAGAAGTTGCCATATAATATATTAACTGGTATTCAAAAATGGTTGAAGAAATTTATCAAATTAAGGTAACTCCATAAAATATTGCCTACAGCATCTTCAAGGAAAAAATACTACAGCTCAAGAGATTGTTTAGAGCTTACATTTAATTGACCATACTTCACACCTTTTATTTTAAAATTAAAATATTGTATGTTAGTATTTATGTTTATATTTAATGGGGTATTTGGAAATTGTCCACCCAATACCAGGCACACACAAAATACCCTCTTCACTAACAGAGATATAAATGCTGAAAAATTGGTATGTATTCTTCCAGAATTTTCTCTGTACCTTTATGTATTTGCATACATGCCTAGGAAAATTACTTAATACTAATCTGGAAAAATGAGAACAAGAAGTCCTGGAGAATTCCTACTTGAGAAGGTAAGAAAAACCTTCCATATATATATATATATATATATATATATATATATATATATGTGTGTGTGTGTGTGTGTGTATGTGTGTATATGTAGGTATATGTATATGTGTAATTATATATGTGTGTGTATGTGTTCATGTATTTATATGTAAACATGTACATGTGTATGTGCATGTTTGCATGTGTGTACATGTATATGTGAATGTATATGTGTGTATACATATGTATATGTACATATATGTATATTATTGTGTGATGTGTATGTATATGTATATATGTATCTGTATGCATATGTGTATTTATATATGTGTATGTTTGTGATGTACATGTATGTATATATATGTATGTGTACATAAGTATTTATTATTATGTGAGTGTATATATGTGTGTATGTGTATATATGTATACGCATATGCATGTGTGTAGGAGTGTGTGTACTTTATTTGCATATTATATATGCATATTTCCTATATCCTTGAAAAGTGTTTTGAAATATTATTTCATCAAAGGAAGGTTTTTTTTCTAATATGGCAAAGAATTTGTGGGTCATTCCCACTTCGTTTAGATTCCAGAGTCGTAGCTGGTGTTTTCTTATCAAGTCTGCAGTCAGAAAACTTGGCTTTCTGCCTTTCACACTATCTTCTCTTTTTCATTCTTACACCTTCCAGTATGCCAGGAAATTGGTGTCTTAAACCCTTGCCAGCAATTATTAAATTTGATTAGTAACATCATCAGATAATAATGTTATTTTAGTCTTGGCTGATAGCATCAAATTCATGTAGCGAGGATCCTGGCCTGAAGAATTGCTAGAAGAATCTCTCCTTTTGTCCTCCAGAGAATCACAACTGTAGGAAACTGTATTGTTCATTTCATTGTCAGAGAATTTAGATAAGATTAGCTGCTTTAAAATCCACACAATTTTACTTTTTAAGCATTAAAGAATGACAAAATAGATGCTGCTTATCTTGGAACTTTATTTTCTTAGCATTATTATGAGAATCTGGAAAGGTATTTCATCGTTGAAGTTTAAAATTTTATAAATAAATGAGCTATGTTTTAAAATAAATACAGTAACGTATTTACAGTTGCTGTGTCTTAATTTAAGTGATTGTATTAGTCCATTGTGCGATGCTATAACAGATTCCCTGGGACTGGGTAATTTATTAAGAAAGGAGATTAATTTCTTATCGTTCTGGAAGCTCGAGAGTCCAGGACCAGAGACCTGTATCTGTTGAGAGCCTTCCTCCATGTTATGTCAACCATGGGAGAAAGTAGGGCGGAGGGAGGGAAGAGAGAAAATGCATTTTTTATGGGAAGCCGATACTCATGGTAACAGCCCCCCATTATAACAGCTTTAGTCCCTTTTATCCCCAGGTTCCAATCGCCCAGTCATCTCTGAAAGGTCCCTCTTCCCAATAAGGTTGCCAGGGGGCTAAGTTTCCAACCCATGAACGATGGGGAACACATCCTAACTGCCATGTTCAGCCTAATAGATGACGGGTACTAGGGACAGGGCAAGCAAGACAGACATTTTTTTCCTTATTTTGCATGACATAGTTTACACTCTCGACACATCTGACCTTCTCAGAGTGCGATACTATTGTGGTCCTGGCTCTTTTGACATAATTTTAAACCTGTCTGAGGCAGTTTTATCCTGTTTCATTTTTAATATTATTTGTCTTAACTCGTCACACAGGAGACCCGTGACCACTTCAAGGTTTTTGAAGAAAGATTTTTAGCTTCATTGATCCCTCACTGTAATTTTTTTTCATTTTTTTTCTTTTACTGAATGTTTTCTTTCTTTTATATCTTCAGAAGCTTATTCTCGTTTTAAACTTTATAATGTTTATGTTCACTTGTGTTCAGAGCTTCTTTAGTTTGAACACAACAAGCTACACATTTTCTTCAAGTGTCATATATTTAAGACTATTAATTTCTCCCTCTGAATAGCCATAACCATCACAAGTTTTATGATGATTCTTCATTCAGTCCAGAACACCAAAGAATCCAGTAAGGAATACTTGTAATCTATACATTGCTAATAGTTCTAACAAACACAGGCTGTTACGGTCTATAGCTTATCTCAATTTCCTATAACATCAGAACAAGAAGCCTTGTAATACTAACTAGTGCTGATAATTCTGGGGGTAGCCTGAGTGTGGACTCTGTTTCAAGACTTGAATACAAAGACAATGACCAAACAGATTATACTGTTAAGATTGCAGCTTCATGAATTTAGCAGACAACCTTGCCATTATTTCTCTTCTCTTGAATATAAATTATTTCCAAGTACACTTGAGAAGTCAGTTTTCTGAGTGTACTCCATGTACACAAATGTGCATATATTGATGTACATCGATCTTTAATAAGTATGTGTATATCTGGTTGTGATGTGTTTTTGATTTAATGTATATGTTTAATACCTATTATTTCTGACACATGAATTATTGAGGAATAATAAAATTTAGAATCATGTGACGGGTATGGTGGCACAAAGCTTTCCTCCCAGCACTCAGGTGGCAGATGCGGACAGATCTCTGAGTCTGAGGTTAGCCTGGTCTGAAGAGGGAGTTCCAGGGCAGTTGGGGCTACACAGAGAAATCCGGCCTCAAAAAAAAAAGAAAAAAAAATTACAAACACGTGAGTTTTCTTAGGTCATCTTTTCAGCTTTCTATTTTTAATTTGTTAGCATTAATTGAATTTGGTATGCATAAAAATACTAAACCTTCAACATTTGTAGTCTTGCTTAATTGCTTAGGCTTTGGTTTTATATATTCTCACAATACATGCACAGAAACACACCTTTATCCTTCAGTTGGGTGAGGTTTTCTATTAACCATTAAAGAAAACTTGTAATTTTATTCCTAAAAAATACTTATTTTTAGTATTTTTGGTCTACTTGTTCTGTCAGTTCTTAAAGAGATATGGGTTTAAAAATCTTGGATCCAAGCTGGGCGGTGGTGGCGCACACCTTTAATCCCAGCACTGGGAAGGCAGAGGCAGGCGGATCTCTGGGAGATCGAGGCCAGCCTGGTCTAGAAGAGCTAGTTCCAGGACAGGAACCAAAAGCTACGGAGAGACCCTGTCTCGAAAAAAAAAAAAAAAATCAAAAAACAAACAAACAAGCAAACAAAATGTTTGATCCAGTTTTCTCTATATCCCCTGAAGTTTCACCCATTAAAATTGTCAAAGGTTGGAGGCATGTTTAGCAAGCTCACAGCCACTTTGGCTATGTAAGACTCTTCCTCAAGAATCCAGCTAAAAGAGTTGGGCATGATGGTCCATGCCTTTACTGCCCTGGGGATCAGAAGCAGGCAGATCTTTGAGATCAAGACAAGTCCGGCCTACAAAGTAAGTTCCAGGCTAGCCAGAACTACATAGTGAGACCCTGTTTCAGACAAAACCAAAACTGTTCCCGCCGTGTACCTGAAAACACAGCCCATCCAGGATGACATTAAAGTTTCTGCTTGCATTCCGTAGGCCAAATCAGAGCATACACTAAGCCCAAACCTTTTCAAGTACCAATATTCTTTTTTTTTAAAGATTTTTATTTATTCATTATGTATATAGTGTTCTGTCTGCACATTTTGCCTGCACACCAGAAGAGGGCATCAGACCTCATTACAGATGGTTGTGAGCCACCATGTGGTTGCTGGGAATTGAACTGAGGACCTCTGGAAGAGCAGTCAATGCTCTTAACCACCAAGCCATCTCTCCAGCCCTCAAGTACCAATATTCTTTAAGTCATGAGTTTACAACTTTCAAAACTACTGTAACTCGCACTCACACACACAAACACGTGCATAAACACACTCAAATGCATGTACAAAGACACACACACACGAAGAAGGAATTATATGTCTTCATGATCACGTGGCTGACTGAGAGCTGAGGCTCCCTGAAGCTGCACAGAGTCACCAGAGAGGAATCTATGGCATATTGTTAGCCCCAGAAAAATAAAATTCAGAATGCATATTGTTCAATGCCACGCTAACAGTGAAACTCACAAGTGGAGCCATCGTTAAGTTAGGAATGTGTGCATAAATTTACAGCTTAGGATTCTTAGGCAATTTTTTCTTTGCCTTTCAACATGGCACATCAACATAGCAGTATTTTAGTTTTACCCCGTCTTCAGCATGCTGCCCTCCATTACCCACTAAATAAATACCTACTTCCTCTGCATGGCATGCCTACCCATCTTTGTCTCTCACCCACAATGTGACTCCCTTGCCTAGGACCCTCTGGACTTCATGACCCTTGGGCCACTAAGGGGCTCCCTGCCTGGGACCTGGCTGCCTTCATGGCCCGCCATGGTCTAGGGACTTGCTACCGTTGCCAGCCGCTCTGCGGGGACCTGCAGCATGGTCTCATGGCCCACTACCCACTGCTGCCACTCGGGGACCTGCAGCATTTTTTTTTTACCATTACATTGGTGCCTGAGACTCAGGGGGCTCTCCTGCCCCTCTCCTGGGTCAGGATCCAGAACCAGATATTTTTTCTACAACAACCACATGCTCCATCTGCCTGAACAATGACCTCTACGCACACCAGCAGCTTCAGTGGTGAGTTTTCTCCTTCCAGCCCCCAACCACAGCCTTCACGGCTATGGTTGATCTCTTCACTGCTTTCCATAGCTAAAAACATGACCGGACAACCCAGGGTCAGTCCTCCCACGCTAGCACTGCACACTCTGTGTGGTGCATTCAACTGGGGGCCCAGGGTCCCTCAGATTTTTCTTTCTCCTTTTTTTTTCTTTTTCTTTTCTGTTCTTTTGGACCACTTTTCAGTGGTCCCTGCTTGGAGCGGCCTCTAAGCTTCTCTGACTTCCAAGTCGCCCGGACAGGAGCCAGTCAGGCTTTAACACCCCACCCATAGAGAGAGGACGCTCTTCTACAAACCCTGCGGTGTTTGCTGCCGTTTCACACCCCGCCTATAGAGAAAGGTCGCTCTTCTATAGGCCCTGTGGTGTTTTCGCGGGTTTTCACATTTTCAGCTATGGCATAAATCCTCAAACTATGCTCCACTGGTGTCCTGCCAGCTCCTCTTTTCCTCAAACTGTCCCTGCCACTGCTGCCGACAAGATTGGTTGGATCCATGAGACAGCTGTTTTCAATTCCAGCCTTTGTTCCCTACTGCTGCTTGTGGTGCAATGGCTCAGCTACAGGGCAGATCACGCCCCTAGGTCTCTCTTCCATACAACATGTGACTGCTATCATTTTGACTGAGGTCAGGTGACTTCACCACCATCTTAACTGAAAGCCAGATCAGGTGATCAAGTTCCACCATCTTTACTGAGGTATTCCCTGCCTGGTTCTCTGGAGTTGACTCTGTTACATGTGTGTTTTATGTAGTGGCATGTCTTTGATAAGGCCCACCAAGAGCATCCACTTTGCCATTCCTGTTCACTCTGTGTGTGTTCATACGTGTAACTTAAATATACCTATATTTACTGTTAAATGTTATAATTGTATGTTCACTGTATCTCATTCCAGACTACAGTGTATACATATAACTTAAATGCACCTGTGTTTACTGTTAAATGCTATAATTGTCTGCCCATTATATCTCATTCCAGACTAACAAAACAGCAAGTTCCATGTTTTAAATCGGTATGTACTTTTAAGTCTTCTACAAAAATATGGTATATTTAATCCAAACCTAATTTAAAATATATTAAAATGTTCTATACTATTGTCAGTTCTGCCATTAACCTTCTATTACAAGCAGTTTTTTTCTTCTGTCATTTTATGAGTGTAAATCTTACCCGTTAAGAGCCAGTACAGTCAAGCTCAGACCCAGCTCTCCAGGCAGATTCTATACTGCAGTTACACCTGATAAACAGCCCTCAACTGCCCAGAGATCTGGAGAATATGGCATTTAAATGCTTAATCATTAAAAATCTTTTCATAACAAAAAGAGACAGGTTGGCTCCTAGCAGCAGCACTCTACTTCCTCCAAAGAAGACAAACAGACATAGAACAACGTCCATCTGCAATTTGCTTCAACTGCCAAGCACTGACCACTGGGAAAAACTGTCTTTCATCTAAACTGAAGATCTCCAGACAGTGGACAGAATTGCTTGAATCGATAGCCTAGCTGCCCAGGTCAAGGTAGGCTTGTCTTCCTTCAGATTTCTTAGCCCACAGGATCTTCTGAAGCCCAGCAGACCCTATGTTAAACAGGAAAAGGCAAATACCACCCTCAGCGATCATGAAGGACCCTGAGGAGTAGCTCTAGGTGCCAACCAAGTAAGTTCTCTGTTGTTTTTAATCAATAATTCAAGTAAAATTTTATCTTTCTCAAAGAGCTCTGATTTAGTTTGACAGCTGAGAGGCTTTGTCAGTTTAAAAGGACAGCCTCACCAAACAAATTTCAATAAATTACAAATATAAGTTATTAAGATGTGTACCTGCAGGTTAAAAGGTGTGAGGACAAATGCAAGTTATCAAATTTCTCTCTCACGCTGTGCTGCCTTCCATAGTCTTAAAGATACTTTTCATTATGCAAAAAATCTGTCACAGTCATTCTGATATAAATATGCTACTGTTTAAAACTTATATTTTTTACAAACCCAAAGAATTCTTATGAGTTCCAGGGAGTTGAATTGAAGGATCTACCTTAAACAGGTCAGATACACCCCTCTCAATTCCCTGATTCAAATTAAAGTCTAAATGTATATATGTGGATAAAGAGATTTTTTAAACTAGTTTTCTACATTTTCCAATTTTTAGGAAAATAAGTATTCATTTTAGAATAAAAAAATAGCTTTTATTAAAAAAGAATAGGGTTAGGGATGTAATTCTGGGGCTGAGTGCTTGCCTAGCATGCACACTGCTCTGGGCTTGATCCCAGAATCACAAAGCGATAATAATAATTAATAATAATAATAGAAGAATAAAAGGCCGAAAATGGTATTATATCAAGAGATCACCCATGTGCTCCTCTAGATAAGATAATTATTGAACCATTTTTTAGCTGCAAAAATCAATTTCTTAGGATATTAATTAGAAAAGCTACTTTGTTCCTAGCTATTGTCTCAACACATCTTACCACCAGGTGCAGATCGTTCTGAAAGCAGGAAGGTCCCTTCCTGATGCATCGGTATTGACACATAGTAAAACCAAACCATCCACTGCATCATAAAGAGGATAGACAACCCCACGTCTGACTTCCATATGAAATGATGTTCGCACACCCAGAGGACATCAGTCTTCCACTGTGGCTGCTCCAGCCCTGGGAAATCATTAGAGTCTGGGTAGTGAAGTTTTGATCAGGCAGTGATCACACAAAAGCCTGGATTTTGTTTTCTGGGGTGCACATTTCAGGCCTCAGCTTAAACAGAGGTGAGTACTAGATGCCCTCACCCTGTAACATACAGGGTGCTGAGGAGCTGAGTCAGGTTACATTCATACACCTGGCCTCTTAGATGGGTGCTGGGGATCTGAATTCAGGTCCTTGTGCTTGTGCATGCTTGAACATGGATTTAATTATAGCATTTTCATGCATATAAATTAATTTTTAAAGGAAGATTAACTTATAGGTTAGTTTAACCCAAGTGGTCAGTCCTAAGCATGTGTACATACGGGCAACACTAATCAGACACGGTAAGGTTTTTTAAGTGGTGTGTGTGTGTGTGTGTGTGTGTAAAACAGTAATAATCGTAGAAGAAGAGTTTGTAAATTTGATGAGTGATACACAAGAGGAGTCAAAGTGGGAGAGAGATAGCTGGCAATGATGTAAATACAATACTCAAAAACATAAAAGCACATAAATAGATAAGTTTACTTAATGCCTTTATTAAAAAGAAGCTAAAAATGGCAGTAGCCCTACTAAGTGCTCATTTTTAAAATCTAACTAATTTCATCAATGCTGCTTTACCTCTGAGTTAAACTATCTAATGAGTCAAACTTTGATACAGACAACTAGTATAGACTGGAATCCACTCACAGCTGAGGAATTTTTACCAGCACATTCCGCTAGGCATCAGGAGGAGGTAAAAATAAGCCTTAGCTGACTTCTAAAGGCAGGTGGGAGAGGACGAGTGTGGGCGGGGGTCTGCCTAGAAAGTTTCATGGGGTTCAAGTAACACAGTGTAAGTAAAAGGCTTGATGAGCTGGGGCACCCTCAGCAAACCTTTGGAGTTAGCCTTTAGAACAAAGAAAAAGCTTGTCAAGCCAGTTAGGGCTCAGCACGGGGCCAGCCCCATTCGGCTCTGGATGGAGAAAAAACAGGGATCCCAGTGTGTCCTTGAGAGGCCTCAAACTTTGTGCTTGTCTAAACTGATACCCTCCCAGTTGGCAAAGACCAGAGCTCCTTGTGGTATGTACTTCCTGGGGTGTGATTAGGGCACACCCCACAAGTGCTCTCACGGGGCTTGAGTGGGTTTCTTTGTGCCTGTTAGATTCTTTCAGAAGCAGAGCACCAAGCAGGTGAGGCTCCAGCCATCGACTCCTGGCGCTTATTACAGCAATCAGCCTCCAGAATCAAGAGACTCAGCTTCTAAATGCTTAACCAGCATGGAAGGATGAGGAGAGAGCAGGAGGCACGAAACCCACTTCTGCAGCAGAACAGTGTGCTTCCCTCTCCAGATCTGCAGTGTATCCCCCCGCTCTCCACCCCACGACTCCAGCTAATTATTTTAGGACAAAGCCAAAGCCAATAGGTGATTGATTCTTTAGCATTCAATACTTGATCAAATTGAGTATGTGAATTTAGCACAAACTGAAAGAATAAAAAAGGCATTTATAATCATCCTTTTGATGACTCTCAATTTGAGTTCAAAAATACTGAGGGAAAGAACCAGGAGGAAGGATGGGAGGAGAGGTCAAACCTTACAAATAATTGGACTTTGCCCAGAGATATGTGCTCAGGTTTCTTAAAGAGGACGCTTAAACATTAGATACTGACTTATTTGTAAGAGTCCCTTTCCTTTGTCTGTTAAAAAAGAAAGAAAGAAAGAAAGAAAGAAAGAAAGAAAGAAAGAAAGAAAGAAAGAAAGAAAGAAAGAAAGAAAGGAAAAGAATATACATTGCTCTGGCCTTTTTCCAATGTAGCATGACAATCCATACATGTTTTAGTGGAAGAAGGGGCCGCAAAACAAAACTGCAAAACAAAGCAGTTGTGTGGACATAAAAGCTAGCAGACAGCGAGGCAACAGTGAAGGTTTCTTTGCGATTAAGATTCTTTCTCCAAATCACACAGTCTTCTGTGACCACTTCGTCTTTGTCCTTGTCGCCCATCTGTGTTCCTCTCTCATAATGTTTCATTTGAGCAGAGGAAGCACAAGGGACTCCTTGACCTCTCCTGGGTCTTCCTTTGCTACTGGAGACTCGAGAACTAGACTGTCTAAAGCCACTTACCAGTGAGTGATCCATGTGTCCCCGGATCCTTCTGTGTCTCACGCAATATTTTATAAGAGCTGCCTTGACTGGTCTGGGAATTATGACCGAAAATATTTCAATTCTCCTTTGGGGGTAGTTTGCTAACTATTTTTCCTATTTTTCTAACACAACTGGCTTACATTGCATGCCCCGCTAACAGATGTCAAATATTTAAGAATGTAGCCCCTCCTTTTTCGAGCTTCCAGAATCATCAGAATCTCCAACCTGGAAGAAGCCTGAAAAACCCAGCCAATCTCATCCTGCCCTCTGTCACCCTCTCCCTGTGTGGTAACTCTCAAGACAACTTCCTCTCAACTAGAGTTAGAACAGCATTCTGCCTTTCGTTTATCCAAAGGTCATTGTGAGATCCTCACAAATGTTTAGACGATAAAACTGTCAATTTTGTCATCTATAAAAGGACTGTAATAATGAGTATAATTAGGACTTGCTAGGTGGTTCAGTGGTTAAAGACACTTGCCGAGAAAGCTTGATCACAAGTACTTTCCCGGATCCCACAGTGGAAGGAAAGAATCTTCTCAAAAAAGTTATCTTCTGACCTCTACACACATGCACATATAATGATGATGATATTGAAAATAAAATTTTAAGATAATGAATACAGTTAGTGTCACTGTTTGCTACTGCCTTGTAGCAATGATATGAGAATTAATTGGACAAGTATTTGTGAAGCCCTAAGAAGCCATCCCAGTGTTTATGAAGCCAATTGAAAACAACCAATAGCAAATCTAACAGCTAGGGTTACCTGGACTTAGCATATATATATATCTGTGTCTACAACTTACTTCACTACTCCTTCCTCCAGGATTTCTGGCTTTTCCCTGCCCACACTGCCCCAAGCTGCTTTCTGCCTAGATTCTCCCTGTTGTCTGTATCTCACTTTACACACAAGAACATTATGACCATTGAGTCCTTTCTGTTCCTCAGAAGCCAGAGCACCGGCGGGCTCATCAGCGGTCACCCACCCTTCCCCTTTAAAGACTCACAAATAGAAGAAACTTGTTCCTCCATTTAAGGCTCACGGTGTTTTTCTTGGTTGCCTAGAAGCATTGAGCCAATAGAACCAGAAGAAAACCAAAGGTCCACAGGTATGGACGGGAGCTCAGCCTCACCTTCCCTGGCCTAACCAAAGGTCCACAGGTATGGACGGGAGCTCAGCCTCACCTTCCCTGGCCTGTGCCTTACAGTCTCTGCTCCAGATTGCCTCACAATTCATTGTGATGGAAATCAAGCCTTCCAGGATGTCACCAAAGGTCCTCCAAAATCTCAAAAGGTCTAATGCTTTTTTTGCTCTTGTTTATTCAAGTCCTAGCCTGACCCTCACGCAATAAAATTCCAGAATAGGAGTTGCAAAAAGAAAGCCTAAAGTGTCAATTATACATTTGCTTGATCTTTGGGGTTTATGGTTGAAAACCTGCCAGTTCTTCTTGGCAAGAAGTTTGCTAAGTCTGCACACCAACTCTCTCCCTGTCTAGGTTCCAGCACGCCTGGATGACAGCATAGGAATTCAATGACAAAAAACTACTTGAAGAGTGACCCTTGCTGAACCTTAATACGCTTTTATGCACCTTCAGTGTCTTAATTTTCTATAACTGTAACAAAAGACCTGAGGCAAGTAAGTTAAAGGAGGAAAGGTTTCTATAGTGCCTAGCATTGGAGGTTTTAGTCTGTGCTTGGTTGACTGCTCGACTTTGGACTGGGGCAATGGCATGGAGAATATGAGGAGGGGATAACGCTTTTGAAATTAGTGACTGATACTCAAAATTTGAGGAATTTCATGTAAATTTTTTAATCCTTTTGACAAGTTGGAGCAAATATTTTGTTGGCCCTCCAGTATCAAGAAGCAGTAAATGTTCCTCCTGGACTTTTGAGTTTGAAGCTCTTGATTCTGTGACTGGGGAGGACACACCACATCAACGTGTACATTTAGAGTTCTAACGCAACCCAAGAACAGATGTGAAAAGATCATGCTTTTTCTCTTCTACAAATCAAGAACAAAGATTTGATGGAGCATTAACCAAGCAAGTCACACCCAACTGACACCCAACCAATCACACTAGACTCTTGGTCCTGCCCTCTCTCTAGATAGAGCTTCACAGAATCCCAGAGTGTTAGTGAACAAATAGGCCAGAGATGTAGGCTAGAGGGAAACTGTAACTGAAATCCCATTTTCAAGTTGTTTCCCATTTGGGTTATAATTTTTAAAAACACAATGAATTTCTGCTGTAGCCAGAAACACTTGCAGATTTAGCTTTCTGGAACAGATTCTAATTACATTAGAAATAAAGATGAGGATATCATTTAGAAAAGGAAGGAGAGGGGAAGACTTGACTTCAATTTAAAGTAAAAAGTTATTCACAACCCTAAAATGGAAATTGGAGGAAAACAGGGTGCCTGCCAAAGCACTGACATGATTTATCTGCTTCAAAGACGTGCCGGACAAACCCCAGAACATTTCCATGCAGTCCAGTGGCTTTTAGCTTCATTTCTATTGCTGTGACAAAACGCCTAAGAAAAACAAATTAAAAAGGAAAGGCCTGTTTTGGCATATGGTTTCATTGCTTTGGACCTGGGGGAAAGCAGAAATCACAGCATCAGGAGCGTGTGGTAGGGGAGAGTGGGAGAGGCTACTCATGGCAGCTAGGAGGCAAAGACAGAGAATAAAAAACCAGGGACAAGATAGAAACCCATAGATGACGTCAATGCCTCATGATCCAGTCATTCCCCCAAAGCCCCACCTCTGAACACTGATGCAGTGGAGATTACCTTCAACACATTAGAGTTCAGATAGGGTGTGGAGAGAGTCATTTCAGACCCAAAGCATAATCAGCCGGGATTCTAGAAAAGACAGTTGAGAAGTGCTCACTAGAGGTTATAGAGTACAGTGGAGGAAAAGTCATTTATCTCTGTCTGTCTTAGTTCTTAGCTCTGATGGACCGTGGTAACAAGAGACAGCGTAACTAGAAAAACAAACAGAATTTATTAATAATCATATTCCATGCATACTTGAAAGATTCCCAAGGAATGGGTACTCCTCAAAGAGAGCAGATTTAGAATTAATTTTTTTTTCTTGAGAAGACAAAGGAATAGGACATCGATTCTCAGCAGGCAGCAAATTGTGAGGGTGAATAAATGAAGAGCAGCCACAGAGTCCTCAGCTGGCACTTGAGGCTGATGAAGGTCAAGGGCTGTCTGCAGTGGTCAGGCTTTCCTGGTGGACAGTGGAGGAGGGACGCTTTCACCTTTCAAAATGGGAGAGGATAGGCTTTTGTGTCTGTTTCTACTCAATTGCCTTTTGCTTAAAATAGCCCTTGGGCCAAAATGGCATATTTGGAGTGACCTATTTGGTCTTCTACAGTAGCAACGAAAGAGGCAGTGTTGAGTGAGGCTGTAGCTACTTGACATGTATTATAGACATGAGCGCAAGATACAACATAGAAAGGGCCCAAGATGAATAAGGCAGAAATTACTCCATGAAACAGCACAATGCTCCAGCTACTGCATGGCTACAGATTCTACCTGCTGGTATGCATGCAAATCAAGACAATGACGTGCACTCACCTTGAGAACATGAATAAACAACTTGAGATGCTCCACAGAGCTGTTGTGAAGGTCAAATACACAAAGCACTAAGTACTCTACGTAGCCAGCAGCACTCAATAAAGCTTACATGGTAGTTACATTGCTACTGCTAGTTTTATCAGAAATTGAAATACTGTTTGGGTCAAAGAAGACCACCCCTCACTTACCTTGTAGTTTATAGACATATTTTCATCTATTCACTTCTCTATCAAGTCCATAATCTTGACCTTTCCATCAACTGGCCTGTAGTGTGGAGGTATTTACCTTTGATGGTCTGTGATCTTTGTTTCAGGCACAGGTCGGCTGGCCGAGTCAAGTTTCTGGCTTTTAATTTGGGGAGGTAGATAAAAAGACAGGAGATAAAGTCCCTGTGCTCTCTTTTATCCTTTGAAGTTTCTGTTTCTGAGGTTGTTTAAGCTCTTTGAATCTATTACTCCAAGGACTTGTGAAAGGGGATGTTCTAGTCTGACTTAATAAGAAGAACCTTTGATAAGGCTAGCTCTTAAGGACTGCTACTCAATGCCCGTCCAGCTAATGGATCATGTGAGCACCAGTTTTTCAGACTGTCCTTGTACCTCAGTTGGGTTCTGTTGGTGTCAATGTAAAATATATATCCCAGGAACAGGGATTTAAGTTGGCTATATTCCATTTCCAACACACTAACAGTTACATGACATTTTCATAATGAGATAAAAAATGTTGTAAATCAAAACAGTCTTCTGTAGACAGAGACCGTCTTTCCATTTCCAGCTTCTCAGACCCAAATAATCACACAAAAACTATATTAATTATAGCACTGTTTGGCCAACAGCTCAGGCGTATTTCTAGCTAACTCTTACCTCCTAAATTAAACCATAATTCTTATCTATGTTTAGCCATGTGGCTTGGTCCCTTTTCTCAGTGCAGCATTTTCATCTTGATCCCTCTGTGTCTGAGTGATGACTGCAGACTGAGCCTTTTTTCTTTCCAGAATTTTCCTAGTCTGGTCACCCTGCCTATACTTCCTTCCTTCTTGGCCGCTGGCCAATCAGTATTTTATTAAACCAATACAAGTGACAAATCTTTACAGGGTACAAGAGCATTATCACACAGCACTTCTCCTTTTTTAGCTTTTTTAGTTTTAACAAGAACTCTAAATCTAATCTCCCTTTTTTAGCTTTTTTCCTGACCATTATCAATAACAACTTCTAACCAAAACTATAATCAAAGACAAATATCCATAATCCATTTTTGGGAATGTGAGCATAGCTTTCTAGGCTACTTCCTGCTGATTGGGACATTGATAATCTTATGGTGACCCAAAGAAAATTTAGGATTATAGTCAAGTCCTGACTGGAGTATTCTGTGAGGCTGGATCATCTCAGTCAGCAGTCTTGAGACTGTTCTGAATATAGAACTACAACAGAGGTGCTCTGGTCAGCTGGGCAGTGGTGGCCCATGCCTTCGATCCCAGCACTCAGGAGAAAAAGATAGGTGGATCTCTGTGAGTTTGAGGCCAGCCTAGTCTACAAGAGCTAGTTCCAGGACAGGCTTCTAAGTTACAGAGAAACCCTGCCTCAAAAAAACCAAAAAGAAAAGAAGAAAGAAAGAAAGAAAGAAAGAAAGAAAGAAAGAAAGAAAGAAAGAAAGAAAGAAAGAAAGAAAGAAAGAAAGAAAATGAAGGAACAGAAAAGAAAAAAAGAAAAAAGTTGGATCATCTGGGCCATCTGTTCCCACTGGAGATTTTTCAGGATTTTTCTTTGATCAAACCTTATTTTTCTTTACCCAGAATGAATCCATAGTTTCCTGTTGAAACAAAAGCAAAACCTCTTCTCCAAAGTAACATATATTTGACTTAAATTTTGAAGACAAGGCATTTTTAAAATATATATGTTGGATTAACCAGAAGCATTTATAATCAAATGTCCTTTAGCTGCTGTTGTTCCTTCCTCAGCAGTAAAATAATTTAAAGACAACACAATAAAGTACAGTATCCAGATTCTCTCTATATTTCTCATCTTTATGTGGTTTTATTTTTTTAACTCTTTCTTTTATTTTTAAGTTTTGTTTTTTTGAGACATGGTTTCTCTGTGTATCTTTGGCTATCCTGGAACTCACTTTGTAGACCAGGCTGCTCTTGAATTCATAAAGATCTGCCTGCGTTTGCCTCCCAAGAGGTGGGATTAAAGGTGTGTGCCACCATACCCAACTACTCTCTTACTCTCTTTCATTTTTCTTTTTCTTTTTAAAAAAGACTTTCTCTATCCTTTTTCTTTCCTCTCCAAAGCCTATGTATATTTTTAAACAGACTGTAAACCATTTAGAGGGTTTTTTTTTTGTTCTATCTGAATCTGTCTTTTTCTTATCTTTTTCTGACCACATGAGTCTTTAATTCACTAAGCAGTATGGCTAGGATTAGAGTTGTAGCTTTGGCAGCTGGATCTGGCTTGCTCCTTGGCTTTCTGAGAGATTAGCTTCATGGCAAAGATACTGGCAGGAGCCACATTTTTTTTTTAAACCACAACTCTGTGGAATTTCTAGGTCCTAAAGGTCTTTCTTCTCAGCTACTCACACCAACTGAAGTTCCCAGAAAGAAGCTGGACTTACCCTAAAATTCAACAAATAACTGAGTAAAAAATTGATGGTTCTCGGGAGGCAGAGGCAGGCGGATCTCTGTGAGTTCAAGACCAGCCTGGTCTACAGAGCTAGTTCCAGGACAGGCTCCAAAGCCACAGAGAAACCCTGTCTTGAAAAACAAAAAAAAACAAACAAAAAAAAAAAAAGAAAAGAAAAGAAAAAGAAAATTGATGGTTGTAGAGAGTTGTAATGTTGTTAGGTTTAGAGGCAAATTATCTTGGACTGTCTTAGCTTCCTGAATGTCTATTTATTGCTCATCTCTATGTATGACGTAGCATCCTGGTGTCTACTGGGTAAATCCTTGGGAGTATACAAACAGACTTCATAGTTAAGATGGCCATTGGGTAGCATCTGAGGCCTATAAGAGGGATTTGTTTTCTTTGCTGTGACCTGTCTGATATACACACTGATGTATTTGAAGAGTGCTGTGCAATACTGCTCTTGTACCCTGTAAAGATTTGTCACTCGTATTTGTTTAATAAAAAACTGATTGGCCAATGGCCAGGCAGAAAGTATAGCTGGGGTGACCAGACTAGGAAAACTTGGGAAGAGGAAAGACTCAGTCTGAAGTCACCACTCAGACACAAAGAAATCAAAATGAAAATGTTGCACTGAGAAAAGGTACCAAACCACGTGGCTAAGCATAGATAAGAATTATAGGTTAATTTAAGTTGTAAGAGCTAGTTAATAATAGGCTGAACTGTGTTGTAATTAATATAGTTTTTGAGGAATTATTCAGTTCTGGGGTGACCAGGAAATAAAAAAAGCAGTCTCCTTTTACAAACGGCACCAATGTGAGGCAACTACATCCACATAAAATCTGAGAGAGCTTGAGAAGGGATTCTAGACATAAAAGGACAGAGTTAAGCATGACTTCTTGGTAGAAGCATTTTCTCAGGTGGGCTCTGTTTTCTAGAGGCAAACAGAGGCACAATTCCTTCAAGAGAGGCTTCCTGACCCAGTGTTAGTGGCAAAACCTCATAGCTTTTTTAAGAGGCTTTGCCACCAAACACTTAAATGGCACTTATGAGTAGCCAATATCAGGCTTCTTGGTCTGGTGGTAGAAGACTTTGTCAGGCATAACTTAGAAATGGCTATTGTAGACATGTGCCAACCCTTCACTTGGCCCTACAATATAACTAACTACAACCTAACCTATGTAGGGAGCAAAGCCTGGCATCTCTGCCTTCATCTTGTATCTGTCTCCTTTACTATGGGTCATCTACATGACTCTGCTAACCTCAATCACTCAAGGAGTCTCCATCTCAAAACCAATAATATGTAGGCTTCCTCATTCCTCCTTCAAGGCTGAAGACATAAAATTAAGAGTCAGGGTTCTAAACTTCCTGCCACTTTGGGTTCCAGAAAGAAAAAAGTCTCACAAGGTAGACTACTTCCCCAAATACAGGCAATGAGCTCCGAAAGTGAGGCTGCATGTCAAAGCAGAAGCAATCACCTATGGAACTGATGGCTTCCTTTCACACTGCGACCATGGTAACGATTTTCTCAGACCACCTTGCAGGTCCAGAACTGAAATAATGATCAGCTAGACCATCGTTTGATTAAGATTGCCTAATATGGACACATCTCGGATTCCACCTCAGTTTCTCCTCTGCTTACACCTACAACTCACTTCAATCCCTTGCAGAGGGCCTTGGGATGTTGGTTCCCTTTGGTGGTTCCTCTTCCCATCAGTAGTACCTTTTATTGAAGGAGAGTAAAGAGAAAAATTAGGCTGAAATGAGCATATGAAAAAAACTAGTATAAAGATTAAAAATCCTCATCCACAGAGGCTAGCCAGTAACAGAGACTGCTCAGGGAAGTATGCTGGGACAAGCCTACACATTGGGATGTAAGTGTCCAAAACACCAAGATACAAAAGGCCTGAATTTTTTTCACCAATCCTTTGTTTTGAGACACAAGGACCTGGAACACCCAGTGGATACCCATTGGACCCTGATATCAACCTGTAACAACACAGATTGAACCTCTATTTTCTACTCTTCACATCTTATGGAATTGGCCTGTTGGGATGAGTCATCAAACCTAGTCTGTTGGGAATCCCAGAAGGAGGGCTTTTGTCCGAACACTCAGCTAACAAAAAGAGCACCTTCTCTCTCAGTTTTACGCTGGCACTGACACTTTTGAGCGAGCCAACCGTTCATCCGTTCTCTGCTATTCATCAAAATTTAAATGGACAATTGGAAATATCACCCCCATGTAGAGGGTTAAAAGCCCTGAGGTCTATTTTCTCTGGTCTCTCCAGGGTGCTGATCAGCACACAGCCTTTGAACTAACTGAAGCAGTTACTCCCCTGCAGGCTCCGCCACCAGCTGCGACTTTGGACGGTTTGAAGTAAAAGAAAGCTACCTAGTTTTGCTTCTAAAAAGCAGAAATTCCCAGAAACAGGGAGCTTGTTTTGTGAGCAGACTGATTCCTGATTTCCTTAGGAGAGCCTGTAGAGCCCTTCTCACTGCAAACAAGAAGAAGGGAGACCAAACAGGAGGCAAAATTAAGAGGCAAATCATCCAGAAGCCAATACTACCTCAAGAAATGGCACAGGGACCTAGAGGACTGGAATAGACAGCCTCAGAATGGGTAATGGGCACAAGTTTCCTCTAAAGTTGATGATTTTGAGAAACAGCAGATACCATAAAAACTCCTAAGGGAAATTTACATTTATAAAAGAAATCTCTCCTCCTAAGGGTAACCCTTTCTCAATCCCTAGAGAATTTTACTAATATGCAAAGGTGTCTCAAGTACACAAAACAGAACTTGCTGTCTGCACTCTTCTTGCTACATTCTCTAATTTGGTTCTCCTCCCCAGCAACCCCAAAGCTCCTTTTCCCCTGTTAAAATTGAAACCTAAGTTTCAACTACCCCCTTTGAGCTTCAGCTCTCTAGGATTCACCTGCATGCATGAGACACGTGAGTTCTGTTTGTTCTTCTCTGTCTTTTGTCACAGAGACAAAACATAAAGGAGAAGAAAGAAGAGTTATATATATTTTTTGTTTTCCTTTCAGACAGATGAAAAAGCATAAAAAGAACAGGAAACAAGAAAGCCAAGCTACTAGTGCTGGGAGCTCCTGTGACTCACGCAGAAGAAAGAGCCGTTAGGAAGATGACAGGTCAAGATGCCACTAAGGAAGATGACAGCTGCTCCATGTGCAAGACTGTCAGCAACAGTGAGGCCTGGAAGAGGAGACTCCAGGGCTTAGCACGTGGCCTGTTAGCATGTTGTAGCCCTCAATCATCAAGACTTCTTTCATGCTTAGAAAAGACTACACACAAAAGCTTATATTAATTACAAAATTTTCATCCTATAGCTCAGGCTTATTACTAACTAGCTCTTATAACTTAAATTAACTCATTTCTATTAATCTATATATTGACATGTGGTTTGTGGCTTTATCAGTCCTTTCACATCTTGCTTCTTGGGCAATTTGCTTCATCTTTCTGACTCCACCCTTCCTGTCTATATTTTCAGTTTGGCTTTCCCACCTAGCCTTATTCTGCCTTGCTATAAGCCAAATGAGCTTTATAAACAACCAATGAGAATAATATATATTCACAACATACAGAAGGGTTATTCCACAGCATTTCCTCCTTTCTGTCTAATCAAAAAGGAAAGTTTTTAACTTTAACATCGTAAAATTACATTCAATAAAGCATTTATCAAGTAAGAATTATAGTTACAGTATCTAGTCTACATGTACTTGACAAAATTAGAGAAAATAATTATTTATCTATCCTGGTGAGTTTAAAGTTTTATATCTAATTTATCTTTTATCATAACTAAGAAAAACTATAACTATTACTGTCTAGTCTTCAACTACATCAAAGACCCTAGAAAGGTGAAATGTTACCTAATGAAAGGGACATCTCACTGCCTGGACAATCACCCAAAGTTCCTCTGTAATGTTGGGGCATCCAATTCTGGCCTATAGGCCCAGCATATCTGACAGACTTTCCTGTAAAGCATGGAATTTTGAAGGACTATTCTACCTTGTCTGGGCAAATTTTGGAAGTCATGTGTTGTGTGTCCTTCTGGTCCAGTTTGGACAGTAACTGTCAGAAATTGAGGCAAGGGCAGTTTCTTTGCCCACATGACTAGCTTTTGCTATAAATAAAATCAATTCCATATGTAGTATTTTTGGTGCCAATCATCCTCTTTTAAGTAAGTAGATTGGTGCTGTCCAGAGCAGACATGCCTCACTGTCATAAAAAGCCTTAGGTTAATAAAACCTTTTAAATACCATGGTGTGTAGGTCTTTGAAGTATTTGAAGACCATCTGTCTATTTAAAATTTATGTTTGCCCTTGAAAACATACTTAACATGACCATGAGTTTGATTGTAATTAGTGGCTAACTACTACTCTGTATTTTAAATTATACACTGCATTTTTAATGAGCTGCATAAATATATTTCAAATAAGATTAGAAACATACATACAGCATAGCAGAAATAACTTTAAATTTGGGTCAATAAACTAAAATCCATATCAATGTAAAATATTGTGAGATAAACAGTTGTTTTTAAATTAAAGTAGATTCAATAATCTACCCTTTTCTCTTATCATAATAATCTATCCTTCTCCCCCATCATTTCTGTATCAATAAAAATTCCTTGACCCCAGACTGACTGTTCTGTTCCACCTGCAGAAGGAAATTTCCCAAATATGAAAAACAACCCTGTCAAAAACCAAAATAATAGCTGTACCTTCCTGGTACCTACCTATGTGTGTGTACAGGTCCCCTGGCATCTCTAAATGCATTCAACTTTCATTCCTTAAAAAGTTTGGGATTCATTGCAGGCAGAATCTGTCTGCCTTTCTGTCTCATTTTTCTTACAAGAGAGATATCATGCCTAGTACTGGAAACCTAGCTAACTACTCAGTGCTAGTAAAAATTATAGTTATTGGAGGAGAATTCATAAACACTATTTATTAAGTCAGCAAAATCCCTAACAAGAATCGATAAACATATATCCTTATACCCACAGATAAATGTAGTCTTTACCCCTCATCAAGGAAACTTCTCCTTGCAACAGATGGAGACCACTAGAGAAAACTGCAACAAATGGACATGCAGAGTTGTGGAGTCTAGTCCCAGTGGATACATTTATACAACACTCTGACACCTAAGGCTCAGGAGACATTGAGGAAGAGAGGGCAGAACGTTTGTAAGAACCAGAGAACTGGGGACTTTGCTCTGAGATTGTGTCTCCTAGTAGCATCAGAAGCTACACTCATTAAGTCTCACCAAATGTGAGCTGAACAAGGACAACACCAATGACCATGACCAATTGAATGGGGGAAAGTGCACAAGACACCACCGGCAACTAAGGAAAGCTTAGAGATGTTCTTCCCCAGGAAAGAGCACAAACTGTCCAGGGCCACATGGTGGAGCCCTGAAAACATACATATAAGTAACATTATATGGATTGAACCAGTTATATTCAGTAACATATAAGTACATACAAATATGTATATCTATGAAATAAAAATTAGTGAAGGAAAGAGGCCATGAGTTTGAAGGAGAGTGGGAAGGGGGCTATGGGAAGATCCAAAGAACAAAAGGGAAGAGATAAATGTTATAATTGCAATATATCATCAGAAATATAATTAGAATAAGGCATAAGAACTTGGGAAGTCCAATGACTGCCCTCCAGACTCACATCAACTCCTGTAACACCACCGTTGGTTACATCAGACAAGGATGCTGTCCAGCCTGTAAACCTTTGTGTTAAATACTCTACAAGGTCGATTAGCTGAATAAAAAAATTTCTGTGATTGTGGAAAACTAAAATGCCACAAGTTGGGAGACAAATTAGCCTGGACTCTTAGTCCCCATAACAGCCATTTGTTTGATCCCATATCCTTGGAATTATCAATGCAAAATCCTTTTTGCAACAACCAAATAGACCCCTGGCTTCCAGCCACCCGAAAGCTAAGAAAGTCCTCAGAGAGCATCTGCAGCCTGCAACAGATTTCCTCACTATAACTTATCTACCTCACGTTTTCATCCAAGTATTTTTAAGTTTATTGTGTGTGTATGGTGTGTGTGTATGTATGTATGTATGTGCATGTTCGTGCACAAGTGTGTAAACATATATGTCTATGTACATATGGAGGCCAAAAGACAATCTTGCTTGTCATTCCTCTAGCACCACCCATCCTTTATCTTTTGAGGATAGAGTCTCTCATGGCCTGAACCTCTCCAAGGCTGGCTGGAAGTCCCAGGGACCTGTGGGTCTCCGCCTTGAGGATTAGAGTGTGCCTGCACGCTATTCTCGGCTTTTTCACAGTGTTCTGAGGATCAGTCTTTGGTCCTTCTGTCACAATGTGAGCACTTTTCCAATAGAGCCATCTCCCCAGACCCCACCAGTGTAATTAAAGAGCCTTGATGTATGACTCCCTTTGTTCTGCTATTCTACAACCAAATGAAACTGTTACCACTCTGAAAACGGTATTCGGGTAACCCTGAAACTCTGTCCCCAGGCCACAGTAACTCATATTTGGCTCTAGAGTAAGTTATCTCTTCTCCCTTTGGAGAGAAAAGCTGTGGTTTTACACCAGCAATTTCTTTTATTATTATTGTTATTATTATTAATAATAATACTATTATTACTACTTAGTAGTGTTATGTTTTTACTATTTAAAATAAATTTTTAATTTAAATTATTTTATTTTAAATCATATTCTTTTCTTTCCCCAAATCCTTCCAGATCCTCTCTCCTTTCCTATCCACCCAACTTTAAGCTCTTTCTCAAAAAACAAACAAAAACCCAATCGTCTTAGTCAGGGTTTCAATCATTGTGAAGAGACACCATGACCATGGTGACTATTATAAAGGAAGACATTTAATGAGGTTGTAGCTTACAGTTTTAGAGGTTTAGTTCATTATTTTCATGGCGGGGAGCATGGCAGCGTCCAGGCAAACATATAAGCTATGTCTTGATCAGAAGGCAATAGAAAAGTGGATTGTGACATTGGACAGTATCTTGAGCATAGTAAACCTCAAAGCCCACCCCCACAGTGACACACTTCTTCCAACAAGGCCATACTACTCCAACACAGTCACACCTCCTAATAGTGCCACTCCCTATGAGATTACTGAGGCCAATCACATCCAAGCTACCATACCAATGCCACAACAAAACCCTAAAACCAAGGAAACAAAAATGAAACCACTTCCAAAGGAAAAAAAAAATCACCTAAATGTAACCAAATCAAAGCACTTATATTGCACACACACACACACACACACACACACACACACACACACACTGTGGAATCCACTATATGTTAACCAACTACTGAACATGAGGCCTGCCCTGGAGTGGCTGATATTCCCAGTGCAAGTCTATTGGAGAAAACTGCTGCAGCAGCTTCTCCCATGGTTAAAAACTTCCTAGCATTTCCCTGCGCACGGGCAGGTGCACTGGTACAAGGCATGCAGGACCGCTTCTAGACGCTTACAAAGCCACTCAGTAAATCATAAGTAATAACGTCACAAGCGTCATTTGAGACACTGTCCTGGACATAGACCAGTCCTTACTGACAACAGCTCCCAGGGAGGAGTTGCTTGAGGACAGAGATGTAAAAACAGAAGGCTATAGTGGCTTGTGTAAAGGGGATGGAGTCCTTCTGTTTCCAGGTGTAAGGGAGGAGGGAGTTACTCCAGGTGACAGGTAGGGCTTCTCTAAACACCGCCTAGGAACACAGCTTACATGTCTGAGCCTGCTTCCCTATCAAAAGGAATGGAAAATCTGAGAGAAAAGCACAAGAGAATAACTCTCCTGGATCAAACACTTCAAATATTCCATCGGAATAATATCCCATCTACATTCAAAATGCCTCTAGCTGTCAGGTTTTCATATTCAATCTTCACTCCCCTACTCCTGTGAAAGAAAGAAAAGAGAAAGGAAGGGGGGAGGGGTGGAGGGAGAGGGAGGTTGTTCCATTTATCAACTCAAGCTTTTGAAACTTTCCATCTAAACAACTCTGCACATGTAAGCTAATTTCAGAACCCTAAACTTTGACTCCTAATCTCCCCAGTAACAACTTAATTTATTTTTAAATTTAGTATTTAGAAGTCTGAATCAATATGTATGTAATTAGTTACATATGTATACCTAATCTAAGTGTTAAAAGTCTCTAGATTACAAAGAAATTTGGAGCAAGTCTTACTCTGTCCTGCCAGCCAGCTCCCAAAGAATGACACAGAGACTTCTTATTAATTATGAAAGCTCAGCCTATAGCTTAGGCCTGTTCCTAAACAGCTCTTATAATTTAAATTAACCCATTTCTATTAATATATATTCTATCATGTGGTGTTACCACTCTTCCGTCTTGTACCTCCTGTTTCCCTATCTCCTGATGTCTTTCTGTGCACCTAGATTCTTCCTCCTCTTCCTTTCTCCCTGCCTATATATACACACCTCCTGCCTAGCTATTGGCCGTTCAGCTTTTTATTACACCAATCACAGCAATATACCTTCACACAGTGTACAAATATCCCACAACAGAAACTCCATGTAAGGTCCCCCGTCTTAAACGGTTAGCTATACTCCGACAGCTATAGATGGTCTATAGATAGGTCAATAGAGAGATAGATCTTATAAATTAGAAGTCGTGGTGTCATCCTACCTGTCTCTAGAATTCTCTATAGATGAGAAAAATAAATGATTGGCTCAAATTACCATAAGTTAAGTGAAATAGCTTTCAAAAGGAAAAGGGCCAGTTATCTTTCAAGGAAAACGAGATATTGTCAAGAATACCCTTTCGTGTTCTTTCACCCTGTGCTGTTCCTATGCCTGCCAGTGTGGCTGAGCTATTTTCCAGCCCTGTAAATGCTATGCAACCACTAGTAAAGCAAACCCTCTCTTATCCATAAACATGCAAATGAATTCTGTCTGGAAGAGGTGTGACAGAGCCCCCACAGCTCTGCTCTGTGAAGCAAATTCATTTTCATATTCCTAATTACCTCTACGAGTCTCCGCTCTCTACCTTGTCCTTTGCATTGATTATAACACCTCACTGGCTCCCTCTTCAATAAGTTAAATAAAATCGTTGGCACCTGTTCAATCTACATTTGTTTGAAAGCCACATTTTACCCCTTTAACGTGTTTCTTTTAATAAGGGGTTTCCTCTGTCTGCAGCCTGGTTAAAAATATATAATCTTAATGGATTCACATACTTAGCATGGCTATATTTAAGTAAACTGATGCAAGGGATGGGGGCAGGGAAAACAGCCTTTTTCTTCAACAACAAATAGGCAACAGAAACCAAATTTTCAAGAGTCATGATGCAAAGAACAGAGAACAAACTTTTCTCCTAATAACCTAACCATGAAAAGGAGGGCCGAGGGATGTTCATTTGCCCTCCTCCCACTACAGGGATCTGGGAAAGCAACGTGAAGAGGACTTGGTGTCAATTGTCTCAGACTTGTCTACAGTTTCTGGAGTAAGGACAGCATCCAGACTTTTACAGCCACTTTATGGTCACCGGTCACCAGAAACCACAGGGGATGAAAAATATACATTCTTTGTATTCTACTTTTCTAGACATTAGTTGGAAACCCAAGAGAGATTAACACAGAAATGTATTCAGACAGATTTAAACCTGAATGCACTCATCTTGGTTTTGACAGATGGCAGAAATCAGAAAAATGAGATTGGACAAGGGAATGTGGGCAAAGCGTAGAAGTTTCAAGAAGCATAGAAAGGTCTGTCTGCTCAGATTCTTCTCCGCATCTGTCTGTCTTTGGAGATAAGGGTTCTTGTCCATTGGTATGGAGAGAGCATCTCCCATGAGTCCTCACGGTCCCTGTCAGGGGAAATTTAAGGAGATCTTCCTACTTCTCAAAGTCCTCGCTTTCACTATTCATTATACCAAAGCACCACATCCGTACGCTGTGTCCCACACCCCATTGCTGGTACATAGGCAAGAGCTGAAGTCACCACCACAAAAAAAGGTCATAGCAGGTTAGCAGATGGAACAGCTCATTCTAGAAGACTCCGAGGGAGCAGGTACTACCTAGATTAATCACACATTGCTTTCCTCCTGCTCATCACCCCCTTCCTCATAGCAAAGAGTGAGTAGGGGCAGATACTAGAAAGAGCTTGGCTGCCTTTATTCATAAATCTGTGAGATACTTGGGTGGGAGAGGAAATTGGCTCCCACAAAATCTTGACCCTAAAAGACTTTTACTCACCTTGTAAACACTAAAAATTGATTTGATTTCTGGGTGAGCTTGTACACCCTAAAAGGACAGGAACACACTTACTCCGTCCATTCTCTCTGTTCACAGCTAGTAGCTCAAAAGGGAGAAGGAAGGTTAATGAGGGTGCAGTCTTTTGAGTCTCTGCTACAGGACAGAGTTCACATGTCCCCATCCCTTTGTATTATCTGTCTGGCCCTCCACAGCCCCAGTGTGTCTCATATTTTTTTTCTTTATGGAAGTTCCTTGAGGACTGGGGCATGTCTTTTGATGAGTCTCATAAAGCATCCAGCACACTGGGGGCATTTCATTTGAATTAAAGAGCATCCTGGTAATTGGAACAAGAAATTAGCATTTTTCTTTCTCCCAGGGATTTCTTTGTAATTGTCCCTGGAGAGGGCCCAAGTTACATCCTAATAAGCACAGGGACATTTTTCACGAGACTATTAAAGCGTGTCCTAGCCCATATCACCCCTGTCTAATCTTCAGGAGGCTCTGTGGGAAACTGAGTCCCACTGTCAGTATTTGAAGATGTACGCTCTTGTGTATTGGCATTAAAGGTTGGTACTAGGCCAGAAGGACTCTCTAGAGACTTGAGTAAGCTACAGGTCAGCATTTGAAAGGGCATATCATGCTGGAAATAGAATATTTTATCAAGAAGTAATCTAAATCTAGGCATACATATTTTATCTGAGAGACAATGAAGAAAGAAAATTGCCCTGGGAGAAAGGACTTGAAAAAAATAACATCGTAATTATGATTTTTTTATCTTGGTTGTCAGCTTGATTAGGTCTGAATTCAACTAAAAGATATGCCTCTGGGTAGCTCAGTAAAGGTGTTTTCTGGAAGGACTGACTGAGATGGAAAGATTCCCCAAGATGTAAGATGCTTTCTGTCTGCAACCCAGATAAGGAAGTCGAAGGCAAAGTTCACTCTTTGCCTGCTTGCCTTGGCCCCTGACTGGCCAGTGCACCTACTCTGTTGCTGCCACTACTGCTACCACCGCAACCTTCACTGACATCTGAACCCAACTTCTTCGGCCCTCCAGTATGGACTGAAGTCTAGCAGTTCTCCAGGAATCCTCCAGACCTTTAGCACCAGGTGAGAATGGCTGAGGTGTTGTCCATTCCCATGGACTGAGCATCGATCAGGTTTTCAGCCTCTCTAGTATGAAAACAGATACTGTAGACTCCCCAGCCTGTATCCTGAAAGTCAATCTAATATAGCCCCTCTTTTTAAATATTCACTTTGTGGGTTCTGTTCTTCTGGAGAACCCTAACAGAGACCTTACGCCTAAAGCAGTGGGTCCTGAAATAATCCTTTGTCAGGTGAGTTAAAAGTATTAAAATTGGGGAGAAAGTAAGTTTTAACATTCTTACAGCTATGTGGTTGTAAAATGGTCTAAGGCAGGACTTTAGAGTTTAACAGGGATGCTGCTGGAAAGGAATGGAAGAGCTGAAGATAAGAAAACATAGCTAGACTGCTCCCTGCCCTCTATTCTCCCAGAAGCAGAACACAGATTTACAAAGATGGGAGTTACCTCGACCCCTTTCTACCAAGGAGAACAAAAGAAACGTTAGATTCTTACAGACCCAGGGTTGGCACTGGGGGAATCTGCACAAATATAATTTACTGACTGGTCTTCTTCTGACATTTATTTGCTTCCTACAAGTTGCTGTCGCTGTCCTTTTGTCCTATCGCTTCCCCCAAAATTGCTGTTCTTTTTGAAGACACCAAACTATCTAGACCGGAAAGCCACTGTTCCAGAGACTGCTCGTTTACTGGGTGCTTCCCATGTATACATAAAAAATATATATAGTAAAACCTTTTGCTTTTCTTTCTCTTGTTAATCTGTCTTCTGTCACAGGATCTATTCCTAGTAAACTTTTGAAGATTAACAGGAAGTGTTTTTCTTCTGCTACATTACCAGATTAAAATAGGTACCTAGGAGCTTGAGAAGATGCCTGACATGAGCCACCCAATAAACAATGTGGTCACAGGAAGTTTATCTGCCTTACATGACCTCACCTTTGAGAACTGGTGACCTGAAGACCAAGATGAAAAGATGATGAGAAGAAAGGGATATATTATATTATATGTGTGGGGCTTTGTGCCTGTATGTGGAAGGCAGAAGTTGAATCCCCTGGGGCTGGAGTTACAAGCAGTTTTGACCAACCTGCTGTGAATACTGAGGGCCCACCCAGAATATGCTCATCTCTTCAGCCTCAAAAAGGGCATCTTTTAAAAAGACAAGTGACATCAACTTGGGACAAAATAAAATGATTGCCGTGACTTCAATTCACTCTTCTATGAAGAGGAGAAAATAAAACCATTTTGTTGTTGCTTTTGTTTTCTTTTTCAAACCTCCTAAGTTTCTAGTTAGGACAGACTCCAGCAGCAGAGATTACAAAGGAAAGCAAGCACCTTTATTAGCACACCCTGTCTGTGCAAACTAAAGGTTGTTTTATTAGCACACCCTGTCTGTGCAAACTAAAGGTTGTTTTATTAGCACACCCTGTCTGTGCAAACTAAAGGTTGTTTTATTAGCACACCCTGTCTGTGCAAACTAAAGGTTGCTTTATTAGCACACCCTCTCTGTGAAAACTAAAGGCTGTAATTCAACAATGCGGCTTGTGGGGCTGGGGGGGGGTGGGGGGGGTGAATCTTCCCACAGAAGCCTGGGGCCTTAGTTCAATATCCCGGAAGTTGTTTTCTGACTTCCATGTGTGTGATGTGGCTCATCTACATGCCAATAATAAATACACTTCAGTTAAAAAGAAAGAATCTGGTTTGCAAAGCAATATGATAGGATAAAAGCAATCTCAAACCTCAAACCAAAGGCAGCGAGGCGGGAAGGATTCCTCTGGTGTTGTCTCTGAGCTGGTAAGGGATACGAGAGAGATTTGCCACTTTAAGAGGAAGAAAGAGAATAAAGAACTTTCATCTGTGAAAAACTCTGTCTTGTTAGACAAAAATAGACAGAAGGCAATGATCTGCCTTGCATCTTAACGTCTTTACCCCAGCAGTCCTTCAAGTTTGGGACTGGCCATTCCGGCTTCCTGCAGGGGCTCTGGGGCCCAGACACTTAGAAGTCACATCACAAATATTTGCTAAATCAATGAAAGGACAGTGGGAGGTTCCAGTGTTTCTGAGCGCTCAGCTTTGTCGGCAGAGACACCTCCTGGCTCAATTCAGCCCCTGGTTCACTTTCAGCTCCAGTGACTGGCCACCATGGGGCCACGTTTTCTTTCTTGATTCTCATCCACAACCATGGACACTGGCCCCTTACTCTGTTAACCCCTGACCTCCTCTAACTCAAGATTAGCGTGTGAAGCCCCCAGCCTTTACCAGTGCCACAGGGGACTGCTGCACTGTTCAGGGCAGACTCCTCTGCTGGGCCTCTGACTATGTTGTCCCCAGTGACTCTGTTCCAGGCTCTGGAGCACCATTGGGTGCTTGAGACTGCTTCTCTACTCTCCTTCTTCCTGGAGTTCTAGTCCTTTCTGGTCTTGATCCCAATGCTGACAGACTGAGGGGGACAGAGCAGAACAGTAGGTTTGCCGCCATCTTTCTCTCTCAAACCTACCTCCCAAGCCCTAAATGCCATTCATTTCTCTCTTAACCAAAACAACTACAACCCTCTTCTTGTCTGCCTGACTCTGGTTACACCAAGAATGGATGGAAGCCTTGAAAGGGCAAGATTCCTTTCAGAGTTTCAGAGGACGCCTTAATAGACCTCGGCAAAACCCCAAAGCTACCTCAACTATCTCCATGAACAGAATACTCCAGTCCTCTCTACCAGCCAGAACGCTGTCCCAAGAGCTGTGCTCTCCCTGCCTCTCTTCGTGATACGGAGGACATGCTGAATTTCTACACAAGGTCCAGGGCAGGCTAAGCCTGTTACTGCCACAAGATCTTTGCTCACTGTGCAAACAGAGTTCTTTGTTGTTGACAAAGAAGAGCTGAAAAGTGACGTAGGGAGGTGCTGAAGAGTCAGTTGTGGAACAGTTGTTTGATGGAGGTGGTTTTTGTATCTTATCTGTTGTTTTTATTGGTTAACTAATAAAGAAAACTGTCTTAGCCCATTTATAGGCCAGCCCTTAGGTGGGTGGAATAAACAGAACAAAATGTTGGGAGAAAGAAGCCGAGTCGGGAGTCGCCATGATTTTCCCATTTTAGACAGACGTAGGTTAAGATCTTTTTTGGTAAGTCAGCTCATGGTACTATACAAAATATTAAAAATGGGTTAGATCAATAATTAAGAGCTAGCCAATAAGAGGCTAAAACTAATGGGCCAGACAATGTTTAAAAAAATACAGTTTCCATGTAATTATTTCGGGACATAAGCTAGCCATGCGGGCGGCCAGGTGCTGGGAAGCAGCCCTGCCGCTCATATTACAACAGAGTGGCGCCCCACGTTGGGCGCCAAATGTGGTGGCGTAAATGAATGTGGACAGATTATATAGATATATACAGCTTTAATAAGGAAATAGACTTACAGGACCACAGGTTCCCGCGGAGCACTGGAAAAGCGGAGCAAAAGAAAAGGGGCTGCTGGGATCACGCCCGGCAGATTTATCTGTAAACATTAGCCCGAGGCGAACACGCCCCCAATGGGTGGGTCTATATCCCTACAGTTGTTATGTGCACACGTGTCTTCTCATCTCTGACTCCCGCACAGGTTGCAGTCTATTAAAACACAGATGTGAAGCTTGTTCTAATGGCATCATCCTTTGGAGGTTTATTAATGACTGCCTAGACATAGATCCATCACAGTTGCCTCGGTTTGGAACTGTCTGGAATCTGTTGTAACATTAGATAATAGGAAAGCACCGAGGATCTGAAGATAGCGAAAAGAGAAAGAGGAAAGAGAAATCCAGAGGCATTTGCTTAAAATACTGTAGATCAATGTTGTCGCCGCAGGGGGAGGTGGGATTCTGAAAGATGAAACAAGTTCTAGACTGCAGGAGAGAATGCCTGTGCCCAGGGGATGTCTCCGGCCTTTGAAGTGAATCTTTAATTCTGTCTGTTCCCTCTTCAGTAGCTGTAACCAGGGTGGTTCAGGGTGTAGCCCTGCCACAGCCCATTCTGAGGAGAAGGAATTTCTGTCCTTCTTGGTCTGGGGCATGCAGTGGAGATGCCTACTGTACTTGTAACCAGATGAGCAGCCAGGAGTCCCCCCAGAAACCTTTTCCTTTAAGATATAGGAAGATGACAGGACAAAGAACCTGTTCCCTGGCCTATCCCATCCTCCTCTGAGGGCTGAGACTCCTCTGAGCCCTTCACTCTCAGCCGAATGTGTGAATAGTCTTGTTCCCTTCTTCTGCAAGTGAAGGAAGAAGCCACGCTCATCTGAATCCCTATCCTGTTCACTGTCTTTCTCTGTGGCAATAGGTGAGCCAGGAATTAGATTGTAAATTGAGAATATGTGGCTTTTTCCCAAGTAATATATGCACTTAATTTAAAGTGAAATAATATTATGAAAGACTTAAAACAGTATTTCCAAATGCGTCCCCCTTCCCTCCCACCCTCCTGCCACCCCACCTCCTCTCCTGGGAGGCATGCTTTAAACTTGTATTATTGCTAAATTATGTGGGTTTTTTCCTGGTCTATACTTTCACATTTCAGCACGATAATTACACTGCTATTTCTCAAATCATCAACTTTAGAAACATTATTAATTGACTTCTGTATCAGAGTCCATAAACCCATGTCAAATGGTCCCATAGAGGGGAATTTTACATAAAACATCAGAAGATATTAGAATGGCCAGAGACTGGTGGCTCAAGTTCCTGCCTTTGCAGGGCTCAGGACTAAGCGGGATGAGATACCTTATAAATGACCCAACATGAGGGTGACACTGGCATCCACCTGGAAAAATATGTAAATATCACTCAATGTTAAGTCAGTATTTTATATTTCTTTCTCATAATATTTTCCCAAAAACAATGGCAATTTTTGTGATTTGCTTGGTTTACTATTTAACCTGCATCAAGTTTCCCAAACACTCAGTCTGGCATAGACAAGCATAAGTTCCAGGTACTATTTCCATGCTAACTCTCATGCCTGCTCCCTGGCCCTGATCCGGCCTGGACCGGCAGCTCTCTGGGTATGCAGCCCGGCCGCACCTAAGGCCCTCCCCTCACTCTCCCGCACACAGATCTCCATGACTTCTTCCTCTTTGGTTTTACTCCCTCGTCACGCCAACACACGTCCTCTGCAAAGGACTAACCACAAACTTTTAGACATGGCCTTTGAGGATACCTTTATCCTACCCTCACACTACACTTAAATTCCAGACAGAAATTTAAATTCTGTGCAGAATCTTGAGGGCTCTGCGCTACTTTGATATAGTCTCCACCATTGCTTTTGAGAATGCAATTCCATTCTGGCTTCTGATTTTTTTTTTTTGTGCGACCTTTTCTCTCTAGACTCTCATGATTTTCTCTTTATTCTTTATGTTCAGAAACATCACAGTCACCTTCTTTGTCGGGACTTTTTTATATTTGTGGTGTTGGTCAATGGAGGGATCTTGTCATTTATATAGAAGACAGTCAACATTTCCTATAATGGGTCAGATCATCAATGTTTTCGACTGTGAAATCTGGAACACCTGTCTGGTCTCTTCAGCTGGAAAGTTATAGCAAAGCGGCCACAGACAGCACAGGAACAAATGAGCATGATTGTGTTCCAATAAAACCTCATTTCCCAAAAGGCCCGTGGGTGGTTTACCAGCCCCTGATCTAGACTGTACATCAGGCTCATCCAATAGTTTACCATTGCAGAAAAACATTGCCATATAAAAAGTCACACTCAAGTTTAAAAAAAACACAATAAAACTCATAATGTTTTATATAATGTTTTAATTCTGTGTTTTTCTGTGTGCGGAATTGCCATTTTTGGGATAAAGCCTATTTGTTCATCCTTCTTCTTTGGTTTTTAACAGCGCCCTATTAAAGGGAAACAGTTGGAAGCACTGTTCTTTTGTGAATTCTACTAAAGACTTATTTCTGCGTTAACTTCATGCTGGGCATATTTTTGTTTGCCCAGAAGTATAGTAGGTATTGGGCTTTATGTTATCAGAAAATAAGCAACTTACACGCATCCTTGTATTTCAGGAACTCTAGCTCCAAATCCCAAACTAATCAATGAAAAAGTTCAGTACCCATTCATATGCATGATTTTCTCCCCAGGCTAATATAAAGCTACAGAGAAATGGAACGCTCCTTCAAGCAGTTTTTTTTTATAACTTCCTATGAATTTGGAATTTGTAATATGTCTTTTGAAGAGCCTTATGAGATCCGAGTTTCTGATTTTTAGGCTGTTTGGGTCTAAACACCCATGGTGTTCAGTTTGGGGACCCTGCCTTGGGTTATTTCTTTGTAATATCCTTTTTTGCTTCTCTATTTTCTCTTCCTAGCTTTTTATTTTAAATCAGATGTTGGCTCTCTTAAATTGTCTTTCCTTTCTTTATTTTTGTTTTATTAGAGGTGAATCTCTTCCATTACTGAATGGTAGAAGATAAAATGGAATTGAAAATTGAATTTTGTAAGCAAGCTTTAAAATTTCTCAGACACCCTTTGTCCTCCAAGTCTTTCTCCCTTTCTTTCCCTCTCCCTCTCTCCTTCCCCTCTTCTCTTTCCCTCCCCTCTCCCTCTCTTTCCCTGTCTCTCTCTCTCTCCCCCTTTTCTCTCTTCTCTCTCTTTCCCTCCTCTCTCTCTTTGTCTCTGTCTCTCTCTCCATCTCCCATCTCTTTTGAAAATGGTAGCTTGCTTTTATTTTGGAATGGAAACACATGTTTTTTTTTTTTGTTTTTTAATGGATATTCTCGTAGAGAACTGAGTTTGCCCCTTGCCCCAGTCTTGTGGTACTTCTTTTTCATTTGAGCACACATGCCCCTAACCTTTCCCATTTTTAAGTTTTGTATTATTTCTCTGCCTTCTCTACTGGCGGCTCTGCAAACTCTGTTAAACCTCAGCCGTTGGTTTGCATTTAGAAGACGGAGAAAAGTGGTGGCAGAATCTGAGCCACCAAGATGGAACGACCCCCTCCTCCCCCAAGAAAAACCAGTTCTGATCAGTGCCTGTCAGACCAACCTCCCCCCAGGACTGCTACAGTCCTGAACAAAACATCAGAATAAATAAGTGGATAAGAAACAAATGAACAGCTTCCTGAAAGCACTGCTTATTGCCTTAGACACCTGGGGATCAGGGAAGAGCTGGCATTTGAAACTTTTCACCTTCCCTTGCCTTCTAGCTTGAAAACAAGTGTGTGTGTGTTCGTGTGTGTGCCTGGCTCACTCTGGTTGTTAACATTGCAGGGCCAACCTCATGGAGTGCCCCAAACTCAGAATCCCCATATTCCATTTCTGTGTCACTGCTAGTATCTCTGGTGTAGGATGTTTTCCATCATACCCTGGGCCTAGCCTCTTGTGATGTTTAGTTTCAATTGTCAACTTGCATGATCTAGAACCACCCTAGAAGAGACCCTCAAGTACCTAGATTAGGGTAGCCCCTGTGCATGTCTGTTTGGGATTGTCATTAGTCTGATAACTGATGCGGGGAGACCCTGTCTACTTTGGGCACCACCATTCCTGGACCACACCAGAGTGCAAAAGAGGCTCGGCAGTAACTCTGAACTTTGCATGGGATGTGACTAGTCGTTTAGAATTCCTGACACCTTAGCCTCCCTACCACAGTTAGCTGTTACCTGAAATTGTAAGCCCAAACAAGTGTTTTCTTCCTGAAGTTGTTTTTTGTTGGGAAGTGTTTCATAGCAACAGAAATGAAACTGGGATACAGATCCAGGGTCAATTTCTAATAGACGGCAGGGTGCAATTATGACTTCTACAGGGGTGAAGGTGGTGCCAACCAAGCCCTGGCCTGAGCAGACATGCCAGTCTCATACCCTGAGCCTCAGGGGCCTCAGAGGTCATCAGTTTGATTGTTACCATTGTTCTCTTAGGGAAGTGAAGAACTATCTTTGTCCCTCAGGTCAGTAGACTGCCTCCTCTGCCTTCCATCCTCAAAACCACATGGACCTTTTTCATAGTTCAGCATGTTTCCTTGCTGTGGTTTCATGGCATCTTGTCTCTTAGCATTTTCATGGGATTTCAGGGAGGAAAGAAAAAGACACATCTTTAGTTGAGTTCACTACTGTGACAGCTTCATAGAGGATACCTACACAGACTAACAGTGTCAACAAGCAATAGAATCAATGAGACCCCCATCACACAATGACCCGTAATTGACCAAAGCGTTGTTTATAACATACATTAACTACAGTTTTGGAGTGCACCTGTCATCCCAGGCCCAGAGTGCACAGGAAAGTGTACGGCAACCTGCACCAGCAAACAGCTGCCCTGCAAAGGCGGACATGGTGAAGAGATTTAAAGAGCTACCTTACAATGGCCAGAGCTGTCCTTTATTGCTGTTGGCTAGGGAGAAGCTGATGCTGAGGCAGACACAGAGGAAGCCCAGCCCTGCTCCCTAGCAGGTGGCGGAGTCACAGAAACTGAGGGTGCCCTAATGTTTTGGTTGGGTCTGTTCTCCTTTCCTTTCTCTCTGGTTAATTCTAGGGCCTCTCGCAGGTGACAGCTGCCACACCGCTCTACTAGGCAGAGTGTCTGCCTGCTTGCAGACTCCCTTTGAGGGAAGACAAAACGGCATTTTGCACAGAGCACCAGGAGATACCCTGAGCCTACGTTTCTCTCCCAGTCAGATGATGAGACAGGAAAACTAGCAGCTTCCATCCCATCTGTATCTTTGGCTCTTTTTGCCTATCCAGGATCTAAACAGAGCCGGACCTACCCCTCATGTGCTATAATAATGCAGTGATTTACCAGCTACTTGCTCTTTCTCTTAATACACAAATGAAAGAGAAGAGGCTAAGTACACAATCAAGTGCACGCAGCTAAAGAGGAGGAAGGGAAATTTGGAAACCAGAGCTATCAGGTTCCTAGGCTAAGATCTGAACCACATGGCTGCAACACAGGGGCCAACTTCAGCAAGAATGATCCCCTCATGTGAGCCACTGGAGAATGACTTAATGGCTCAGCCCATGCCTGAATTAGTCCCGTCTAGAGTTTGCTCGTCTGAGCCACCTCTCTGTTTCTTTAGGTCGCCAATGGTTGCTACTGGAGCAGACCGACTGCAGGCAATCAATTGTATTGGATCAAGAGCCGCCGGCTTCCATCTGCAGGAAGGCTGCATTTCAGCAAACAACCCAGTGCCTTCTGTAGTCTCTTTACATCATCCTCCTGGGGTAACAAGGCAGCATCACCTGCCCCCTCCCGCCCCAAGGAAGAAGCTTCGTCCAGCAGGCAGCAGGGAGGACGCCCATCCAAGGGCCCCAGGTGGGCTCTTTGGGTTGTTCTCTAAAAGAAAGAGGTGTTTGAACAGGAGTGCAGACAAACGCTGCGAGCCCTTGAGCATTGTTGTGTGCTTTTCTGTGCTTGTCAACAAACCACTCCACTGGCCTGGTTGTCTCTTCCGGGGGCCATCACTCATTGCAGCTTCATCGGGGAGCACAAGAGAACCTTCCAGCCCTCCACAACCTTATCTCTATCTCCCCCCAACCCCCCCACCCCCGACAATAAGCAGAGGACCAGCCAGATCCAGGCAGACCAGCAGCTCTAGAGAGGCTCCAGATGTGGGCAGGAAAAGATTCAGATTCAGTCAGCTGCATACCCGAATCCTTGTCAAGAGTCAGGCAGGAAAGAGGGGGGCTTTTAGGTAACCTAAAAAAGGTCGACTTTTCTCCCCCTTTCTTCTCACCCCCTCTGCTATAGGCCACGCCTGTCCTGTCTGTTTCAAAGAAAAATGTTTTATCCCTCATGGCAGGGGGCATTGTCTCTCTCTGCTGATCCACGTGTCTGGAAAACATCAACATCACTTCAAAAAGAGCCCCAGTTCCCAAGGATCAAAAGGACCATGCAGTGAAGCTACAAAATGGGATTTATGCCAGAGGAAATGAGAAGCATTCAGAGATGCACTGCTCCTTGGATCAGACGCAGGGTTCTAGCAACACTAGATGCCAAACGAAAGATCCCTCAAAATGCCGAAGGGCTTTTCAAAGCAGGCAGCAGCAGAGTCTACACACAAGCTTCCCTTGCTCTTCCTCGCCTCTCCCATCGTCAGCTGTGTCTCCCGTCTGCCTCCTGTCCCTTCACCTTGCAGGAGACAAAGATGTTAAAGCTGTTGACACAATTAGCACAACTCCTAACTTTGGTATAGCATTTACTATTTGGAGGACACCTCTGTGTCCACACTTACACTACACACACACTATTATTAATACACTTCTAGCATGCGCCAAGCTGAGTGGATGGGAGTCCATGCCATAATAGCATGTAAATGGCATCCAGATGTCTGCTACCTGCATGGCGTCCCAGATTCTTAAGCTTTCCCAGATCACCCTTCTCTGAAAAATGAGGTGAGTGGGGTGGCTCCCCTTTCACAAAGCACCAAGGTTTATGAATATTTCTGAAATGGTTTGTGTCTTTGTGGTCACCTCCCTGTCTGGTGTTTTCCCCTCCAAACTCATGAATAGCTATAGCCCCCTCTTGCAGAACCTTCTCTTCAAGGGAATATCTCTTCATCTCTCCCCCTTCTGTCCCCTCAAGAGTCTGGCCAACAGTTTCCCATTAGAATAAACTTCAGGGAATTATTCAGATTTTTATTTAGGGCAAAGTTTTCCCTCATTGAATACTGCCGGATACAAATAGGCCACAGGGAACCACTGGGATGTAAAGACTTTCATTATAGTGGCATGTGCTATATGGGATTGCACCCAAGTTTGAAATTTTCTATTGGCTTCAAATTGAATTCTTTTTCTCCAACCTTCCAGAAAGTGAGATGCAATTGCCCCCAGACATCATCACAGTTTTTAATAATATGAAGCGATCTACCTCCTCCCCCAAGAGAAATCACCTCACTCGGGGTTCCGGGGAACTTTAGTAGACAAAAATGCACCTGGTATACACACTAGGAAGATTTACTGACCTTAGGGGGTGCATGAGCATCTCCAAAGTGGCCAACACAATGTTGCAGGCTTATCTCAAACTAGTAAGTATGGCACCCACGTAGATAAAGGCCAGGTTCTGCTTCCTCTATTTTTTTTCACAGTACTCTCCGAGTTCAGCATTTCTCTAATCTCCAACACAATATTCCATAGAAGCCATGAAAAGAAGACAGGAAACAAGTCTTCAGAGAAAGATTACGCCCAACTCTTGCTTCAGGCAGAGCTTCTGATGTTATCTGAGGCACTCTTGATTTCTTAAGGGAATTTTTTTGCCTGTGGTCTTGGTCTCTTAAGAAAATCTATGGCCCATGGAAAAGTCTTCAGATGCTGACAAGCCTTCCCAACTCTATGACTATACAGGCTAAGACCCTCTCAACTACATGCACAAACACCCCACCTTTATCAATGTCACCATCATATAGGCCTTCGGCATCAAGGTTCAGACAGTCTGCCTTACCATGTTCACATATCAAATTTATGGACCGGAACCACCTAAAGAGTAATGCTGAAGGCCACTGCCGAAGGCCACTGGATGGGGAGGAGATCCAGGACAGGCAAATGAAATAAAAGGGAAAGTAATTCTAGACCGAAGCATTGTGAAATATCTCCTCACTGCTGGACGCGCCCCTTACGCTTGGTACTTAGTGTCACTTACCTCAATTAAGCTCCAGCACTTCACCTTTTAAGACTCCCTCACCCATGTCACCTAGATTTGAGATTGTCAATTATCCCTGGTCATAAGAATCCAGGCTGTGCTGGCTGACAGCATGAGCCACCGCCGGGGCTTGAGCGGCGTGCGTGGGGTGCCTTCAAATCCACTCCAATTGGGCAGCTGCTTATCAACACTTTTCCCCAGAAACCGATTTAGCCTAATGATTGTGAGAGGCAATGGCTTCTGCTTAATTAGTACAGTAATCAGTGCAAATTCCCCCTCAATGGTGCAGACCCATTTGGCAGGTGCCAAGTGATGCTTAACCAGGTGCTAAATAGGTATAAAAGTTTCAGTTCTGGTTCTTTCCAATGAGTTGCCAAACACATCAAGATGAAATGGGGTCCAAAGTTTGCCTGGATAGATACACTGTTTAAAACTCGAACTTCCGGTAAGGGCTATGACCTCTACTCTAGTGCCATGCCTCAGGGAAGGGCAGACATGTGGAGACAGAGATGACATTAGTGGCAGAGCTGGAAGGACTAGAGCAAAGACCCCTCTCCTCTTCTCTCCCAGCCCCTACTCGAGGCTCCTTTCTGGTCATATATCCCAATTTCGCCTCTATTTAAAACAATGGCTGTTTTTAATATGCACTAAATGAGTGGAGGGCTACCCTCTCCGGTTGTGCACTGTGCTGTGCACCAACAGTGAGAGAGTGTAACCCTGGACCAGAGAGGAAGTGAAGAGGAACATTAAATGGAGGAGGCACCAACTTCTTGAACAGCAACAGGACTGTCAGGACGAGTGCCTGGTCTCCAAGCCAACCAAGTCTTCAGATGTACGTGTTTGTCATGCTCTCTCATTTAAGGTCTTTAAGCCATTCTGTCTCCGACTCCACCAGCCCACAAACCTGCTTCTATGTATAGCCCCTTTCCCTGTAGCAAGCATCAGTTGGTTAGCTGAGGTGGGTCTTCACAACTCTTGTATAAACTGCTTGAAGACACAGACTTTGACTTGCATAGCGTCTACCCTAGAACATAGTAGGAATTCAAAAACTCTGAGCCAGTATCATCGGCATGCTAACAATTTGGTTAGGCCACATTGTTTTAAAATGTTTAAAACATTCCCGTCCCAGTTTTAGAGGTACTGAGCGTGGGTGGACATTTCTGTTGCCTAGAAAGAGGATTCTTGCAGAGGTTTATTAAAGTGCACACTCACAGAACCAGGACCGCCAGACGCTGCCGTGGGGATTCCCAATTACAGCCTCAGGTCCCTGGAAACAGATTGATTGATATTTGAGTGCATTTGGGGATGCAGGCTGCTGGTGATTGACAGCCTGGAACCTCTGATTGGCTCAGCAGTTGCAGCACCAGCTCTTCTCTTTGATGATCCATCAATATGGAACAAAATTGCCAAGTTTCCACTCCAGGAGACCGACCATGAGAAGAATGGGTAAATAAAAGTGAAACACTGTGGCAATGTTAAGACACCAGACCCTGGCCTAGGACCAGAGCTGCCGTCACTGTTGTTCTTATCTCTGATAATAATTAAATTCCAGGAACTCTGTGTATAGGAAGGAAACAATCTTGGTGACTCTGAACTTTCTGCTGCCATTGGAACCGGGTTTATTCAATGACAGCGCTGACTCGGGCGAGCGCCATCCTTTGTTACGGCGACAGTTAATACTGACAGGTCAAGTGCAGGTATGAGGGTGTTTCCAGAGGGAGCGGCTGGGGGGTGGGTTCTCACCTACTGGCTTAATCCATTGGTGGAGATGGTGGAACTGTAGAAGGTAGGACCCTGTGGGAGGAAGTTAGTCCCCGAGGGCGTGTATTTCAAGGATACATCTTGATCCTAGACTCTGATTTCTTTCTGCCTTTTGTCTGCCAGGAGGTGAGCAACTTGGTTCTATCAGGTTCCCACCATGGTGTATCCTGCTTCATCTTTGCCCCATAACAATGGAACTAGCTGACTACAGTCGGAAATCTTTGAGACTACAAGCCAAAGAAACCCTTCCTTTTAAAAAATATTTCTGCCAGATGTTTGGTCATGGGAATGAAAACTCCGACCAACACAGTTAACGACTAGGGGGGAAAAAAAAACTTCGAACTTTCTGTTAATTAGCAACCTTCCTATAGAGAAAGAACGAACGCAAGATCCTGTGTACATGTGAATAGATGTCTCTGTGTGCAATAAATGGCCCACATTTCTCTAGAAATGCCTAGACGGGAAGCTCACCTTCTGAGAGTGTCATTAACAAGCCACGTTCATTCATTCTCTGGAGCCTCTCAGTGCCCCACTCTAAGCCAGAATCTGTGATCTGGGACCAGCTACTCTGCCAAGCACGGATTTTAATGAGGGACTCTGCGATGGAAAGTCATGGACGCCACCACTTTTCACACCACTACAGGCTGTTGATTGGCACCAAGGAGGCTTGCCAAGGTCTTGGGGTGCGTGCAGGGGAGCAGGGAGCTGCGTGTAGATAGAGTTCTCACGTGTTGCTGACAGCTAGTAAGAGCAAGCAATACAAATGCAGCTCTAAGCCATGTGAAGCTCACAAAATTAAACTTATCTCAATAGAAAATGTGAAATTAAACCTAATTTCATTCAGCTGCATCCGATTGCACCCCAGGCACACAGGTGAGTGAATTCGTTTTTGCTTTGTTGTTTTTGATGTGAACCTGGCATCTCTTAAACCAAAATTGTTTTCTTAGTGCATCCTTGGTACCTCACACTGCCCAGTATACAGCTGGTACAGAAGTACTTTGTAGCTTTTAATATGGATTATAAGTATATATTTTAATAATATTTTTATGTTTTGAAAGCCTCAGACATTTATTCAGTGTATATTGATCTCACCTACCACCACCTCCCTTTAGCTCCCCCTAGTGCCTCAACCTTATCTCAAGCTTCCATGGTCCCTTCTGGTTTTCTGTCTTGTTGTTAATAGCCCTGAGTCTGATTAGTACTGCCCATAAGCACATGCATGTGTGAACATCCACCAGGGTATAAGCAGCCTACTGATGGCTCTCTCTAAAGGAGAATCTATAACTATATATTTAGAAGTCGATTTATTAAAGATCATTTTATTTACCTCTTTGTCCCCATGGTGTGATGCAACATAGATAAATCAGGGTCTTATATAATATTTTGCCTACAATACACAATACAAAGTAGATATTTTTTAAATATTCATCAGCCAAGCAAGCATCCTTCATGTGAGATGGAAGGAGACGCTATAGGAATAATAAATTAACCGGAGTCATGATTTGGAATGTGAAATTCTTGGTCTAAATCCCAACTAGGGCTGGGCATGCCATGATCTGGAGGGCAACCTGGGCTATACAGAAAGGCCCTATCTCCACAACAACAAAATCCAACTCTCACCTTTCTTACTAAGTAATAATGGTCCTGAGCATCTAAGTTCTTCCATCTATAAATGAGAATAATGAATTCAGCATATCTTAATTTAATTCTCATGAGGTAGCTATGAGAATTCAATAAGATTATTGTATATTCTTATATATAATGATACTGATATAATATAATATTCAGTTCCCTAGAATCAGAGCCCGAGACAAGGATTTGTAGAAAAGGAATTTACTAAGAAGTGCTCCCAGGTTTAACACACACAAGGTTTTGGGTTGACTCGAGAGAAACAGATACGGAACTGGAGAAGGCAGACTGGAGAAGCAAGACAAACTGAGTGAAGATGTCATTTTAGAGAAAACCTACAACCAGCCCTTTAGAGTCCCAGAGAAAAATCTCGAGTATAAATGATGTCTGCATTTGTCCTAATCCCGGACAGCGGAGCTGGAGCTCATACCCTATACCTGTCCGTCACTGGCTAAGGTTGAACTTACAATCAGAAATTTCCAGGCATCGGCAACCTCTTCCAGGGCAGAGACCCTTCAATGGTGGGGCAGAGGTCCAGAAAGGGGGCAGCAGTCCAGAAGGGGGCAGCAGTCCAGAAAAGGGGGCGGCGGTCCAGAAAGGGGGCAGCAGTCCAGAAAAGGGGGCAGCAGTCCAGAAAAGGGGGCAGCAGTCCAGAAAGGGGGCAGCAGTCCAGAAAAGGGGGGCAGCGGTCCAGAAAGGGGGCAGCAGTCCAGAAAAGGGGGCGGCGGTCCAGAAAAGGGGGCAGCAATCCAGAAAAGGGGGGCAGCGCCACTGAAATGGGCAAATGTAATACAGGACTGATAGAGACTGAATCTGAGTCTCCTCTGTTTGTGGTCCCGTGCAACACAGTATCTAAAACCAGAGAACGTTATGAACTATTGGTCCTTCCCTAAAACTGGGTGTTTGGTGCCCTGGAGAGAGATTTGAAGCACGTTGTTAGTCAGTCTGTGACCAGGAAACCAATATGAGATTAACATTAAAATAATCAACAGTAAGTTATGTGGGGGAAATGAGCTTTCGGGCGTTTTCAGCAGAAGACAGAAAGGAGTTGGGAATTGTTTCCGCCACGCTAATAGACAAAGTCTGGGAGCTAGCTCAGACAAGTTTCGTGGGTCCTCAAACATCTCCTCCCACATCTCTGAGGGGGAACCAGCTTTCAGTCCCTGCAGAGGCCACTGGTAGCTGACAGTGTCCATCCCACTGAACGACACGGACTGTGTTTAGGATATTTAGTCCACAAGAGGCTTAGGACTAACTCTCAGTCTCTGAAGTCAGGGTGCCTCACTCAGGGATTTTGTGGGATGACGGAAGCTTGGTTCCTTTTATGGGAACGAACACGTCAGAGCACTTCAGCTGTTTCTCAAGGTAGAGAAAAGGCTCTCTATCTCTAGAGAAGATTCTAGAAGAGATAAACCTGGCCACAAAACCCAAAGCTGGGCACAGAGCCCCAAAGCTCCACAACTTGGCATAGAACTCCAAAGCTCTGCTTAGAACCCCATGTTTTAATTTATTAATATTCATTGAACCTTAAGCAAGGCTCTTGGTTACCTGAGCGAGCAAGCAGAAACAAGTGGGGTGGCCCCTCCATTCCTGTGACAGAACAGCGGGGTCCTGAACGAAGACATAAGAACAAGACCCTAACAGCAGAGAACACTGAAAAATAAAAGGAGGCTGTGAGCGCCAGGCACCTACCTAGGATGTGAATGGGGGGCTGTGAGGAACTCTAGATGGATCATGGGTAGGGGCAGGAGTCAGGAGGCAAGAGCAGAGGGTAAGGAATCAGAAGAAGCAAAGACTACTAAAAAGGAATGCTTTTTCTCCCAATTCTTACCATAAACACCCCTCCCCAGATAACTATCTGCTTTTGGCAGACTGGGAGAAGGTAGAATTCTTCCCTTCATTCTCTCTCTTCTCCCCAAGGCAGAAGACAAGTAAGCCCTATCTAGAGGGTAAAGTCTTATCCCAGAAAGCTCAGATCTTCTCTAAGACCTCTTCCAGCTCCCACAATTCTATGTCTCTATGACTTTTCCCAATAATAAAAGAAGAGAATATTGGGAGCTTAAGGAGGGCAGATACCAAGAGGTCATTATCTCCTGACTTTCTCTGCCTAGTGTGTCATACACAGACTTAGATTTCTTCTCTTCCCACTACGAAAATCCTAACCAGGCACAGCTTTAGCCTCTGAGAAACACCTTGAAAACTCACGAAATGTACAGAAAGATTGATGGAGATAGGAAAGGAACTGGTCTTCAAGGAGTTTAAAACACGCAGACCAAGGAACTAGAATTTGCTGGTGTGTCAACAGTGCCACCAGGAGATGGTGTGTCTGTAGCTGGGGTTGTCGGGTCAAGAGCCTGAACTTCAGCAGTCCCTCAGGTGTAGCACGCTGCCGCTAAAAAGACAAAGAAAAGAAGGGAGGGTTTTATCGAGGTGGCCACACTGAGAAGAGCAGCAGATAAAGGGGTACAGTCAACCCATGCCCATCTTCACGGTATCGACATGAGCTTTAGATTTAAGTAGGGGAAGAGTTGGTGCAAGAGGCAAGGGCTATGCATGATCAAGTAGACGTGATCAAAGTGTGACCTGCTTAACCATTGTCTCAGCTCTGGCTGGAAAGGTGGTCCTAAGAATTCTTTCTTGGCTGACATCATTCAAAGGGATCAATCTGGCTCATGCAAGATGATCAGATCTGTAGTCTTGTTACCATGGAAAATTACCTTCCTGTGAGGGGAATCTGTCTTGTGAGGTTTGGTCTTCCTGGAATGCAAGGGTTTAGAACAATGATGTAGCTCTGTGACGTTACTTTGAAGGGAGAAGAGATAGGCTAGGCAGCCGTTTCCTCCTTGATGGTTACCACTCTGGCTGGCAGAAGTAAGCAGTCACCCAAAGTGAAGGACACAAACACAAAACAGGTAGGGATGCCAGGCTTTCATCCTCCTTTGAGGGCCATGTGGGCCGAAGTGAGGAGTCAATGCTTTTTTAGAAGAAAATGTAGTTTCAACATTGCCTGTTTCATACCCTTTTGGAAGGCTGTGCCTAATAAACAAGTCTTAAGGTTACAGCATGTGGATTCGGCAATAAAGACAGAATGCACCAACTAGCCATTTCAATATTCACACAGACACACATGTTACATGTGTACATGGTGCAAGCACATACACACACGTGCACACACACATGCACGCACACACACCTCTATTCCAGGAATTGTATTTTCCCATTATAAATAAGTAGCTGGGATTTTTTTTCCTTCTTATATGTCACATGAGCTTGGTCAGGTGTGGCTTAGTTTCTGTGTCTGAGTATCTTAGAACAGAAATGTGTTTGCCTTAAGTTACAGATCGTAAGCGTGATACCCGCTGGGTCGGTGGTGCTGACTGAGCAGCCAGCCTGCCTCTCCTTCCAGTGACTGTTGTCTGTTCCCTCTCTAACATAACTGCCTAGGAATTCTGAACAGCTTTGAGCTTTGGGCTCACCTTGCCATGAGGAAGGACTGGACAACTGAAGGAGAATCTGTAATGGGAGTAGAGCTTCCTTTTCTCCTCTCTGGGTTCTCGGAGCCCCGCTGAAGCAGTCGCCTTGGGACCTCCTATCTGAGCACACTTAGTCTAATTCCCTTTGTTCTAGAACCGCCTCCCCAGAGTATAGAGCTGGAAGCTTTGCCATCCAGGATACTTTCTGTCTTGAAGGGCCCCAAGGACAACTTCACTGAAACAATGGACAACTTCTTATCCTCGCTGGGTTCCCCTTGTTCTCCAACCCAGGTCAGGCAGACATGGCTGAGCCCAGGCTCCTCTCAGTTTCCTCTCTTGCACTGTTTACCTGCTTTTCCAGGTCTCGCCCGAAGCACCCAGCCCCGTGCTGTCTTCTTCTTTGGCTGGTTCCCCTGTAGTTCTCACCAGTTCCCATACTGAATGTCTAGAACTTGCACGCGCCTACCAGAGAGAGTTAAAACATGGAACATGCACACTGTCACAGAGCCTGGAGCCCATGATGCAGCCCAGTAGGAGCTGTGCTTGCAGCTTAGGATCAGCCAGCCAGCCAACGCCATTTGAGATTTTTGGGCATGCTGAAAGTGATGTTTTATGAAGGAAGCAAAGAGTTGCAATAATATGCTGGCACAGGATGCCACTGGTGCAGAAACCGGGCAGGAAATGCCAGCTCGTTAGTATGCCTCTGTGTGGCTGTGTCTTTCAAGCCTGATTAATACGTAATGTGACTGTCTTGAAATCTGTCACTATCAGGAAGCACTCACACGACTGCCAGTGACAGAAGCATAAATATTTGTATTAGAGCAACGTTAGATGACTAATAAGTTTTGGGAGGGTTAGATGACTCATAAGTTTTGCCTGGCCACCCACAGAGATTTGGGGTTCTAATTTATCTGATAGAAATGTTAACCAAAAGTGCTAGAACTAGAGTAGGGAAAAAAAAAAGAGGAAGGGCAGGTTGCTAGTAGCTGCAGGGAGGGGCTTGAATTATTGAAAGGGGAGTCTACTGCTTAAAGGGACTTATAAGTAGATTAAAAAGTCTTCAAAATCCTGCTGGAGCCAGGGCAGAAGCTCATGAACCTTGGAATTCCAGCAGACACTGGTCTGAAGGGAAGAGACTTTGTAATAAATAAATAAATAAATAAATCGTTAAGATCTCAAAGAAGGAGGGTAAGAGAGGGGATGACTTTGCTTCAGGCAGGACAATAGTAATTATTTTTTAATTTCAGAGAAAATGCACAGAAAGTGCCAACTGCTGTAATTTCAGCAATTCACACAGAGCCACACTAAATGTTCCCAAGTGAGAGGAACATTCTGGAAGCTACTGTTTGCTGAGCAGCTGTGTGGCTGTAAACAGTTAGCGAACCTGTCTACCTCAGGCAAATCTTAAGCCAGTTTGACTTTAACTCCTCTGGGGGTCACGCGGGACATTATGCTCTGGTATTTCTGACTTCTCATAGCAAGGTCAAATATTTCCCCAGTGTGATCAAACTATTCAGAAGTGCTAGATCTTGGGGTGAGGTTTTGGGGAGGGTTATGGGTCTAAAACATTGTTTTGTTTTATTTTATTTTATTTTATTTTATTTTGAGACAAACTCAGCTATGTAGTTCAGTTTGGCCTGGACCTCAGTATGTAGCCCAGGATGGCTTCAAAGTCTCAGTCTTCCCTCCTCAGCCTCCCAAGTACTAGGATTAGAGTTGTGGACCACTATCACTGGCTTAGACTTTGAATTTAGTCTTACCGCTACCTTTTGCCAAATATGTAATCTTAGGAAGTTACTTAACCTCTCTGGGCTCCATTTTTCTCATCAGCAAAATGACCATATTCATCATAGTGTGATTTCAAGCATGACAAGACCTAACACAGTACTAGCATTCCCAGAGACTCAAGCCTTCTGAATTCTTGGCCCCCATATGCTCCCTTTTTTTTTTCTATCCCTCTATCTTTCTTCTCATGAAGTATTACTTTCTACCCACTCAACCCATATTAGCCCTTTAGTCCAGCTGCCTTACCTGGGTACTCCTCTTCATGCCGTATTTCAGACACAATAACAAAGACATTGATTCAAATGAAGGCACACAGAAATCCCCACGGGATGCACTACTAACAGAAGGTGGCTATGCAACTGTCACATCATCATCATCATCATCACCACCATCACCACCATCTATTAGGTACCTGCCATGTGCTGGTTTATAAAAGATGACTAGCCTCCTGTGGCCTATAAGGAAGACCCAATAATTTGCCGACAAAAACAAATTACTCTATCTAAAAATCCGAATGCCACCTGGAACATTAGAAGTATAGAAAGGAAAGAGTGACGGAGAAGACTGAATTGTGGTCACTGGGCAATCCTGAAGGCAGACAATTGCACATGAAGAGGAGGATAGATGTGGAACTCGAACAGTCAGTGATGATCCACAGAGGAGGCCCACGCACAAGCTAGTCAGTAGCATCCTCTAACCCAAACCTGGAAGCGGAGTATGCTCTATGAGCCTGCTGACAGTGCTGAAGATTCTTAGACTCTGGCCTCATGGTACTCACAGCTCGGGGTGAAAAGCATGGGAAATGGATGTTATTGGCACAATGTTAAAATTTACCCCTGAGCACTTTTCCCAGCCTTGAGTAGAAGAATGAGCCGTACTTCTAAGGCACACCTGAACTAGACGTGGATAAGAGTTGAAAGGTGGTTCGCTGACTGAAAACTTGAATTTACATGTCGCTTTCCAGAGAAATACATGATTGAAAGGGAGAGCACTGGGTGACTAACGCAGAAAAGAATATTATTAGGTGTGGTGGTTCGAATGAGAATGGCCCCCATAGGCTTGTAGATTTCAGTGCATGGTCACCAGCCACTATTTGGAAAGATTAGAAGGGTTAGGAGGTGTTGCCTTTCTGGAAGAATTGCGTCACTGGAGGTGGGCTTTGAGGTTTTCAAAAGCCCAAGCCAAGTCCAGTGGCTCTCTTTTCCTGCTGCCTGCAGATCCAGAGGTAGAACTCTCAGCTACTCATCCAGCACCATGTCTGCCTCCATGCTGCCATGCTCCCCGCCTTGATGATAATGGATGGGCTAAACCTCTGGAACTGTAAGCCAGTCCCAGTTAAACATTTTCCTTTACAAGAGTTGCTGTGGTCACGGTGTCTCTTCACAGTGATAGAACAATGACAAAGGCAGTAGGGATATGTAATATGTAATGACCTCTAAATAATTAATGTGGAAATTATACTAAACCTAAAATCTTCAAAGTATACTATGTCAAAATCTTCACACCCAATTCCCAGATTGTCAGCCAAATCTCTGCAAAACAAGAAGTAAAACATGGAAAGCTTCTTGACTCCTACATGTAAAGGGGGTGTCAGCATCCTGCCTAGGAATTTTAGACATCCCTAAACAATGCAGAAACTCCCCGTGAGTGTGCACATAGGCTGTTCTGAAGTGTCTAAGTCTTAACCCATGCAGTCTTCTATCAGTTAGCAGTGAGCACTTTACTCCCCTTTGCGATAAGGAAGAGGGAGCAACAGTCTCCCAAGAACAGCAAGAGCTATAAACTGCTGAAGCCCTGGCTCACTTCCAAATCCTCCATTCATCCATGGCCTCTATGTCTCCTCGGGTTCTGCTGGGGACCCTCTTTGTGCTATGTTCCCCCTATTGGCCTCACCTTCTCCCCATATAGGTGCTTGAGAGTTCCCACATCTCTTTGAAGCCTTGGGATCTTTTGTGAGTTCCTTTTTCTTGGGTTTCTCAATTCAGTACATAGTGACACTGTCTACTGTTTTCCTCAGCTTGAATCCGGGAGTTCACTGCTAGCACGTGTCATTCCAAGGTAACTCAGGCCAAAAGATGGCATCTTCTAAGTAGCTCTCAAACTCTCCAACCTCTCCATCCCTATGGCCATCATCCCATTGATTCTTCCCTATTATTAATAACCTGTCATCTCTTCTAATCCATTCTATCACTGGAATAATTATTGTAAAATAGAAATCTAACCAATTATCCTTCTCAAATTTATTAGTCATTTTTTGTAAAGAGGTATTTTGTCTTGCATGTACGTCTGTGTACCATGTGTGTGCTTGATACCCACAGTGGCCAGAAAAGGGTGTCATATCATCTGTGACTGGAGTTACAGGTGGTTGTGAGCTGCCATGTGGGTGCTGGGAACCGAATCTGGATACTCTGGAAGAGCAGCCCGTGCTCTTACTCTCTGGGCCATCGCTTCATCTGCTAACCACTTCCTTCTTGCTTAGATCCTTTCCTGGTCTTCTGTCTTTAGTATATAAAGTCCAAAGAGCTTGCACAGCATCTCGGGACCTGGCTCTGTCCATTTCTGTAACCTCTCTTCTTTCCTCAAAACTACATTCTAGTCATCTTGGATGTTTGTGCACTGTTGAATTTCAGTTCCTCTGCTTGGAATACTACTCCATCTGATCTTGGCTAGTTCCTACTTTTTTCAAAACATTTTCTTCTAGATCCCCTTTTCTGTCTCATTAAAGGAAGTTTGTTTACACTGTGATGCAGTCCTCATTCACTCTCTGCTAATTGAAATAACCTGGGCTCTATCAAAACAGCAATATATCCCTAAATCATGGTGACTTTGCACTGTTTATTTTGTTGTTTGATATTTAATTTGGAAATAATTTCAAACTTAGTACAAAACTAAAAATATAATTAAAAACTCCCATATACATCCTTTATAAAAATTTTTCTTCCTGTTAAAATTTATCCCATTTATTCTAGTATTTGAGGGGAATTCACATGAATTATAGTCCTTTGCCACTGAATACTTCAATAGATACATGCTAAGACTAGGAGGACTTTTCACTAATCATACTACACATCTATGCCACAGTTTAACATTCATGCAGTACTCTCTCAGTCTAACCTGACCTCCATATTCCCACTTTGTCAGCTGATCCAATTATGTCCTCTCTAGCATATCCCCATGCAGGATCCAGGACAGAGGGCATACTTCATTTAGGCATCGTGTCTCTTTAGTCTCCTTTAATCTGGATCACTGCCACAGTCTGTCTTTGTCTTTTATGACATTGACATTTAAAGCTTATTTCTCATACCATAGTTGAAAACAGAGTGGGCAACTCCTCTCAGTTTCACAGCTATCATCTCTAGAAGACGTGGTCTCCCAGGCCACGGCAGGACCTGAGCAAACATGAAGACATTTCTCTTGCCCTCACATAGCATTAATTAGTGAGAAACACATGTCTGCTAAAAGCAATGGGCTGAGAATTGTGGGAGACAAATAGATAAGTAGCAGTAGTCTACTAGACTTTCTACACGTCTGTCATGAAATTTATCACATACTATTACAAATGCATGTGTAGATTCAAGACTATCATAGAAGGGCCATGTTGGTCATTGTCATCTCTCTAGTCCCTGCCATTTGTCCCTAATATGTCCCTAGAACATAGTCAGGCCTCCTAAAATGTATGTTAAATGAGAGAACAATCAGGTATCCTGAGTTTACATACTGTCCCAAATATTACACAGCCTTCTATGGTCATCCATTATTCTAATCCTAGGATCCTCAAAATAGAGTCAAGGCATTGGATATGGTCAAATGTTTCTCTAAACTCTAGACGGATAATTCTAGAATCACTATGCAAATCTTAAGTAACAATCATAAAGAAAGCAATAACTATTTGATTGCAGTTTGAATCTTTTCCTGTAATGCCTACAAATTCTAAGATGACCACCATCTGCTTAGCAGGACACATGAGTTAAAGAGAAGCCAAGGAAACATTTAATTCATATAAATGAGTCACATTTTAACAACTTCTTGGAGACTCTCCATCTCTTTATGAACCTTGGATACATACGCAGAGGTTATTAAGAATAATATCCACGACGTTAAAAGTCCTCAATCTCACAGGTACAGAAGCGTATATGCATCACCAGACTGGCAAGTTGACCACGTAGAGCTGAGACCTTAGGCTGGTTTGTTCATCTCTCTTCCCCTTTCACCTGCTCACCTGGCTCACTCCCAGCACTGAGCTGCCAGTGCCTGTTTAGCTGCTCCTAGCTCCCCATCCGAATTCATCTCGGAGATGTTTTCTCCCCGGGCTCAGACTTTGAAATCTCTCACTGCATTTGTGATGAGCTATCTCCACGTCTGTTTTCCACCTCTAGCTCCTGGAGCAAAGTCCTTGTTTTCTTCCCCTTCATCTTCCCCAAGTTGGCATGTTAATTGGCCGGAGTAGTGCTACATCTGATGGCATCAGCTTCAAGGCTCTTGCATAGCTCTGCCGTTTACTACACGGAAACCTGAGCTTTGAACTACCCCTGGAACTGGAGTTGGGGTGATATGACAAGCAGAGGCTAAGGCAATCTATGCATCATCCCAGTTGCCTGGTAATGGCGGCTTTCATCGTATTTCTTCCTTCAACACAGCACAGTTAGCTCTTTTGTAAAGGCTTTACCTTGAACATCGCTTACTAATTAAGCCCATTTCTCCCTGCCAGTTTCTTTGTACTGCAAATGGGATTCAGCCCTGGCTGCCCTGTGATTTGCAGCCACACGAATTACAAAGGTGCAGGGTGCCCAGGGAGTACTCTGAAGGTGGCGGGAGAGCGGGAGAGCCGAATGACAAATGGTTTATTTGTTCTCAGAATTACATATCCTCTACTGGACTTTCTTACTGAGTACTGAATTATTTTACACTTCCTTCAAAATGTAGAAAATAAGAATTAGACATTTGGAAAGCTGCTGTAAAGGATTAGTGCATTTGGCAAATAATGTGAAATAATTTTTTTCAGGCTTGCATTTTCTTAATGGCTAATACTCATATAATGGGCTGTTTTACGGCAGTTACTATTTTAAGCACTTAATGTATAAGGACTTTAAATCCTCATACTAGCTTTGGGAAGCAGATAACATTATGATGCCTACTTTACAGAAACTGAGGTACAAGGAGATAACTAGGTATTGCATTACGTTTCCTGGGAAGGCATAAAGAAACAGCATTTCCTGAAGCAAAAGCGCAGGCCAAGCAAAGAAAGGATTCCATCCAAGCTCAGCTTAGTGAACTAATGAGTTCATTGTGGTTACTTACAGAAGCGTGGTGACTCAAAGGCAGCTACCCCAGAATGCCTGCTCTTGAAATCTGCATTGCTCCAGTCCCTGCCTCCAGTCAGCCTTCTGCCTCTTGTGTATCCCAGCATGCCTTAAGTCTATAGGCACCAGAAGGACCAAGAGTGGTAACTCAGGGGATCCCTGCAGGTGTCATGGCAGGCAGTGGAAGTGAACCTCAAAGAGGTGAGAGTGACAAGTAGGTTTAGGTTGACTTCCTTGACCTGGATCTAACTTCAGGGAGTCTGCTGTCAAGGGGGTTGCTGCCACTGTATTTAAACACAATATAATCTGGTGGCGGGGAAGGTTCCTGGTATAATACAATCCCTGGTGCACAAGGAAGTGTAGTTACACTGAAACTCAACTTGGGGTAAATGTCATTTCTTCTAAGAAGAATTCTGGAGATGGGATACCTGTATTAGCTTAAGGACCTAAGGAAGGATCAGGACTAGTCTTGGTCATACTGATGGTGTAAAAGTCGTTTTGAGACTATTAGCCACATCTGGTTCTAGTTGTGGGAACTTGGGGGAGCCTTGGGCTATACAAGATAATGTAAGAGTCATTTAGGCTATTAAGTATCTCTGGTCCTGGTTGTGAGAACTTTGGGGAGCCCCTTGCTATACAGGTAAGGATCATTTAGTTTCATAACTACCTCTGACCCTGGTTGTAGGAGCCTTATATGACACAGCCCAATAGATAAAATAGATCACCAGGCTCTGAATCACCTCCAATTCCCAGCTTTCTGGATGGAAAACCATGTTTTACATCTTTTCCATAGAAAAGACAATTCTGAGTGCTTAATATCCCTGGAGACCTGTATGCACAAGGACCTTTGTGAGGATCTTAGATGAGGAATCTTAGATCAGGATCTCATGACTCTCTTCCTGACCCTAATGGAATATTAACAAGCCCATTATAGAGCTAGCTATAACTGTGCATTGCTTTGTTTTCTTGGTTACCATGTCTGCAGACCAAGGCATTTTGTAGACCTTTGCAGTGATTCTGCTTCATGATGGCCAATGGACATGGTAGGCTAGAAAGAAATAGGTCTCTTGCAGCATTAGGTCTTAAAACATCAGATAAGGCAGTATTTGAACTTGGCAGTTTGACTTCAAAGCTAAACTGATATACAGCCAATCCACACAAAAATGAGAAAATAGACCCTAAATTTCTTCCTTAGCAAATGTTTATCATGAGTAATTGTTGAATCTCAGTCTTTGTCTTGTCCTTTGGAGGCTGAGAAGAGCTGCTTTGTGGATGGATGAAGCATTGGTAATAGTGTCCATAATGTGCTTACCAAGGCAACCTATAACATGCATGTACTCCAGAACTGTACTTAGTGTTATCATCTTTGCCATTCTTCATAGATCAAAAGGGACTTCACAATTTTATATGTAACTTTGTATGTAACTATAATTGCCAGACAAAGATGGATTTATTTAAGGCCAAGCTCTGAGGTATCATATGAAGATTACCATTTACTGTTTTCAATATTGAAAAATCTAACCTTAAATAGAAAATATCACTGAGCAAATGAGAAATTCCCTGAAAGCTCCACCTGCCCCTCCACACATGGCATGGGGTTTTAGTCTCAGGGCCAGCATTTCCCTGCAGAGCTACTGAGTAGCCAGGTCAACTCTAAGCTCTTTGGGCCCACTCAGAATTGTCTTGAATGTTGGTCAATGGCCTCACTGGAGTCTATTCCATTCTAGATTTTAGCCCCAGGATGCTGAAGCCTCCTGAGAACTCTCTCCGTTGAGTGTAGACTGTTCCAGGTACCCCAGAGAATCTCTGAAAGAAAGAACTCCCCTGAAAAGAGGTGGAAAGAAGCAAATAAGGAAAGAAAACATTAATTCTCAAGACCTTCTGAATTTCATGGGCCCAGCTGAACCTTAATAGTTGAGCTTTAAGATGGGAACCCCCACTGAAACTTCTTTCGTGGAAGAAAAAAGTCATGAACCCCACAGCCCCCTACCAGGGCCTCATGACCACACCAAGCGCCTAACCCGAGAATGGGAACCCACAGGAAACATGGGTGGAAAGAGAGCTTAAAAGATGGTGGCCCCTTGAAAGCCTAACCACACAGGGCCCATCATTGAAAAACAGCCAAGAATGATCAGACAGGGCTGTCTGTCTTGCCTGGGGTACTCTGAGGCAAAGGATGAGCCTCAGAAGTTTCTGAGGGCCCTGTTCTTTGAACAGGGGGCGTTGATGAGTGGCGGCGAAGCCAGCGCTTTAAGAAGGGACTTGAAAGGGATAATCCCGATGTGTGGTTTTTGTCAGAAAAGGATGAAAACCGTCACCAGAGAAAGAAAATTGCGTATGAAAGGGCATCGGCCTTTCTCATCTACCTGAAAGAGCAAGAGGGACAGCATCTGCTTAGCTGCTGAACATTTTGCTTAAAAAGCAGAGAAGAAAAAAAAAAAAAAAAACCTCTGCGCACAGAGAACTAACTGCCTCTGCATAGAGTAAGGATTTGTGGTCAAATTAACACTTCAGCTCGAAGAAATTGTTGTTAAAATCTCCAGACATGACATTAATATAATTAGGTAATAGCCCCTGAACTCAAATCTCTCAGCAAGTTGAGAGAGAGAAAAAGCAGCTAGACTGGACCTCATTAAAATGAGATGCATAAATCCACCCTCCGAAGAGTGCCAGGAAGGGAAACGGGCTGCAATTGCAAACGCAGGCAAGACCAGTGAACAGTGGTGGAGCACAGAAGGCTCAGCCTGGAAATGTGCTTGACCAGCTGTGACACGGCCTTGGATAAACGGCTCAACCTGGTGTTTCTCAACCTGTAGCGTGAGCCTTGAAACACAGACTTCTAGATCCCACAGACAGTGTTTCGGATTCTGTAGGTGCAGAGCTGAAGCCAAGTAAGCACAATTCTGATGAGTCTCCAAAGGGAACAGACACTGTTGGACAAGAACCACGCCTGGAGAATCAATGGATCTACCTGGGCCTCGGTTTCCAAGCCAGTGAATAGACTGGAAACCAGAGTCTCAAAGCTCTCGCCCTGTTCTACAGTTCTATGAAATGGGCAACCTGGAGAACGTGTGCATCAGATCAAAGATGACGGCTCCTCAACAGAGTAGACAGTTTGGGTAGCACGGGTGCTTCAGGAAGCAATGGTGCACACATATGGCCAGCAAGGAACGCACACAAATAATCCCACTGATTTACTGGGGACCTGAAAGCAGAAACCTATGAGTGACGTGTCTTCGAAGGTAGCAGCCATGCTATTCAGATGCAGGTGCTCATTTCATCCCTATTAAAAAGTGAAAGACAGGAAAACCCAGAAATGTCCTCACTCAAAGCACACTGCTTATTCCAGTACCAGAGCTCTCGTGAGGAAGCAAAAACACAAATGCTGAGAATAAAGATTCCATTCTATGATTCCAGGAAGGGAAGAACTGTCTGCAAAGATAGACACTGTTATATAAAAGACTAAATGTTACGCCATCAAGATGGCTCAGTGAGTGAAGGCACTTGTCTCTCAGGCCTGATGATCAGAGTTTGACCTCATGTAAAGGTCGTAACAGAGAGTCGATTCCACATGCATACCGCAGTGTGCACACACATCATGCACAGCACACTAATACATACTACTACTGATAATAATTTTTAAATGATTAAATGTAAAGTCAGTGGTTAGTTTTGTCATCCTTGACCAGGTTCATGTGTTATCATAGAAACATGTTTGCTATGCTTGGCTTCTCAATAGGAAAAAGAAAATTGAAAAAGGAAACAGAAATTCCATGGCCAATTGTAGGGTGTGAATCCCCATGCTTATTTTCTGCTTATTAATTAAGTCTATGGAGTGATAAGCTTGGAATCTTTGATGTCTCTTTATTGTTTGGACTATTACCTTTGCAATTATTTATAGATATGTATTTATCTCTTGTACCATAACCACACTGTGAGAGTATATAAAACTATTAAAACTAGGTAATTTTGATAAAATCTAATAGGAATATATATTTTACCATATTTTAGTTAGTTGAATTTGTATGTGCATATAATTAAACTTGCTTAAATTTCTTTGAAAAAATAGTATATATTTGATATGTGATACTATCATCTCTTCAACAATTATCTGCCTTGATCACTTCCAATAAGTTTTCTGTAGTAAAACTTCTCTCTCTCTCTCTCTCTCTCTCTCTCTCTCTCTCTCTCTCTCTCTGTCTCGTGTTCAGTTATTCCTGTGTTTAAAAATATGACTTCAGAATGAAGTAAATTTAATTAAGAAATGTTGAACAAGTTTCTTCACCTCCGAACCTCAGTTTCCTTCCAGAGAAAATAAAGATTAAGATAAAAAAACTGCTTCATACGGTTATCCTAACAGTTACATTGGTTAATGTATAATACAGCAACACATCTGTAAAACAGTAGCCGTTGTTATAAAACAATATGACAAGTTTTTTCATTAAAATATTTAATAAACTATGTATAGGACTTTAATAAATATTAAATTAACATAATCAGTTTCCAACTTAAAATATTAGGTCTTTATTTCCAAGTTTAACTTCAAAAAATAATATAGAAACCATTAGATCCCAGGTGGGGAACCCTGTAAATGTGGTCACCTAATAAGCAATGTCCACAGGGTAATTTTATGAACAGGTCCTTCCTGTTAGGTCTTGAGCCATAAATTATATCTAATGATTCATGTTTGAAATGGCCTCTTTGGATCAAATTCACGACCTTAACAATTAGAGCTTTCGATTTTCTCACCAGCACTTTCTATAGAAAGTTTTAGGCCCTAATTGCTATTTCTGCAAACATATATCCCCTTCCAAGTGGTCACCTGAACATAAATTCATCCAGTCACATCTCTAAACAGCTCAAAGCGTTAGATTGATTATTGTGTACAAAATGTCCCAGGCTTTGTCCCGAGCCACAGTCTTGTCTAAGGTCTTTGTTTTCACATATGGGAAATAATCGGTAGCATTGATTCAATGAGCAAGCATTTAGAGAACCACAGCAGGTGCAGGGCTCTGGGTTGAGACCTGGGGGAGAGGTATAGACATAGAAAAGCATGATCTTAGAACCTGGAAGGACAAATGTTGTCTGTGATGGGCTTTCATTGTCAACCTCACACAGTCTGGAATCACCTGGAAAGAGTCTCAGTGGAGGACTGTTCACATGCGCATGAGCTGTGGAGAACTAAGTCCGTTAATTGATGTGTGAAGACCCAGCCCAGGGTAGGTGGCACAACTCCCTAGGCAGGGATCCTGAACTTCCAGAGAGTGAAGGGAACGAGGAGAGAACAAACACGCATGTGTGAAATGGTGTCTCTTTGCTTTTGGCTGTGAATGTGATGTGACTATCAAGCTCCAGCTGCTGCGGCTTCCCCACAATGACGAACGACAACCAGAAATTATAAAGTAAAATAAACCCTCTCTCCTCTAAATTACCTTTACAGAGTACTTTAGTAGAGCAGTAAATGAAGCTAGAACAGTATCTAGTAACCCCACAGTTTTAAAACATGAATACAGTGAATATCAAAATTGAGAACTCCAACAGTTTAAAAGACAGAAATATATTCCCAGTATGAGTGACCCTGTAAGACAAGCGAGACGAATGCACAGTGAAGGGTCATAAAGAATTATGGGATTGCTCTGAGGTATCATAAATTGAGAGAACTCATTCTGTGATTAAGGAATGGTGTACATAAAATTCCTGAGACACAGGAGTGGGGTTTCCTTTTGGCTCCAAGAAACATGGATATGTTCATTTCATACCTCTGTAATCAAAATAATCAGTATAAACAAGGGAAAGCATATTTTGGCTCACAGTTTTAGGGAGTTTGGTCCGATCCCTTGGCTCTATCTGCTTGAGCAAGGCTGAAGTAGCATTCGACAGAGGAGTTTCTTCACCTTGTGGTAGGCGGGAACCAGAGAGAGGGAGTGAGGAGAGAAGCCTGGGCCAAGACTTTCCCAAGAACCTACCCTTTCAATGCCCTGTTTCTACCCATTAGATCCTACCTCCTGTGGTTTCCAGAACATTCCAAAACAGAGCCCCCATCTACGGACCATGTTCAGTTTAGAAACCTGGAGGAATATCTCATCTTCAAATAATAACAATGAGGACTGTAGATGATTAGACAATAGTTCATATCAGTAAACATTCATATGTACCTTCTGTGTTCTAAGTGTTTTGTGCACTGTTTCTGTGTACAATTCTGTGCACCGTTTTAGTCCCTCTTTAGTTAAAGACTGAACGGAATGTAAATTGAATTGAACCATATTGATTGAAATGAGTAGACTTTTATATCCCTGAAAACACTATTAGGACCAAACACATATTCCCAAAATTGTTTAGCTTGTTCCTAAAAGTACGTAGTACTGGAAAATAGGACTGCAAAAGTAAAACAGCTGACTTCCAGACCCCTGCTTTGTCCAGGCATGGTGACACACACCTGGAATCCCACTCTCCAGGAAGCTGAGGGAAGCAAACTGCAAGCTGGAAGTCAGCCTGAGTTAACACACTTAGACCATCACTCAGACAGATACCCTCACCTCCCAGTACCTGCCATGCCACAGTGATTGTCCTAACCTGCTCACACCCAACCTCCTTGCCTTGCAAAACCCACCTTGAAGTAAAGCAGTCTTCATCCTACCCCAAACCAATCCCCCCTTTTTCTGTACACACACACACACACACACACACACACACACACACACACACACAGTTGATGTATAGTTTACATTTTAGAATCCATACACATTTAATGTATAAGTTTGATGAAAGCAGATATATTTGTGTGAAATCACTATCACTATGCTCTGTAATAAACTTGTCTCATTTCTTCTGAAAATTCCTCCTTTGTTTTATTTGTTATCATTGTTTTATGATGAGAATATTTAAGAACTGACCTCCTATTTTGCTACGCATTACACCTCCATTACATAGGCACTATACTGCACACTATGTAGGACTTAATCATCTTGTATAACCAAATCTTCGTACTCCATGACTAACGCCTCCATCTTTCACGCTCCCCAGAGTCCCTGGCAAGCACACCCCTCTCCGCTTCAGTAAGTTTGACTATTTAAAATTCATCCTATAAATGGTATCACACAGCATTTATTCATCTTTATCTGGCTTATTTTACTTAGCATAACATCCTCCAGATCCATCCATGTGGTCAAAATGGTAGGAGTTCCTTTTTCTTAATGTTGAATGATATTCTATTATATGTGTAACTCGTATTTTCTACATTGTCTTGGTACCTTAGCTATTGCTAAGTGGTGATGAAATGGTCACGTGAACACAGACACATCATTAGGGACCTCTGGACCCTATGCTCCCTGTCTTGTCAACACTTGGAAGACCCTCCATGTCATTCTCCACAGCAACCACATCATTCTATGCTCCCCACTGAAAGCATGCAAGGCTTTCTACACATCTTCACTAGTGCTTACTAATCTCTGAGTGGGTTTTTGTTTTGTGTTTAATAATGACCATCTTGCAAGTGTGAGTGGTATCGTATCACAGTTTGGATTACATTTGCCTTATGAACAGTGATGTTAAACTCCTTTTCATACACTTTCTGCCATTTGCGTATATCTTCTTTGAAGAACGGACTTTCTAAAGCTATTGTGCAATTTTATTTCAGTTCTGGGCTTTCCCCGCTGCTAAACAATTGGATGATTTTCTACCATTAGCCCATTATTAGACACATGGTTGCAACTCTTTCCTCATATTTGGAAGGTTGCTGTGCTTTGCTCTGCTATTGTCTTGTAATGTGAGCCACATGGGTATCACATGTAACATGAGCCACAAAGATATCTATATCTACACACACACACACACACACACACACACACATATATATATATATATATATATATATATATATAAATTTATTAAGGAGTACAATGGGGAAACAGACTCATGGATACAGGACAAGGTATAACCAACTGCAGAGTTCTGTTTTGCCCAAAGGGAGTTGGGAACCAATCATGTACTATTTCATGCTACCAGACTCCGTCTTTCAACTCATAAGAGAGTACAACCTCCCTTCTCCCCTCTAAGGGGGTCACAACTGCAGACTAGAAGCCATACCCTAAGGCTGGTAGCCCAAGGTTATTGGTAGAATCCACAACACCGTCTCTTTGTTTTTAGAAGACTTTTAGTCCCACATAGTTCCTCTTTTCTACTTTTGCTTATGCCATCTTTTTCTACCTGTGCCTCTGATGCCATCTTTAAGAAATAATTGCCAAGAGCCACGCAGGAAGCTTCCCTCAGGTCATCTAAGAGTTTTATGGTTTCAGATCTTAGGTTCATTTGTTTGTTTGTTCTCCCCTTCTTAAAATCATCCTTTTGCATGTGGATATACAATTTTTGTTATACTATTTATTATTCTGCAAAACTTTAATGAAGATATGCATGAGTTTATTGCTGATCTCTCACGTCTGTTCTAGCGATCTATATACCACTTTTTAAGGCAGTCTCATACTGTTTTGATTATGTAATTTTGTAGTATGTTTTGAAATCAGAAAGTGTCATATTGTTAGTCTTTCCCTTCTTGTTAAAAATTATCTAGCTACTCAGACTCTTCAGGTTCCATATGAAATTCTTATACTTTTTAATTTTTTATAAAGAATATTTTGGACTTTGAAAGAGATTACATTGAATCAGCCTGGGCAGCAGGGACATTTGAATAATGCTAATTCTTCCAGCGCAAAACATTAAATATTATTCATCTCTGTCTTTTTTCCTTGTTTTGTAGTTTTTATTGTATACATATTTTATCTCTTTTGTTGTAATTCTTTAGTATTTTCATTATTTTTTGTGCTTTTGTAAGATTTTTAAAAATGTCCCTTTTGGGTAATTTGTTTTTACAATAAATATGTTTACCCAACTTTTATATCCTGCAGCTTGGTGGAATTTATTTATTACTTCTAACATTTTTGTGTGATCACAAGACTTTCTACACAGAAAATTGTGATATCTACAAAACAGATCATTTATTTTGTCCCTTCTGATTTGGAAGCCTTTTGTTTATCTTTCTTACCTTCTCACTCTAGTCAGTTCTTCTGGGACTGTGCTGAACAGAACCTTAAGGAGTAGCCAGCAGCTTTGTTTCAGGTCTCAGAAGGGAACGAGTCTCACAGCTGACCGTGATCTTATCCACGGTCTCCTTACACAGCCTTCCTTGTGCTGAGGTATCTTCATTTTATCATGCTACAACATGCTTTGCTGACTCCTGAGGGAGGTCTGCCCATTTCTGAACAGTGGAGGAGTGGGTGGGGGAGTAGAACAGACAGGAGATAGGGGGAGGGAATGGGAAGAGAGATAAGAGGGGAAATTGTGGTTGGTATGCAAAATAATGAAAAATTTAATAAAAAAGTTTTATCATGAAGGAGTTTTATTTCTGCATCTATTGAAACAATTGGATGGTTTTTATCCTTCATTTTGTTAATGTGGTGTATCATGTCAATTGCTTTGCATATGTTGAATTATCATTGCATTCCAGGGATAAATCACACCCAGCCAAGGTATATTATCTTCATGATGTGCTATTGAATTTCATTTTCTAATGTTTTGCTAAAGATTTCTGCATACATGCTTCACAGGGACGCTGGCCTTCAGTCTTCTTCTTCTGGTTTTCCCCTGTGCTGACTTTCTGGCTTTTGTAGCTGCATGCAGCTGGCCTCATAAAGAGTTTGGAAGCATGCTTTGCTCTTCTAATTTTGGAGGGAATTTAAGTGTAACTATGCAGACCTTCCCTTGGCTTCCCCTTTCTGAGTCACTATGAAGACTTGGCATGTGGCGATGTCTCCTTTATCACAGAAAGTCTTGTTCTTGAGGTTTCAGTAGCTGACATGTTGACAGATCACCTTCACAGCCGAGGCATCTCGGGCACAGAAAGACACCCTACCTCATTCAGCTCTCCCAAGTAAATGGCAGAAATGGGATTAATGCTCAGACTCTGACACTGGAATTCAACTTCTTAAGCAATTGGCAGTGACAATAAATGCCAAGTCAGGAGTCTCTTACCCAAAGGGGTATCCAAGACTTCCTGTCACCTGCTCACCTGAGAGACTCCCGTCACCCGAGAGACTCCTGTAACCCTACAGCAACACTGTACATGAGGTCATGTACCTTCTGGATTCCTTGCCTGCGTCTCTACTTGTCTGCTTATTGTAAGGTCTTGTAGTGATATTTTGTTTGAGTTTTAATAAATAAAACTTGCCTGAAGACCAGAGTGCAGAGCTAGAAGCCAGGGAGTGGTGGTACACACCTTTAATCCCAGGACGCAAGACCACCCTGCACTATATGAGATTGAATGTGTCTAAAAAGGGAAAGAGCCAGCCAGGCGGTGGTGACGCACGCCTTTAATCCCAGCACTTGGGAGGCAGAGGCAGGCGGATCTCTGTGAGTTCGAGGCCAGCCTGGTCTACAAGAGCTAGTTCCAGGACAGGCTCCAAAGCCACAGAGAAGCCCTGTCTCGAAAAGAAAAAAAAAAAAAAAAGGGAAAGAGCCAGGCTGTGACGGAGCATGCCATAAATCCCAGCATTTGGGAGGCAGAGGTAGGCAGGTGAGTTTGAGGCCAGCTTGGTGTACAAGAGCTAGTTTCAGGATAGGTAAGGCTGTTACACAAAGACACCCTGTCTCGAAAACCAAATAAAACAACAACAATGGTGGGGGGGGGAGAAATAGAACTCACACAAAGATACAAAGATGTTCCCAATACTTGGGAATCACACACCGCCTTTAATCCCAATACTAGGAAAGAGTGGAGACAGGAGTGATATGACTGGACAGAGCTGGGCAGAGAGAAGAATACAAAGCAGGAGGAGACAAGAGCTCATTGCAGTCTAAGGTTTGGTGGAGAGCATTGCCGTCTGCAGTCACGCTGCGGATAGGATCACCCCTTTGAGCCTTGGTAGAGATAAGGGCTCTCTATATTGTTTGCGCTACAAGGTCTTCTCACTACATTGCCCAGCCTGCCCCTGTGCTTAGTTATGCCTGCCTAAGCCTCCCAAAGGCTGAGACTATAGGCATGCACCACCGTATTCAGCAGGGCTTTCTGTTTTATAGTTCCAAGTGTCTGTGTTGACTAAGTCCATGGCACGACTCAACTCAAGAGCTTATTCTTTAGCACAGAGCACTTATAGAGGAAACTGATCCCACTCACCAGGAACAGGAAGCCATCCACAGTCTCCCACCCCGACCCCTACAGTAGATGACACTCACAATGCAGGCTCCTTCTCCTTGCCATGGCTTCCATCATTCCATCGAGCCCGTGCTTCAGTTTAGTACATCTTACTGCTTTTCGTTTTGTGGGATGCAGGGGAGAAGATTCAAGCCTCAGGCATCTCCTCACACTGTCAGCTTAGTCTTTCCAGTTACCAGCCGGGGCTTAAATACGCTAAATTCCCAAGCTTGTGTCCATCAGACACAGCCTGCCTCAGGCTGATACTGCTCCCTAAGGCAGTTAGGAAGCACAGTACAGGTTGGAGAGGAAGGAGACAGGGGGAAAGGTAGAAATCTTTGACTTGTTTCCAACTGAAAATTCAGAAGAATTCAGGGTCTACCATTTTCTATTGTCTTCCTAAAAATTTATTAAGCAAATTCTCCAACCTCCATGCTGGCTTAGTTGTGCTGCCTTGCATCGAGATCATTTTTGTTATTTTATATTTTTGGAAGTTTTAAGTGTCTGAGTATTTTACTTACATGTGTGTATTCACACCCCTTGCATGTCTGGTAGGCCCAAAGAGGGCACTAGATCCCCTGGAATTGGAGTGACAGATAGTTGTGAGCCATCAAGTAGGTGCTGGGAATTGAAGTTGGGTCCTATGGAAAAGCAGCACGTGTTCTTAATCACTTATTTTATCTCTCCAGCTCTAAGAAGTCTTATTAATAACTATTGCTAAGAACTAAGTTAATAATTAAGAAGACTTAACTTTAAATGTCAAAAATCATGTATTATATGACCACTGTTGAGCTAGAATATAATTGGAAATTTCTTGGCTTCTAAGTTTTCAAAAGATAATCAAATACAGAAAGAAAAATTCATGTGCAGGTCAATCCCTTATTTTTCTTTTTTAGTTTTAACCTCAAGGTCAGAAAATCATCCAGAGCACCTTGAGAATAATTTGCTCTCTCAAATATATTAGCTTGGTTAAAAATTCACATCTGCTATAAAACCGAGAATCAAGCTTTTACTAACTACATTAATTATGTTTTTAAAGCAGGCATGGAGAGATAATGACAACTTCTTGAAACATTTCTGGCTCTCTCTGAAGATTCAGACACTAAGTACAATGTCATTACCACTTCCCAAAGTCTTGAGATTCATTTTTCCTTAGCTAGAATTATTCTCCATCTCTGAGCAATTAGCATCTCATAAACAAGTGGAAGTTCACAGCTATTCTGCCCTTCCCCATTGCTTACTACTTGCTTCAGGTCCGCATACATATGTTTGCTGTGGGTTAATGCTCTTGTACACCATAAAGATTTGTCACTAGTGATGATTGACCAGTAGCCAGGCAGGAAATATAGACTAAGTCTGGGCAACCAGACTAAGAATTCTGGGAAGAGGAAAGGCAGAGAGGCAGTCACCAACCAGACACAGAGGAAGCAAGATAAGAATGCTTTACTGAGAAAAGGTACCAAGCTACATGGCTAAACACAGACAAGAATTATGGGTTAATTTAAGCTGTAAATGCTAGTTGATAATAAGTCTGAGCTAATAGGACAAACAGTTTATAATATAATATAATATAATATAATATAATATGTCTCTGTGTGTTTCTTTGGAACTGAATGGCTGTGGGACCATGCAAGACAGAAATTTTCATCTACATATGTTGACATATATACATATGTTAATTCCACCTACCTAAAAGCAACTTAAACATAGGAACCAAGCATTGTTCATGTATAAGCCCTCTCCCAATATCTGGCAATTGTTCTTATATTGCCCTTTCAATATCTAGCACTGTTTGACTTGGACAGAAACCCAGTCATTGTAACTGAATACAGCATTGAAAAATAACATTTAAAAGAATACTTTTGGGATGTTTAATCTGGCTGTGGCATGTGAGAGAGGAAGAAAAGTATAAGGAATGAAAGCAGAGGAACTGCTTAAGTAGCTGTGATACTGTACTACTGTGTGACTATTATCAGGGCCTGGACCATGCCCATAGCTATAGGAACAGAATTAGAGTATGAAGGAGATTTTAGAAACAAAATAAATATAGCTTGGCAGTGATTGAATGTAATGGAGTGTGACAGAAATGATAAGCTGATCACCCAAAATTCATGACTTCTAAAGGATTGTCAGGAAGTGACTGTCCAGCTGGAGGCCATCTATCTCAGGCTTCCAAATGCCTATATAGGCCTACACAAGTAACATTTGCTATTGAAATGAGCGAAGAAGTTATATATGTTGCTGAATTGATGTGGCTAAATAATGGATGTGGTGGCTTGAATATAATTGGCCCCCATAATCTCATAGTGAGGTGTGCCTTTGTTGGAGTGGGTATGGCCTTGTTGGAGAAAGTGTGTCACTGTGAAGTTGGGCTTTGGGGGTATTACCCAGTGTCTCAGTAAATTTCCTGTTGCCTGCAAGATGTAGGATTCTTAACTACTTCTCTAGTACCATGTCTACCTGCAATCCACCATGTTTCCCGCCATGATGATAATGGACTGAAGTCTAAAACTGTAAGTGAGCCACCCCAATTAAATGTTTTCATTATAAGAGTTGCTGTGGCCATGGTGTCTCTTCACAGGAAAAAAAAAAAAAGAAGAGAGAGAAGGAAGAGGAGGGGAAAAGTAAGAAGAAGAAGAAGAAGAAGAAGAAGAAGAAGAAGAAGAAGGAGGAGGAGGAGGAGGAGGAGGAGGAGGAGGAGGAGGAGGAGGAGGAGGAGGAGGAGGAGGGGACGGGGGAGGGGGAGGAGGAGGAGGAGGAGGAAATAGAAAAAAGAAGAAGCCCTAACCAAAACAATGAAGAAAATAATTCCTATGACCTTTTCAATTCAACCCAGCAAGGAAGAATTTTTAGGGTCCCAAGAAAGGAAGATGTCTATGTCTCACAGTGGCTGCCCAACTGAGAATGCTGATGTACTCTGTGTTAGACCTAACTTGTGCTGAGTCACTGGGATTGTGTGTTTAATGTTAGTGTAGCAACTGCTACCTTACTAGCAGCCAATAAACAGAAAGGGGCAGGGACCTCTGTGGATGCTCTTTGGTGGCATTCAGTGCTTTGGAGAATTGTGGCATTATTTAAATATAAGGAGAGAGTTCAATAGGAAGACCATTTAAAAGGGAAGTATCAACCCTTAACTAAATAGTGTCATTGTGTGAAAAAATGACAGAAATTGGTGGCAAAGACTCTACCCTACATCCAGTAGCTCTCCTTAAATACTAATGCATCTGTGTTGAAAGATGACTCAGTGATTAAGAGTGTGTACTGCTGGTGCAGAGAACCCAAGTTTGCTTCCTGGTGACCACAACTGGATGTTCACAAGTGCTTATAACTCCAACTCCAGGGGAATCCAGCACCCTCTTCTGGTCTCTATGGGCACTACACGCATATACTTACACATACTCCAGCAACTCTACCTTTTTGGCTCTGTTTTCTCATCTGTAGGATAATATGTGGAGAAGAGTCTTATAAACAATAAACAGCTATTCTATTGAAAAACACTGTTATGATCTTATCATCCCCTATTGAAACTATAGGAGATCATACTGATCCCTTGAATGAAAACAACACTAATTCTCATATAACAGTCTAAAACTGGACATCGTCTTAATTTATGTAATTTTCATGATATCGATACTATTATTATCATTAATTTATAATTAAAAAAGCTGAAACAGATGGGTTGAGTAATTTTCCCAAGATCATGCCACTAGAAAGTCAGCCCAGGCAGACTGACTCCCAAATCTATGCTCTTAGCCACCGTAGGAGGATGTCCACTCCAGGTTCAGCTTTGTCATTTCAGAGGTGGAAACTCAGGTGATGTCACACAGGTGGTTATGCACTAACTATAAAGTACAGTGACAGAGAAAGCAATTTTCTCCCCAGGAAAATTCTAGTTTCTTATAAAAGGCTGGTTCTGAAAAAAAAATTAATCACTGAGCTGAGAATGCATATATTATTAAGGAAACCGAACAGAATTTATGTTGATAAAAGAAAAAAAAACCAAAATGAGCCTTCCCCTTGCTATTTCTTTTGAATATGAAACAGAAAGGATGAGGATATGGATTTACTTCAGTATTTTTCAGGTAATTTTTTCACTTTGGTTCTAAAACATATGAAGGTCGCTCAAGAAATGGATACCAGTTCCTTGAGCCCCTTCTGATGAAAGCAATGGTTGCATGGGACAAAAAGTCTGCATCAAGAGCTATATCATTCTAGAAGCATCTATTAAGTATGATGAAGATTAGGAGATACCTGGAGAGCCTACTACATACCCTTTCCTCCTGAGGCACCAAGGTACAGCCCTTATACAGAAAAGTGAATATCTAAGCAAAACTTCTTTTATTTTAATTGTTTTTATTAAGCTATATGCTTTTATCCACTCCCCTCCCTTCCTCTCCCCTCCCTTTCTACCCTCTTCCATGGTCCCCATGCCCCAATTTACTCAGGAGATCTTGTCTTTTTCTACCTCCCATGTAGATTAGATCCATGTGTGTCTCTCTTAGGGTTCTCATTGTTCTCTAGGTTCTCTGGGATTGGTTTTTCTATGCTTTATATCGAAAAGTCACTTATGAGTGAGTCATATTTTTTCTTTCTGGGTCTGAGTTACCTCACTCAATATGATGTTTTCTAGATCCATTCATTTTCCCACAAATTTCAAGATGTCATTTTTTTCTGCTGTGTGGTACTCCATTGTGTAAATGTACCACATTTTCCTTACCTATTATTCAGTGGAGGGGCATTTAGGTTGTTTACACGTTCTGGCTGTGACAAACAATGCTGCTAGGAACATAGCTGAGCACATGTCCTTGTGGTACGATTGAGCTTCCTTTGTATGTACCCAAAAATGGTATTGCTGGGTCTTGAGGTAGGTTGCTTCCTAATTTTCTGAGAGATTGCCATAGTAATATCCAAAGGGGTTATACCATTTTGCACTCCTACCAGCAATGCAGAAGTGTTCCCTTTTCCCCACAACCTCTGCAGCATAAGTTGTCATCAGTGTTTTTGATCTTGGCCATTCTTACAGGTGTAAGATGGAATCTCAGAGTTGTTTTGATTTGTATTTCTCTGATGGCTAAGGATGTTGAGCATTTCCTTAAGTATCTTTTAGCTATTTTAGATTCATCAGTTGAGAGTTCTCTGTTTAGGTCTATACCCCATTTTTTATTGAATTATTTGGTTTTTTGATGACCAATTTCTTGAGTTCTTTGTATATTTTGGAGATCAGCCCTCTGTCCAATGTGGGGTTGGTGAAGATCTTTTCCCATTTTATAGGCTGCTGTTTTTTTTTTTTTTGATGATCATGTTCTTTGCTTTACAGAATCTATGCAAAACTTCTAAAGACAGTTGGTTCCAGATGAACCTCTCCCTGGACAAATCTACCTATGCACTAGATAGTCCTTTGGATTCCACATAAAAAGTGGGTTCTCTTTCACATGTTCTTACAATCCAATCAGAAAATGTCATGCAAGTGGTTCATGCCTGTTATCTCTGTGCTTGGGAGGGAAAGATAATATGACCAAGAGCTCAAGACCAGTCTCTGCTACATAAGAAATTTAAGGCCAGGGACTGGACCACATTAGACCCAGTCTCAAAAGAACAAAGGAAATCTTTGGCATCTGGACGTCCTAGGAAACACAATTCTCCCCCAGGAGAACCAATTGAGGATGAGACCCTCTTACTCATGCCTACTGGTGCTTTTTATGGAAGTCTTCAGCCTCCTTAAGATCCAGGTGGAACATCTTCACTAAATTTACATTTGCTTAAAATGCTGTCTTCTATTTCCCACAGAGAGAGACTGGAGTCTCTGGAGTGTTGTGGATCGGTTACAGACACTTTTGAGTGCTTATTTCTGACAATGCCTAGTTCTTGACTCCCAAATCAGGACACACTGATGAAGATCATTTGAAAACGGTAGTAAATGATGTGCTAAAGAATCGAGACAGAAATTAGGAAAAGAAGAAAAGAACAGGGGTTTGGGGGTGTCTCTGAGAGAGGAAGAAAAGAAGGTCAATTGCCGTTCAGTCTATTCCTTCCTGCCCCAAAGGCAGGCGTCTGTAACATTGGACAGCAGGCCATCAGAGAGAGGAAAGAAAGTTATTCTTTATCTCTGACGTTCTCCACTTGCTCGGACTCACCTATGTTACATAACTGATCCTCACCATAGTCTGTTTTACCAAAACTGGGGCCAGGTGGTTTAAGAGAGACGCTTAAGGTTCTGAGTTTCCAAGCAAAACATGTCTATGAATCCCATCCAGTCCCTTTGCCTCACACCACAGTTCCAGAATAAATGCAGGCCCTGCTGACAGCCAGCTGGAGGGTGAAGATGGATCATATGCTCTCTGGGGCTTGGTGCTTTCACATGGAAAATGATATTGCAAGACGATGATCTACAATTCTGAGTGGCCATGAATCCAGACACCTCTATCTATGAATTTTCATAAACTACGATTGTTTAAATTGCCAGTTATGATCTATTAGTGGATTATGAAACTAATTTAATGGTTAGCCACCTCTCCCCCTTTTAAATGAAATGGAGCTGTAAGGTTTGAATAGATGAAGACAAGATGGGATAAAAGGGGATTAGATAAAAGGTTAGGTGGAAAGGTCAGCATTTACCCCATGCAGTAAAGGGGGAACATTGTCTTAAAGGGAGTTTGTTTACCGAGATACGATATAAAACATACTTCTTACTATAAAACCTGATTTAACATGATTGAAATTGGATTTTAAATTATAGACCCATACAGAATTTTATAGCAGAATTTTACTGTAGTCCCCAAACATTTTCTGGTTTTATTGTTTTAATTTTGGTGTAGTTTTTCCTCTTCATTTTTTCATCTGTTTCCTTAAGCCAAGAAATTTTACCCCCTCCTTCCCTGTGCCACTTCCTCCATACCCAGACTCTTTACGGAGGACTTCTGGTGGCTGATGGGAAGGAAAGTGTCGAGATATGGATGGAATTGCAGGGTATGTTAAGCCTGCAACATCTGGCTTCCTGAAATGGAGAACACAATGTTGAGAATCTACTGGGAATGCAGCAGAAGGCTCCAGATTCTGGACAGTAGTGTCATTGGAAGAAGGGAACAATTGCTTCCAGGAGGATTTATATCAGTGTGTTCTGAGACTTCAAATAAGGATCTGTGGGGATGCGAGTTTTATTTTTGAAGAAGTATGACTCAAGAGAATTGTATAAAATCATATGAGACAGGATGTTTGGAGGAAACTGGGAACTATGGCTTCTAACTTGTTGCTCAAAACAACTCTCACCAGAGCAAGATTATGCCCCTAAATTCAAGTTTACACAGGAAAGATAGGAGCTGCAAAGGGCCAGAGAGATTTCTATGACTGGAGTTTCCCTCAGGCAGGTTTCTGATGGTTGTTCCTTCCTTGATACTCTTGAGTACAAAACTTCTGACTGTCTGTGTTGTTCAAGTTTGAAGCTAATCGATAGAAAATGCAGTCTGTGTGCTATTGGTTTTGCTGTTGTTCAGTGCTTGAGATGAAGGTTGGTAAAGAAACAAATAGTTGACTGAGAGCTTTAAGTCTAAGCCATTTGCTTCGAAATGTGAGATGTGGCACCCTAATTATTTCTATCAGCTTGGCCACAGGGCGACTTGATTTGGAATAATGTTCAGGAAATTATTAATAATGAGAAAACGGTCTTCTGAGCAGTGCCGGTCCATTAGAGAGGCAGGAAATGTGAGTACAACTTCATGAGCTCTGCGTAAATATTCTCTTGTTTTCTCAGCAGAACAACTGGTGTCTCCTTTGAGGGGCTGCACATAGAGGGGGCATGAGGACATACACTCGGGTTCTAATTGCCCGTCTGCACTGAGTTCTGTGCACAGAGGACCACGGTGTCCATTTCAGATCTGCCTGGCAATGATGCCTTGTCAGCTACTACTGTGTTAAACAGCCCCTGGTGGCTTTGTAAAGCAGCTGACCTGCTGTTGACCTGTTCTGTGGCACTGGCGCTCAGGGGCACTCTCACTGGCTAAACACTTATGTGTCCCATAATGGATTATAATAAAGACTAGAAAGACACAGCCAAGGCCTAATGGCTTCCAGCTGCCCATAGTACAAGGAGCAATTCCTATCAGAGAGGTATCAATGTGTCAGTTCACCCAGGTCTATAGGTGAAGTTGGCATTAATGACTCCAGACCCTCTTCTCTTGTGAATAAGGTATTAGGTAAGAACCATACTACTTAGTTAAAATGCCAAGCTCCAAATTATTATCTTTCTTTTTTGATTTATTATTTTATGTGTATGAGTGATTTGCTCAATGTGTGTCTATGCCTTATGTGCATGCAGTTTCTATAGAGGCAAGAAGATAGCATCACACCCTCTGGAACTGGAGCTACATGAAGTTGTGAGGTCTCATGTGAGTACTGAGAATTGAACCTGGGTCCTCTGAAAGAGCTGTCAGTGCCCTTAGCCGCTGAGCCATCTCCCTGGTACATGAATTATTGTCTTTCTATGTTTACAACTATGCAAAGAAGTGAGTCACAATTCCTGTTTTGGACATAGCTAAGTTAAGCACTTTCAAATAAAAGAAGCAAAGCATTAAAAAGTACTTTGTTCAGGGAAAAAAAGAATTAACATTGGCACCATGTGCCAGGCCACACAGTTGTCCATCAACAATGACAAAAGTCAGCAGCAGAACACATTTGGACAGAGTAGGAAACAATGCCAATATTTTTAAATACTTAGTCACAGATGTTTCAGGTGTTGGATATACTATCTCCTTTAATCTTTAGAACAGCCTAGGAGTATTTTTATCTACAGAGGAAGATGATTGTTAATCAGTCTTAGCTAACTAACTTCACTAATACCCGCCTTCTAAGAGTGAAGATTAAGTGAGATAACACAAGTCCGTCCTGAGACTCTTGCTGCAATCCTCACTATGTATTTTATGATAGCAGATCTTCTCCACCTCGAAGTATATGATAGCTGTTGTTAGTTCAGTAGACGCTTGTCGCTGGAAGAGCTGCGCTGGGACACATCAGGATGGCAGCCTGGGTCCAGGACTCAGCTCTCCAGCCTAGTGTTCTCCCTAGCAGAGTGAGTTTTGTTTGCTTGCTTATTTACTGCTTTGTTTGTTGGGTCCATGGGGGTCACACAAGAACCAGGGACAGTGCACCAAGTCTCGTAAACCAGGGGCAAACTCTGTTCCAGGAAACAAGAAAAGAAAAATTTTATTAGCTATAGCTGTGACCACAACCAGAGACTGGGTTTCAGTAGCTGTGGCAAAGGGCGGTTTCTGAACTCCCCTTTTTATAGCAAGAAACAGCAAGCTTAGGCAATCTCAAGGTAAAACTCATGTACAATTTGCCTTTTTTTTACAATTTTCAGTAACAGGGTTTTTTAGTTAAAATAATGCTTGTTTATAATAATGCCATTGTTTCTCTCTGGCACTTCATGATGGTGCCTACCGAAGCTCTGTGCTACCCCTGATACTGCCATCTTTGCGTGGTAGAGAAGGGTATGGGACAATGCACAACTGAAAAGCCACACGCATCCCATCACTTAAAGATTAACTCAGCTCGCATCTGCAGTTGGTCATGAGTGGCCAGGGTGCTATCTTAAGACTGACTCTCAGTTTGCAGAGGGCCACTTCAACCTTGTAGACAGAGCTGGTGGTTGTAAAGCCAGCCAATCTATTGTAGTGGCATTTTATTTGTATTTTTTTCTTTCTTTTTTATTTTTATATTTTTTTGTTCTGTTTCATCTTTTTAAATTTTTAAAATTTTATTCTACCTTTGATTTTTAACAGATAAAGCTTGCCTGAGGATCAGAAGAGTAAAACAGCCACACTGGCCAGCCTTACAGACCAGGCAGCAGCAACACACACCTTTAATCCCAGTAGCCACACTATTGCCATAGAAACCAGGCAATAGTGATGCACACTCTTAATCCCAGAACTAGAGAGGATTATAGAACGGGAGGAGACAGCTCTCACTCTCAGTCTCATTCTGAGGTTTCCTGGAGGCAGGATCACCATTTTCAAGCTGAGTCGGTTGAGGTAAGAGCAAACAGCTGGCTACTTTGCCTTTCTGGTCTTCGGGTTGAACCCCAGTTTCTGTCTCTGAGTTTTTATTAATCGTGCATCAGTCTATTGTCAGTGGTTAATCCTTACATTGCTGAGAAAGCTGCTGGCAGTTTGCTTCATTCTCCCAGGTTTACAGCTTTATATTCTTTCTTTCTACAGTCTTATTTCTGGAACTTATATTTTTATACTAGTCTTATTCTTAGACTCTTCATGCTCACTCTTTAAAATGAATGAGCTATAAGGAATGAATGTACACAAAGCCAAAGATTAAGAAGAATGGAAATATGTCAAGATAAAGGCAAGAACGCTGTGCTGGATAGTTTTATGTCAATTTGACACAAGTTCAAGTCATTAGAGAGAAGGAAATCCCAATTCAGAAATGCCTCTATAAGATCTGGTAGTAGGCAAGTCTGTAAAGCATTTTCTTAATTGGTGGCTGATGTGAGAAGGTCCAGCCCATTGTAGGTGGTGCCACCTATGGATGCTATAAGAAAGTAGGCTGTGCAAGCCATAAGGAGCAAGGCAGTAAGCAGCACTCACCTATGGCTTCTGCATCAGCTCGTGCCTCCAGGCTCCTGACATGTTTGAGTTCCTGCCTTGACTGCTCCAATGATGAACTGTGATAAACAAGAGTAAGTAAAATAAACCCTTTCTTCCTAGAGTTTGGTCATGGTGTTTAATCACCACAGCAGAAACCCTAACCAATACAAGCACAGGTAGGCAAGTGGTAACAGGCTGGGACCTGCTAACCCTTGGTTTATAGGAACTGGATTTTCTGGACACCAACACAGAGAGAGACTGAATATATTGTACAGTCTACTTTGTTCACAAGACAGGAAATGGGGAGTTCTTTCAGGGAAGCAGTGTGTCCTTAAGTTTATACCTAAAATGAATTTTTTACATGGAGCTTCAAATTAGATGGACAACGTCCCCAACAACAGAAAATGATGTCATCGTTGCAATAGGGTTCTTTCATAACACTTTTTTTACTAAAATCCAGTGAGGTGACAGAGCACAGCTCTGTGAAAACAGTGTGCTCCTGGCTAAGCCAAACAAGATGGCTCAAATACACCTTTCTTATTATCCCTTTTGATCAAAGGATATAATGTACTAAGAAACAAACACACCATCCTAAATCTTTCATAAAGAACATTTTCTTAACAGAAAAATTTTAGAACTGCAAACCATTTCTTGCTTTACCCTGCAAATTTCCCAGCCCCTCTGAAGGCATCTACTCTACAAGGCCACATGACTCCATCTGTGCTGGACCAGACGGTTAGAAGAGGGTAGGACAGATCAAAGGACCGGAGGCCTGTGTTGTCTTTGAAAGATGAGCAGAGCCAATCAGATTGCTCCTCAGGAATTGACAGGTAAAGCTTCAACTACAAGTAAGGACCACTGTCATAGAATTAGTTTAGACAATGAGGTGTCATGTGCTGGATTATGTGTAGTCGGAAGAGTGCAAACGGAGCGCACAGCTGCAGGGAGAGACACTGTGGGAGTCTGAGAGCTCAATTCCCTCAAAAGCTGTCTTGGATCCAAAGCCACTTCCCACTTCCAGGGCTGGCCATGTTGAGCCTTCTTTGCTGGATTCTACGGGGAGCCCCCGATCCCAACAATGAACTTCCCTTTCAAAGTCAAATGAATTTTCCTTGTGAACAAATGAACCTGACTAAAACACGGAGCGTTAACAAGAGTTGAACATCAGACAACACAATGATCCCGTCTCTCGTCGACAGGCACTGTGCTGTTGAGGGGGAGCAGATCCAATCCATGAGAGAACAGGAGCAGATGGTTTACTGCTCATCAATTTGGATGAATCTCAGTGGCATTATGCTGAGCGAAAGAAGCCAATCTCAAAAGGCTGCACGCTGTATAATTCACGTCCATGTCAAATTTGCAAAGACAGAGTCACAGTGATGGAGAACAGAGGGGCGGTTCCCAGTAGCTGGGTGGAGAAGGCTGTGACTACAGATGGGCAGTGCAGAGGAGTTGGGCAGTTTCTGAGGCCCATGCCTGTATTAAAACCACTGAGCTGTGACAATGAAAAGAAGAAGGGGCGAGAGGGAGAGTGAGGAAAATGGCAAACTCCTTTGAGGTGGGAGGGTCACTGAACAGATTCTCAGCCAGAGGAAAGGGAGAACTGGCTCCAGACAGGGCTGCTTTAGTATTAGACACTCCTCCATGCGGTTAGCCTTTTCCAGTCAGCTCTCAGCACCTCCTTCTTTTCTTTGCCATGGTCTGTGTATTTTACCCGTGTGAGTGTTCTGCCTGTATATATGTACGTGTGCCACATGTGTGCCTGGTGCCCACGGAGGTCAGAAGATTCCCTGGAACTGGAGTTACAGATGCTTGTGAGATGTCATGTGGGTGCTGGGAATGGAATCTGGGTACTCTTCAAGAGCCACGAGCACCTTAACTATCTCTAGGCCCGGCACTGTCTTTATAACAAAGCCATGCCAAGGAAGGATTTCAGGTATGAGCTATCAGATGAAGGAGGCTTTGCTAACCCAGGATTAGAAAGTCTTATTATCCCTCCAAAACGTACACTGTGAATATAGATTATCTTCTATTCTTCCTGCAGACAGCCTTGGTTGGGAAAGAAACAATGCCTAGACACAGTATCCAAATTCCCCAGAGACAGAAAGGAAACCTCTACAGAGGAAGTGGTCTGAATACCAAGATGTAGAGAACAAAGGCAGAAACAGGTTTGTGATGGAGGAAGGTCATTGGTTAAAAATAAAGAAGCTACTTGGCCCTCATAGGTTAGAACATAGGTGGGTGGAGTAAACAGAACAGAATGCTGGGAGGAAGAGGAAGTGAGCTCAGATGCAGGGCAGCTCCTCTCAGAGGCAGACGCGATGCAGCCAGCCGCCAGGTCAGACATGCTGAATCTTTCCCGGTAAGACTGGTGCTACACAGATCATTCGAGATGGGTTGATCAGGATATGAGAATTAGCCAGTAAGGGCTAGAGCTAAAGGGCCAAGCAGTGTTTAAAAGAATACAGTTTCCGTGTAATTATTTTGGGTATAAAGCTAGCCGTGCAGGAGCCGGGCTGTGGGAAGAGGCCCGCAGCTCCCCTCAACAGATGGCGCCCAACGTGGGGCTCGAACCCATGACCCTGAGATTAAGAGTCTCATGCTCTACCGACTGAATACAGTTTGTGTGTCATTATTTTGGGGCATAAACTAGCCAGGCAGCCATGAGCTGGGCTGTGGGAAGAGGCCCACAGCTCCCCACTACAGATTTGCTGCTGTCAACATGACTATGTACAATATTCGGGGCTGGAGTTAGAGGTCAAAAGGCTTTGACTTAAGACACTTGGTAAAGCAAAACGAGATCTCTGTGGTCCAGCCAGCTTCCCTGTCTCAGCCCACAAGGATGCTCTATTTGTATCTCTCTATTCTCCACATAATATGCCCATTGGGAACCTTACAGGAACCAAGTATGGGTGAAGAAGCACAGAGAATATGCTCTTGACCGAACATCACCAAAAATGTATTAATTACTTGTGTACAATCATGACCAAGATACTTGAGTGACCTCATTAAAGGGAGGACGGGTCTAATTTCACCCCAGTGGGAAGGATACGGCAGAGCAGTTCACATTATGGCAGCCAGGAAGAGAGAAATGGAATACCAAAAGGACTAGGGCAGGACATATTCCCTAAAGACAGGACCCTACTTTCTCCTCAGAGGCCCCACCTCTCAGCATCTTCTGAATCCACTCATTACATTAGCACCCAGATGATGTAATCGTCTCCAGAAACCAACACAGCAGCCCATGGGTGGGTCTAACTAACTTCCTGGGTGTCTCTCAGTCTAATCGAGCTGACAGTTAAGACTAGCCACATAGTTCTGCTACCCTACCCTGATCTTGGTGTGTGTCCCACTGTTCTTCTTTCCTCAGTCCTTAAAACAGAGTTTGGCGTTTGGTACACTGCAGGTAATAAATATTGAGAAGGTAGGTGGGGGATGAATGAATAAGTGATGCTTCCCAACCCTACTTACACCTTTGCAAAGTCATCACAGAAAAAGAATTGAGGATGCTGTCTATTTTCTATCAGGACCCTCATGAGTCAAGTGCCATATGTGTGCCAGGCATGATGCTGATCTCCGGGATTCTGGGTGCAGGTTAGACGTGAGCGTCTAAGGCCTTACCCAGGAGAAGGTTGCAGATGCATCAATGGCACATTCTAAGGTCAACTGCTATGTGCTACGAGGGAGCTAAGACAGTTCCTGAAAATTAGCTGGGATCGGTCTCTCAGCAAAGCTGTGGATCTGATGTGTGCACTGCAGAAAATCCAGGGCAGTTCTTTACCAAGCCCGTTTTTTTTTTTTTTCCTGGGTTTTTACTAGTCCCTTGAAGAACAGGAATGGCTTGTTTGAACCTTCTAATTTACAGTTGCAAGAAACAAAGGCAAGTTCAAGCCTGGGCATGGTGGTATGTGCCCTAAATCCCAGCATTTTAGAAGTGGAGGTAGATGGATAAGTTCAAGGTTATCCTTAGCTACATAGTGAGGTAGAAGTCAGCCTTAGTGTTATAACGACACAGGAGTTGACAAGATGGCGCAAAGCAGAAAGCCTGGTGATCCAAGCTTAGTTCCCAGCATGCATATCGAGGTAGGAGAGACTCCCCAAAATTATCTTGACCTCCAATGCACCATGTCACACACACACACACACACACACACACGTAATAAATTAAAAACAAAAAAACTTAACAAAACAACAAAGAAGCAAGTTCAATAGGAAACCCAGATTCCTACTGAACGTTCCTCAGATCCCCCAGAGAATCACCACCTTTAACGTCAATTTGCAGCTGGTTATCCTTTCAACCAGTCTCTCTTTTCCTAATTTTACTGTTTATGAGAAATTCTTAAGAAATATCAAGCCAGATATAATGGCTCACATTTGTAACTCCAGCACTAGGGACATTGAGACAGTACAATTGCCAAGAAATTGTGGCTAGCCTAGGCTACATAGTGAATTCTAGAACAGCCTAGGCTACAGTTTAAGATTGTGTCCCCCAAACCCTAAAAACACGAGGCAGGGAGGGAGGGAGGAGAAAAATATCAAAATACTCTTTTTGTTTTGCTTTTCAGCAAACACGGGTTTGATTTTTGCCATGAGACAAGAGGTTTAAGCTATTGCTGGTGTTGTTTTAGCTGCTAAAAATGTCATCAGGTATCTGTCCCCTCTCTATTTCCCTTCGTGAGTCTCAGGACGTTTGCTTGTCGTTTCCACACTGCCCCCTTATGGACGTGAGATGACAGGCACACACCAGGTAGGGTAGACAAATGCAAGGAGCGAAAGCAAACACTGCTCTTTGCCCTCACTTGCTTTTTTAAATGGACACCTCTTACTCTCGAACTTAACTCATACATCTTTTTGACCCAAATGGCTCACGTGGTTACCTGCAGTTCCAAGCAGTGCTGGAAAATCTAGTGTCTGGTTTTCATCCATATCAGGTTGCTCTCTTGCCATGCTGTTATTATCACAGAGTTCATTTTTCTACGAGGAGCGGACTCTCTTCACTTGTTCTGGAAGTCACTCCATCTGTTCGCTCCAGAGCAATTTCACGATGATGACGTCTCTGAACAAAGAGCTCCCGAGGAAAAGCTTGCACCGATGGCTCTCCACTTCTCAGACGTCAGTCAACTCTCCTCCTGATAGGGAGATACTGGTAAACTCTGAACCGACAGCAAAAAGCTCCAGCTATAATAGCCCTAGGCAAAAAGGAAAAGGAATCATGTAGGGTTGCACGAAATTGTAGTAAGGCACAATCTGCAGGTTCTGAACTGTAACCTGAACGGGGACCTCAAATAAGTAGCCACAGAAGATTGCCACAGTTTTGAAAGAGCAACAGAGGGTGAACTCTCAAGCCAGTCAGAACTCAGAATCAATGTCAAAAGGGAAGGAGACAGTGTTGTGACTGGCCACTCCCTAAATGTCGGCTATTCTCTGTAGTCATCGCCTTCCCAGCTACTGACAAGCAAGGCAGGAAGGAGAGTGACCTCAGGGCCAAAGGCAAGGGACACAACGCCAGATGCTAGAGTGGGTGCTTCCTAGATTCAGGATATTGGGCAAGGTCCCTCCGTTTTCTACCTTTAAATGGAAATAATCATGGTTTGTATCCCCTAGAATAGTGAAGACTTGATGGCATAGAAACATACAGCACAATCTAGTAAATATTAACAATAACAGTTGTTACTGGTGTTTTATTATTTTTGAAACTTGAAGTAGCTTCAACATTGGTGGTGCTCATATACACTACAAGAAACTGAGAGTTAGTGGCCAGGTTCCATCTCCTCTTCTCCTTCTGATCAGGTGGTTGAATTCAAGTAAGTCATTTTTCCTTCTCAGGTCTCAATCATTCATGCCAGTACCATATCTATGTCCAGCTTGAAAACTCAATGACCCTCTCCCCTATGTTACCCTGAGGTGTCTTAAGTCATTCATCCACACAAAGGCATATGAGTCATAGTACACAGATCCCATTGACCACAGAGCAGGAACTAGTCTACTACAGATGAGGAACCCTGAAAACTCTGGCTAGGTGCAAGATTCAGCTCAGCTCTTTTCTACATAGATGACCAATTTCTACTCCCAGGGAAATTATATCCTCTCTCCTTGACTATTTAGGAGGCAGTGTATAAATACCTGCAACCACTAAGATTTTGGTATGCATTTTAAATAATATCTTCAACACTACAAAATAGATTTTTATCATCCTCATTTTGACAACTGATAAACCAAAGGTAAAAGCTTTAAAATGTAATTCCTAAAATTAGACAGCAAAAGCCACGGACTAATTTCTAAAATCAGAATTGTTTTTATTTAAGCGAAGTTCTTGGGACCTGTATAGATGACTTATTAGTTAAGACCACTTGTTGCTCTTGTAGAGGACCCATGCTCAATCCCCAGTACCCATATTGTAGCTCATAACCATCAGTAACTCCAGTCCAAGGGGTCTGACTCCATCTTCTGACCTCTGTGGGTACTTGTCATACACACGGCACACAGACAAATATGTAAGCCAAACACTCACATACAAAAAATAAAAAACAAAATTTTAAATGAATAAAGTCCAAGTTCTGCCATAGTCTCTGGGTATCCCCTAAACTTCCTAGGGCCCCTGAAATAATGACTTTCCCATGCCTTCTACTCAGAATGCAAGAGCAGGAAGATCAGAAATTCAAGGTCATCTTTGACTACACAGCGAGTTTGAGGTCAACCTGGGCTAGAGTCCAAGGAAAGATGATGGAGGAAGGTCATTGGTTAAATAAAGAAACTGCCTTGGCCCTGATAGGTTAGAACATAGGTGGGTGGAGTAAACAGAATAGAATGCTGGGAAGAAGGGAAGTGAGCTCAGATGCCCTGCCGCTCCAGTTCAGGGCAGACCGGATGAAGCTCTGACCCAGGATGGACGTAGGCTAGAATCTTCCCAGTAAGCACACCTCGTGGTGCTACACACATTAATAGAAATGGGTAATCAAGATGTAAGAATTAGCCATTAAGAAGCTAGAGCTAATGGGCCAGGCAGTGTTTAAATGAATACAATTTGTGTGTTGTTATTTCGGGGCATAAGCTAGCCAGGCGGCCAGGAGCCAGGCTGTGGGAAGAGGCCCTCAGCTCACACAACAGAAGGAAGGGGAAAAAAGAAAGGAAAGAGAGGAAGAAGAGAGAGAGGAGAGAGACAGAGAGAGACAAAAGGAGAGAGAGAGTGTGTGCTTGAATATCCTAGCATTAAGCATGAAGGTAACTCAACCTTTTGTTTCTCCCTGGTAATGGGTCCTAATTTTATCTACTTTTCTACTTGTACCTGTGGGCCAGGCTCCTGTATGTTTTGTTCTGAAACACAAATTCAATGATACTCAAGTCTCTTGTTTTCTTCCCGGAAGTGACTTCCAGCTTCCAGCTGTCTGTCCTGGATGCACCCCACACCTTCTGGCTTTTTCCCTCCACACACTCACTTAGTTATCGAACTCTGGTTTCAAGCTTGGTCTTTGTCCAGAACCCAAACATTTTCTATTCACACGTCCTTGTCTGCCACCTAATCACAGACACCTATTTCTACTTATTGATTACTTAATACAAACTTAAAAAGTGAATCTTTACCATTAAAACCTTTTTAACATCCCAAATTGGGTTGCAATTTCCAATTAAAATTTTGTTTATCTGCTGTTTCAACCATTGATAAGATGCTGTTTATTGAATTCTGCACCCTAGGGTAGACTGTCTGTCTTAAAAGGCATCAGATGGTTCAATAAAGGACAGGATATTATGACAGAGAAAAGCTAAGTTAGGAGGAAGGAATGATAAACACCAAGTAAACTTAGAAGCTAAAGGATTGGCTAAAGATTTAGGAAGGCCTGGGTTTGAATCTTGTCTTTACCTCTAACTAGCATGGTACAGGATGGTAGTCTAGAAACATCTCTTCCCCTGCTTCTATGAATGCTTCCAGAAGTATTGAAGTTGAGATCTTAAAGAGTTACCTGTTCGTCACAGGATTGTTCACAGTAACCAAGATCTAGAAATCTATAAGTCTATAATAGGTGAATAGACAGAAAGGTATGTCCTTGTGCAAAGGAATATTTTACAGCCATAAAAAAGGAAACTGCACTAGTTGAAACATGGATAGCTCTAGAAGATACTGGGCTAAGTGAAATAGGTCCAGCAGAGATGGATGAACAGCACATGACTGCCCTATGGAAAGAAGCAGCAAAAATAATTGAGCTCATTGGAGTAAGGTATATAATGGCTGGCCAGAGACTCAGAGGGGGAAAATGGAGAGTTGTTGTTCAATGGATGTTACCATACATGTTTGGTGTTCGCCCAAAGACTTGGTCCACCACTTAATTTCTTTTAACATAGACACCCAACTTCAGTTTTGCTCACTCATCCAATTCCTGGAATAATCACACACTCTATTCTGGACTATCTAAAATAGGGACTATAGATGAGCATCTGCAATATACCAAGACCTTAGTATGCATTTTTATATTTTCAAAAATACCAGAAGATAACTGTTAGCATCCCTGTTCTGTTGACTGCTCAACAGCATGGTGCTACTGGGAGACAATAGAGCTTTTAGGAGAGGGGGTCTAGTGAAACAAGATTAGGTCATTGCATTGGGTCAAATGCAGTGGAACCCTACGACCATGGACAGAGACCATGAAGTCATAAACCAAAATTAAACTCGTTCCCCTGGAAAGTTGACATACCTCTGATCTTGGTTATGACCATGGAAGGCAGACTAGCACAGTGAGTGTCGATTTTCATTGTTATAATATGAATATGCTCTACAGAGCTCCCACACAATCTACTGCATGGCTTGCTATAGTTAACAGGGCTGTGTTTTGCCCTTAAACATGCTGTTATGAATGTAGATTTCATGTTACATATTCTCACCACAGGCAAACCATCAAAGGGCATAGAAAAACCTTTGAAACTGATAGAAATGCTCATGACTTTGAATAAGGTAGTAGCAGCATCAGTGTGTGTGTGTGTACAAAACCATCAGGAGGTACAGATCAAATAGATGCAGTTTTTTTAAATAAATAAAAGTATAATGCCAAAATTCTTTGATTCTACCATTCCCATCAAAAGGTAGACCTTGGGGGCCATTGAGAAAGTTCAGCAGGTAAAACAAAGTGCTACTAAGCCTGAAGACCTGAGTTCAATCACCCAGGGACACCCATGGTGGGAGGAAAGAATTGGCTCACTAATGTTGTCCTCTGACCTCTATATGCATGTGTATGCCCCCAACATACACACAGAAACATAAATAAATGTTAAAAAAAAATGAAAGATAGATCTCCGTACTGGATTCTGTAGTTGTTTAGTCAATAGTAGACAGCAGAAGTGTACCCATAGGCAAGTGTTCAAAGCGAGGCTTCCAGAGACTCGTCTGCCTCCTGTTTCCTAAGAGGCTTCCTCTTTCATCCAGCCATCATACTGTGGGGAAGCCCAAGCCAGTCCACATAGAGCCCATGTGAAAAGAAGCCAAGGCTAGCACCCTCTTGTCAGTGACGTGAGTGAGTCTCGGTGGTGGCAGGTCATCCACTCTCGGGCAGTTGCTCCCGCTAACACACCAGGGCTGGAACTAAGTTTGAAAAGTGTGCCAGGCATTTTGTTTACCAGGCAGAGCTGGTCCTACCAACCTTTACGCAAACTGCAGATATATGAGAAAAATAAATGTTGTTTTAAGCCCCTTGAGTTTTGTGGTAGTTTTTAATGCAGCAATAGAGAAACCTAGGGTGGTAGGAACACTCGTTCATAAAGTTTATTATAAAAATTAAATGAGAAAGTGGACATGATCTTAATCTACAGAGTTTATCATGGTGATTAAACGAGATGAGGGACTCAAAGAGCACAGCCTCTCTCCAGCATTCAGAACGCTTCAGATCGCTTCTTCCAGAAGCCAAGCCTGAGCAAGGAGTCACACACAGGATTTATTAATGAGGCGCCCTCAGGGGGCTCCACTAAGGGCATGAGGAAAACAAGCTTTGAAAAGGCAGAAACCACACAAATTCCCAGAGATGGCTTTAGCTTGCTCCTCGGGAGAATTCTGGAGAGGAAGTTATACCACATGAAGGGAACAGGGTTTCACAGGCCTGAGCCCATCAGTCACTGGTTAAGGACCACCTCGGGAAACATTAATGCTTCGATGCAGCTGCCTCTCTGTGTGGCAGAGCAAGTTCCAGTAGCCTTGAAGGAGGTAGCCGAAGGCACTTACAAAAAAAAAAAAAAAAAAAAAAAGGTGCAGGTGCTGGCTGTGAAAAGCCTAAACACAGCCCAGATTGCTGTCCCCCCGTACACACCCCCTGATACCACTACAAAGTTATTGAAGGGGATTTAGGAGAAGCATTGACATTATCTGTGGCCCAGAGACATTTAAATCGTCCCAGTTTGCATGAGGATGTACTTTTCCCTTGTCCCTCATGAGGCAAGTCAAATTGAATGAGTTAGGGGACGTCCCTCCATGGGAAAATTTACACTGGCGAGACAAGAAGCAGTAAATAAAAGCAACAGATTAGTACAATCTTACTAAGTCCCATCATTTAGGCTCCTGCCTGGCAGGTTTAATAAATGAAATCTATCTCTTCTTGGTGGACACACTAGCCTAAGTACCTTCTAAATCAGGCCTGCGGAGAGTCAAGTCACCTAATAGATATAGAACATCTTAGACTACAGCAGTAATGCGTGGAGGAGTCTGAGGGGCCTGTGCCGGGCATCAGAGAATGCCATGTTTGCCCTGAATTAACTAATTTTTATAATCAATGTACTGTGAGTGATGTGCTCCTGCCGAAGTAGATTTGTGACCTGCCTGAAGTACCAATTATGTTCCAATTCATACGGTAAATCCATTTGGTAATATGAGGTGTTGCAGCAGTTTTAACACACCAGTAAAGATGGAAATCAATTTATTTTCCTTAGCATTTAGCAATGAACTTTATAAATAAATCAAGGAAAAGGAATGCTTCTGTGGCCAGCCCAGCCTCTTGGGTCAGCCTTATTGCATAGTTGTTGACGTGAGGAGGGTATGTGTGTGTGTGTGTGTGCATTTGTCCCCTGTGAGATCTCATGACAGAGCCCAGGCTTGTTCCCCCTAGTCACTAATTCCCTTAAACTGCTAAAAGAGTGGAATTATCTTCAGTGTGAGCACCTAGCCTTCATAGACAATGTACTTTGCTGTGATCTCCATTTCAGTATGGCAGCATCAATGACACCTCTTTCCAGATGGCTGAGCTAAGGCTAAATTCTTTCGTAAGTTCAACTTCTTGATGCCACTTGTCACCAAATGATAAAAACTATGAGGTGGAAATGTCACATTCGGTCAATAGTTGGCAGTCATGATGGGAGCAGCACACGCTAACAAGAGGAAGTAGCAAGAGGCCAAATATGAATCTGAAAGGAACAACGTGGCCTCTAACCAACAAGAAAACACAGACTAATCAACTGAGAAAATCGATGGGGTGAAGCGGTCAGCTCAGGAAAATCAATAGTGTGCAAAGTAGCTGCATCGGAGCCCTGTAGCCTCTGCTCCCTGCTCTGACCCCGGAGCTGAACCACATCATTCCTGCTTCCCAAAGACTCCTTAACCTTCTGCACATTCACCTGAAGGTTGATTCTGACCCTCAGGTGCCCTAAGTTGACCACAGGAACACTTGCCTTTCCTCCTTGGCCCTCAGTTGTGCACAGGATTTCATTATTTTACATCGAGATTATTTCCATTAACTGCTTTGGCCGGCCCCTCCTTCCCCTCATATATTTGGTATGCAAATCTCAGAATAATCTTCTGTTTCCCGCTGTCCCTTCACCTGGGTACCTGGAACACAGCACATTCTCGGGGTGCTGATTCTTTTCTCTCTATACAGGTCTACTGGTTAAATTTTCTCTTTTATTTTTATTTACTTATTTGTTTATTTTTTGTCAGTTTGACATAGCCAGGGTCATTGGGAAGAGGGAGCCTCAATTTAAAAAAAATGCCTGCATCAATTGACCTTAAGGTCAAACATGAGTTTTTTGTTTTTTTAATTTCATTTTACATTCCAACCACAGTCCTTCTCCAGCCCCCTTGTCTCCCTCGCGCCTCATCCACTTCTCCCAACAGGTAAAGGCCTTCCATGGGGAGTCATTTAAGTCTGGCACATTAAGTTAAGGCAGAACCAAGCCCCCTAGCCCCGCATTAAGTCTGAGCATGCATCCCACCATAGGAATGGGCCCCAACAGGCCAGCTCATGTACCAGGGACAGATCCTGCTCCTACTGCCAGGGCCTCTCAGACAGTCCAAGCTTCACCACTGTCTCCCACATATGGAGGGCCGAGTTCTGTCCCAGAGAGGCTCCATAGCTGTCTGTATAGTGTTCACATGTTTCCACGAGCTTGGTTCAGCTGTCTCTAGATTTCTTCATTATAACCTTGACCTCCCTTCCTCATCTATTCCTTCCTTGTGGGGCACTTTCTTGATCAGTTACTGATGTGGAAGGTGGAAGGTCCCAGGTCACTGTGGTTAGTAAAATCTGTAGGCAGGCAGTCTGGGTGCATATAAGAACATGAACTGAGTGACGCAGGGTGAGCGAGCCACTAAGCAGCACTCCTCCATCGCCTCTGCTTCAGTTCCTGTCTGCAGGTCCCTGCCCTGCTTGAGTCCCGCTTCCCTCAACAACAAACTATGATTAGGACGTGTAAGCCAAATAAGCCTTTTCCTCTCCAAGTCGTTTTTATCATAGTCTTTATCACAGCAATAGCAGCCTAACTACTCCAACAGGTTCAGATCTTGCATCCTCATCAGAGGTCAGCTAAGGACCCTTTCCTTACAGGGCTTCCTTGGAGCACAGCCATCTTCTCTTAGCATCTGTGGCATCGTGAAGCCCTGATTCACGCTTTAGGGACACTCACACTTCCACAGGTACAGTGCTGGAGGTTGGAAGATGGCGGTGGTACCACTAACAATATTCTAAAGTCCTGAGGGAACACAGTATACTGTGACACTGTAGTAAGATGGAGTTCTCATCCAAGCAGTGTTTCTTGTTACTGCGGGTCCTTAGGTAAGCGGTTGGACCTTTTAGGACTTTATTCTACAACATAAGATGCTATTACAGCAACTTCTAAGATCCCTTCTCATATTTCTAATATTCTCCACTTCTAAGACAAGGATTGTATCTTTTGAAAATTTCCCATAACACTTAAACTATTTGCCTTTTCCTTTAATGTCTTAAGAGCATCCTTTCTCGTTTGTTTAGTGGGATTGATAATAATACTTGCTTCAAAAAGTTTTGAGAGCCTCAAATAAAACACTGTTTGTAAGATGCTTAGCACTATCGTGGTATAGCATAAGGACTTAGTAAGATCTTGGCATCATAAAGGAAACAGAAGGAACGCACTCAACATCTGTTAATGAATATATTTTTCAAGGCTTTGAAAACAACTTTTGATTGAAGAAAAAGAAATTTCAAGTAGTGTTTCACTGTATTCAAATCCTAAGGCATATTACTGTTCCTTTAAAAACAGGGAGTATTTCCTATCCCTTCCCTGAGCCAGAAATCCTCATTTAGATTCTCGTCTGTATGTATGCTGATGCCCGAAGAAGCTCTCAGTTTGCTGTGCTGACCAGTAACCCCAGCAAGACCAAGGAAGGATTCCCTTACTCCCCAAAAACAGTGCTTCTAAGAATCAAAGTCAATGCGCCTCCTAAATGCAAAGACCAGACGGCCTAATCTATAGAATAGTGTTTCTCAACTTATGGGTAGCAACCCCTCTAGGGGTCCAATGACCTTTTCACAAGGGTCACCTAAAGCCATCAGAAAACACAGATATTTACATTAAGACTCTCAATAGTAGCAAAATTACAGTTATGAAGTAGCATAGAAATTACTTTAAAAGTTGGGGGTCCTCACAACATGAGGAACTGTATTAATGGGTTAGGAAGGTTGAGAACCACCGTTACAGAAGCTACAGATGTTTTAACCTGAGGCACAATGATACGGCATTGCTTGAGAATAAAGCAAGGCTGTGGAGCAGAATCCCCTGATAACTAGTTGACAAACTTGTCAAAATGTCAACAAATTGGCTGAGTGAGGCTTTTTTCCCAAAGCCAGCCCACCTACTATGCTCCTTTCAGGCCAGGACATAGAGAAACCTCTCTCTCCACTCTTGCTCCTTTACCCAGAGAGCCAAGTCCAAAGCATAGGCTGTGTTCCCTGGGGAAGCCCCCGAGGGAAAAGTGCATTGGCCAGACCAAGAAGAACCTCAGCACAAGCCACTGGAGAGTTTTCAGAAGAACCATGGCAAAGCTTGATGTCCCTGTGAAAGCCTTGGTAGGAAAGAGTACCCAAGGGGACTGGGTCAAACTGCCAGAACAGATGAGGGAAAGAAGACACTCAGTCTTCCAGAAGTCAAGAAGCCCCACCAGATTTAGGGAGATCGACAACATCCTTCTTGGAAATATATCAACTTACTAAGTTCACAGAAGAAAAAACATCATACAATAAAAGTTTACCACTGCTTGTGAGTCCAGATTTTTTAAAGTGTTGATGCAGGTTACACACACACACACCCCTCTTCTCTTTTGGTGGAATTCCTTGCAGGTTGGGAAGGAAAGATGAATGAAAGATGGACAAGCTGACCTAGAAAGAAGTATTTTTGCCTAACTAGGTTACAGGTGAACACACAATCAAAAGCTTCTTGTAAAGGAAGTAGTGCAGCATTTCCAGAACCTTCCAAATGCTTGCAGTGAAGTTCTCGGGAAGAGGCACTTTATTCCCGGAACCCAGCCCATTGCAGACTTATGTAGGTGACCTGGTGAACTTGCCACAGAGCCACAGGGGAGGAGACAGAAGCACACGCTTTCTCCCGTGTTCTCGCTGGAATCAGGTTCTGCGGTGGCTGAGGAAAGGAGCAGCAACTACTGGGTGGGCTGTTGAATCACTTAGGGCTTTTACAGAGCAGGCATATCACGCTGGAGATATCAGGAACATACAGAATCATAACTAGTATCACAGAGAAGAGCGTAAGCACGTGCAGTGTGACATAGTGAAATATACAGTGATACAAGTGGGAAAGGGAAGAAAATGTTATCGATTATATCACGTGGAAGAAAATACTTAATTTATGCTCTAAAGAACTGAAAGGGTTTTTTTTGTTTTGTTTTGTTTTTGTTTCCCACCAATGGTAAGAACCATTGTAGTAACATTTTCTCCTCTCTCAGTTTCTCTCTGTCCCTCTTCTCTCTCTCTCTCTCTCTCTCTCTCTCTCTCTCTCTCTCTCTCACACACACACACACACACACATTTTCCCCTATCTCCCTCTATCACTAGGCATTGATACAACTCTTTTTTTTCTCATCACTGTGACCAAACACCTGTCTAGAAACAGCTTAAGGGAAGAGGAAGTGTTTATTCTGGTTCACAATTTGAAAGGGGATACGATCTGGCATGACACGAAGGGCACAGCAGCATCAGCAGCTACAGTAGCAGGGGTCACATGTTTACACCCAGGAAGTGGGCACAGCAGCATCAGCAGCTACAGTAGCAGGTCATGTTGTGTTTACACACAGGAAGCACAGGCAGAGAAATGCTGCTGCTCAACTTTGTCTTTTCTCAGTTCAGTCTGAGGCCCCAGCCCATGGAACTGTTTACATTCAGTGTGGGCTCTCCCGCCCAAGGTCAAGTTATTTGAGAATGTTCTCACAGGCCTGCCCGGAGGTATGTCTTTCAGGAGAAGCCAGTCGATTTGATGGTAAAGACTACCAAAAAGACTTTTGTTATAAAAAAAAAAAAAAAAAACACTAGTTTTCTTTACTCGGGAGCTCAGGAAGCAAAACATAAAGTAAATCAATGATAGATCCAAATACTCACATTTAGGAGGTTTCTTAATCTGTTCTGAAGATCTCTTTTGTTTGTATTAGTATTAATGTTCAGGAATGAAAATCCATTTTCACACAGAAGTCTCCTAAGGTAACCTGGTCTCCTGAATATTTATCACATCTCAAAGGGGGAAATCCTGCTTTGTTTCATCCCTTTACACTCACTCTCATGTGTGTGTGCCTCTCTTCCCCACCCCCACCCTGTGTGGGTGTGTGCATGTGTGCGTGCGTGTGTGTGTGTGTGTGTGTGTGTGTGTGTAAGCATGCATGCTCTCAAAGCACTTGAGTTACAGGAAACAAAAGATGCCCTGAGTCTAGAAATCACTGATTCACGAACGGAGACAAAACCAGAATCACCCTCTTGACCTAGCCCCTTGCTTGGATCTATGCAAATTCCCTTCCTGGCTAACTGTGATGGACTCTGAGTCTGTCTGCTTGGTGTTTTCAGAAAACCTGGGGCCCTTCCCCTCTCCTCAGTGTCCAGTCTCCGTGTTGTAGGAGGCTGCCAGCCAAAGGACCAATTACTGTCAACTGTGATGTCAACACTTACCCGGTAAAGCCTTGGACCCAGTCACATCTTCCTAATGAAGCTCTGGGCTATTTCATTAGGAGTGGCTCTGACAATTCTGTCCTTGTCGCAGCAGCAATAGATTGGAACACAGAGGAGAAAATTTCCATTGCACCCATGCCACGGTGTTGGCTCTGTAATTTGAGATGAGTAGGATGCTTTGCACCTCGCTAATGTATGGAAATAAGAGGTAAATCAGCTTCTCACCTGTGAAGTGTGAAGGTGTAATGACACCTCCATGCATAAAACAAAGGCCCTCCCCATGCCAGAAGCTATGTCACTGCCGCCTTCTTCCTTCCTGATGCACATTGTGCTGTCTTTGAGGACACTTCCTTAGAGTAAGAAGAACCTACTTCTGAATCTGATGCTGGCCTTTACAAACTGCCTGACCTTGAGTCTGACTCAAGTGGTTTTTTTTTTCACCCATTAAACAGAAACCACGGTGCCTATATCTGTGATGTCACAATCATTGACATGAGTAAAATGGTGTAAGCATAACAGTCAGTGTACAATGGGTGATGTTTAAGGTTTGTTTGAATTTTAACTGTGTGTGGCGGGGAGAGGGTGTATGTATGCGAGTGTAGGGGCTCATGGAGGCAAGAGGCATCTGCTCTTGTAAGCTCTCTCTAGGAGCTGAAGTTACAGAAGGTGGAGAGCTGCTCCATGTGGGTGCTGGTTCACACTCAGGTCCAGGGCAAGAGCCGTCCATAACCAGCAGTCTCTTATTCATAGTGTTGGCTCTCCTGCCCCATGGGATTCTTCTTCTTCTGTCTCAATATCCTGCCTTCTGAAAGGTAGCTCCTTCACTGTGATTAAACACTGCATGGCCACCACTCCCATTCCTTGCTCTAGTTCCCCTTTTGTTCCAGCCCATCAATTCCCCAGTCCTTACAGAATGCAGGTCTCGCCCACCTCAGCACTCCACTTGTCCTCCGCGCTTGTGGCTTCTGAATCCAAAACCAAGCTCACTATTACAAAGGGCAATGGGACTTTTATTGCCTTTGAACTAAACCATCTGCTCACCAATTCAGTCCTGAATCCTATTAACTTTTCAGGGGCCATTCTACATGGGGTGGGGGGGGCGTGTAGAAAAGGGTCCCTCTAGCCCAAGGGGCAAGAAAGGGTGATTTATTCGGAAGAAACCACATAACTTCCCCTGCTTAAGTTTCCATTAAATAAAGAGTAAATGGGATCTGGAAATACAGGGTCTGTCTGATTGCCACACTGTTTGAAAGGCTAAGGTGCTTAGCATACAGTCGAAGAGAGTAACCTATGTCTCTACTGAGGCAAGTTTTAAGGAAGATTTGAAAATTTTGGAAGGCCACAATTCTACTAGAGTCTTGGGGGATCAACAGAGTACTGCAATGGAATCTTTCAATCAGGAGAGATGAAGACCAAAATGGACCCATAATTTTACTAATTTCCTTTTCCAATGTAAAAGAAATTTTTCAAAATTTTCAAAAGCCAAAATTTCCATTAAAAATAGGATAATGTTGCTTTCCTTTCCTAACCATCATCTTTTGAAAGATTTCCCTATTGTCCTTCAAGCCACCGTACTTCCTCTCTGAAGCTGTCCCACAAGGGCACATGGCCCATTGGACAGAGGGGTAATTCCAGCAAAGAGTCCCCAACTTTCTACATGTAATAGTAGTATAAGAGAAGATGAACTAGAAGCAAGGTTTGCTTGGACTCAGCTTTCTATCCCTAATTCCACTCACTTCCCAGGTGGATAATACTTTTAGAACCCTTGCTCATGTTTAGGGAACCGTGTTGGTGAGACTTCATGAGTGTTGTTTCTCACATTACTAGGAGACACACCTCACAGCAAACTCCCTGATCTATAACTGGAGATTTCTCTCCCACTCACCAGTTCCTGGATAACCACTCTGAGGCTTAATATTAATTACAAACTGTTTGACCTATTAGTTCAGCCTTATTATTAACAAGCTCTTACAACTTAACCCATTTCTATCAGTTTATATTTTACCACGAGGCTCGTGGCTTGTTACCTCACATCTTGCTTCTCCTGCAACTGCTTCTCTCTCTCTCTCTCTGTCTCTCTCTGTCTCTGTCTCTCTCTCTCTCTCTCTCTCTCTCTCCTAGCACTTCCCACCTAACTATATTCTGCCCTACCATAGGATAAAGCAACTTCTTTACTAACCAATGGTAACAAAACATATTCACAGCATACAGAGGGATGTCCCACATCACCAATCTCCTGGCTCTTATTATCTTTTCACCTCCTCTTACACAAAGTTCCCTGATTTGAGAGGTTGTAGAACCTTTGGGAAATGGGGCCATTGGGGCCCAGCTGGTTGGAGGGGTGCTTCTTATGATAAGGCCCTGCTTACGCTCCTCTTTTCTGCCTCTTTGTCTACCACCCATCACGAACCCCCCCCCACCGAAAGAATAAATGAAATGAAAAATTTTCCCATTCAGGAGCGTCTCTCAGGGATTTTGACACAGACTTGAGGAAACAGTGAATGCACCTGCTTGCCTAAATAGCATGATCCATCCACATTTTTTAAACCAAAGACCAAAGCCCACTTGAGACTATTATAAAGTAAAATGTTTAGGACCCCCAGCATTCTCTGTCCATAGAGTCCTGGGATTGTTTCTAGACCATTGACTCAAGTCTGGAAGAGAAACCTCGAGGCAGAAACTCTCTTCTGCCCATCTGCCCAACAAAGGTTCAGGTTTCTTGAGCTCCTATGACCAAGGAACTCTTGCCCCAAACCATTCGACTCTAAATGCAACCAGAACTTGGGGGCTGGCACAAACAGTCCTACAGCCTAATCGTTGACACATATTCAGGCCAGGAATGGCAAATTGACCAAGAAGAACAAGTCTTGTTGAATAACAAAGAAACAAATGTCTAGATAAGCTTGTTCCCTTGCTTGTACATTTTTAATTCCTTATTCCTCCTACCATTTTTCTACTATTCTGAGTCTTGGCTTTACCTAAGAACAATTATAAAGGAGGAAAATCTAGACCTTAACAAATTTAATTAAAATATCTGCTGATTGCCTATTACGTTTCATCTCTAGAGTATTAGTCCTTTGGAGACCATGATAAGAACAACTGATGTACTTTCTGCCATTATTAGAACTTTAAATGTGGAGGGGAATGTAAGTTGTCAGTAATAAAACAATCCCACAACCAATATCCAAATATATGCTGGGAAATGTGCTATGAAAGGCCGTGAAGCACCCCAGACGAAGAAACAGTTTGAGCCGAGTTCTGAAGCATGAGCAAGAGTTAACTAGGCAGAGGCTCTTAGAGAAAACTGGAGCAGGACGGGGGGGCACTGGCTCCCAGCAGGTGGACCAGTATGTGGAAAAGCAGAGACAGCCACAGAGAATTTCACTAACAGGAAGATGGCCAAGAGAGAGGAGCCCCAAATGTGAGGGGAGATGCAGTGAGACGAGACCACAAAAGGAGGTCACAGCTTCATCACTGGGTACTTGTGCACATGCCAGGCCTCTGGGGATTGTCGTGATCGAGTCCCTCCAAGCTTGCATCTGATTCAGCTCTGCACTTCTTACCTTGTGTATCTTGAAATCCCCTCTAGCTCCTTTCCTCCTCGGGAAATCGCTAGCCTCAGCAACACTGTTCTCCAGTCCCTGTTCCTTCCTGCTGTCACTTCTGACTCGTTGTCTCTGCTGCCTTTTCCCTGCAAGAGTCTTGACACCTTTTCCCTTCTTAGTTCAAATGTATGCCCAGATCTTTTCTTTGATGTGTAAATACCTCCCAAGTATGGTGGTCACTGGGAGGGAAGGCAAAGTCTCTCAGATTTTATCTGACAGCATGAAATCCCCAGTCATGTTCTCCAGGAATATATTTGTAGGAGACATTTGTGGCTCGATATTCCTGAAGCAGTTTAAGCCTGTTAGAAAAGCACTTACCATTTTTAGAAAATGAAACTTGTCTAGTTTCTAGCAGAAAATATAAATCAGAAACCACCATCACGGTTTCATTCAGCAGACTGGGGAAGTGGGATGATACGACCCCCAGGAAACTGAGAATAATGTCTGAAGATATTTTGGGTTTTGCACGAGAATAAAACGATGATGCTCCTTGCAGCTAAGAAACAGAATCCAGGAGTGCTATCAACATCTGGGTATCCCAGAATACACAAGATAACCCAATTCAATTCACACAGAGGTTTCCAGCCCCAGATGCTCTTAGTGCAGAGGCTGAAAACCTTACAAGATGTGGAAACGACAGCTCGAGGGCTACCCTGCTCATCCCTGATTAACACTATTCAGTTGCTGTCATCTCCACAATCCATTCAAATAATTGCTGAATGCATTTGTATATATTTTTGTTGATTGCAGGTTCATCCTTCTTGTCTCTCCAATTTAAGTATTTAAAGCCTTCAAACAAATGAAGCATCCTTACTATATACTTAGTAACCCAATAAAATCTGGTTCTGCAATTGGATCTGCCATTCTTTTTCTGTATTGATAGGGGTTATTTAGCCTCCTGGAAGTTCTAAATTTCTTGGTCTATTTTTTGTTACTGCAATAGGCTATCTAAGAATGGGTGACTTATAAGTAAGGGATTTATTTGTCCAAGATAAGGGGCTACATCTAGGGTGGAAAATCTTACTATGCTGTATCACATGACAAGGGGATTGATGTGTGTAAACTCAAGTTTCTCTTCTCATAAAGCCACTAATCCCATCTTGAGGCACACCCTCATGACTTTATCTAGTCCTAATTACTTCCCAAAGTCTCATCTCCAAATACCAAAAGCATGAATCTGTATATTAAGTTTCTATTACAGGAACTTTTAGGGGAAGTGTCCAAACTATGGCAGTCTCCCCTTTGCTGCCAGGGAGCCCACAGCTCCTCTGTGGAAGGGGAAGTAGGGATGCTGCATAGTCCAGCTGGATTTGAACTTGCAGCCATGACAACAACCCCAAGTACTAATCTCTTGGACACTACAAGAGTTTATCCCTCACCTACACAGCATCTTGACTGTAGACTAGCAGGGGTCCTGCTTCTCTTAGTCATTCAGGGGCCCAGATTGATCAAGACTCTGACACCTCGTGATGAGGCTTCTGAGTTCATTTTAGGATTAAAGATATGCTATAGATGTGGGCCTCAGCTCAGAATTAATACAAGTCCCTTCTGCTCATGGCTCACAAGCTGAAATATTCATATAGCCACAGCCAGACCAGATAGAAAACTGAACCAGTAGATTGTTAGCTAAATTTGATTTCTAGTCTGATCAGGTAAAGTCCAGGTAAACAAATTCCCTAAGCCAGCATCTGTAAAGAAATAAAAACAGTAACTATTCTCCATATGGTGGCAGTGAACATTAAACATATGATCCACAGTGAACTTCGGATGCAGGATACAGGCACAGTAAATGAAAATTGCTGCTATGATTACAATGATGGGAAGGATTATGTTGTTCTTAGGCCTCAGGGTATGTGTGGGACCATTCAACCATAAGACAAGGTGGGCTCAACTAGAACCTTCTCCCTGACTTTTCCCTCCATCTGTGGTAATACAATGATTTGTATGCTTGAGAATAGTGTTTAATCCTGTTTATTTGTCTGAAATCAATTTTGAATGCTCACGTTGTAATCAATAGATGGGCAGGATGGAAGAGTTAAATAGAAAGATAAATGAGGCCGCAGTTCTCTTGTTCAAGAGTTTACAGCCCGGAACTGGAATCCAGAACTCTGGACCAGTACCCAGGAGTTTAGGGAGGGAAGAATCGTACTACTTTTTTTTTCTTGTAAGGCTTTGTGGAGAAATGTCAGCTGTAGTTCAAATGAATGCTATCAGGAGATGGGTTGTCTAAGAACGATCCACCAAAGAAAAGACCATTTGTAAAGGCTCAGAAGGAACTTGTAATTCTGTAATTTAGTACCCAGTGTATTGAACAGAGGAAAAAGGCAAGAAGTAGGGATCGAGGAGTCTTCTATATGAAGAAGTTTAAGCGGGATGGTGACATGATTGCATCTGCCTCTGATATGATTTATGAAGTATATTTATTAATCTGCTAATGCCGTGATAACAAAATAGTCAAGTACTAAGTAGTTTAAACAATAGAAATTTATTCCTCACAATTTTGGGGCTTCCTGTCCAAGATCAAAGAGGTAACAGGGAAAAGTTATGCTTCCCTTAGGGTGCAGATGGCTGCCTCTTCTCTGTAGCCTCACACGGCCACATGGTCTTCCTTCTGTGCACACAGACTCCTGGAAGCTTTTCCACTTCTTATAAGAGCATTAGCTATACTGGGTGAAGGCCCCACCCTGATGACTTCACTTAGCTTCAGTTAGTACCTGGAAGGGCCTATCTCTAGACTTAGCTCCCTGGTTACGGGGACTTCAACACATGGACTTTGGAGAAGAGGACAATAAGGTCTAACAGAGGCAAGATGGCTGGCAAGGAAGCAAGAGAGGAGAATGCTGCCACAACCCAGGCAAATCCCTCAGTGACTTGTGGCAATCTGATGGATATAGGGATGAAGAAAAGGGGAAGTATCTGAAAAACACAGGAGTGTGGTCTAAAACATAGGCTGGAAATACAAATAAGAGAGCTATCAGCCTGGACAGAGTTAGCTAAGGACAGGAAGATAGATGCGGTCAGCCGAGGAAACTCAGCAGAGTGAAAAAAGATGTAGCCAAAATCCAAGCCTTGCGGGGTGGAAAAAAGCTACTTAAAAAGTGGACAGAATAAGAATTACCAGGAAAGCACTGGACAATATTTGAGGTCATGAGAGACAGAGAAGAGACCCTGGTCAGCAAGGTCAAATGTCAACAAATCATCAGTAATGTACATTTTAAAGTGGATTAAGGACTCAGTGACCTCTGTGGGAACAGGGTTAGCACAAAAACAAACAAACAAACAAAAAAAACCCTGAATCTGCAATGACAGGCATATGACAGGAGAGGATGAGAGACTGAGGAACTAAAATCTTCATGATTAGTTGGCTGGGAAGGACATGAGAAAGAAAGAACAGTGACATGGATAAGCAAAGTAAAGACATGGTTTCATTCAGGTGGAAGACGGAAGCATAGCCTTATGTTGAGAGCTAAATGCCAGTCAGGAAGTAGACTGGAAAATCTAGTAGAGGACAGGAAAATGGTGGCCTAGGGATCTCAAAGCATCAAGAATCCTGACTGCTCCATTGCCAGGTACATAATCTATCCTGTGGGGAATGCTCTTGCCATGCTGAAGTTAAGGGACGATGAGGCTTCTGCTTCTCCGTCCCCCATCCACAAAGGTCTGGGACTGAAATCTTCAAGGCATCTTCCACTTTCTCAGATGCCTTTTTCCTGCTCATACATCTTCCAGATTTTGGGGGGTCAAACACGTCATTTTTCTGTGTCACACTATGGTTATCTAGATAAAGTCTCTGGCACCTAATAGTCCAATAAACACTTGCCAAATAAATCAACCAGGAGTAGCGTCTTATCCTGCACAGTGTGCCTATTCCTGTGGCCCCCAGAGAATGAACCACATGATAGTCAGGTATAAAAGGCAGACACACGTGTATGAGAGCTCTCTAAGAAAGATTCATTATTCATTCCGAAAACATTTACTGAGCGTATGGCGCTGCCTTCAGCCTCAGAACAGATGGCCCAAGGCAACTGATACACAAGGCCTCCCCCAAACTGGAGGATTCCCTGCTCGCCACCAATGACAAATCAGTCACTGCTGCATGCGCCCATCTGCCGCGATCTGGAGCCCAAATATTCTCTCTGCCTCTTCAGCACGGAGAAGCAGATCGCTACCAATTTTTCTTTCTGTCAACAGGAGCTGAGGAATAAAGTGTGCCCAATTGACATAAGCAGTTCCAATTGCCTTCAGAATTTGGCCTGAAGCCCAATTATATTTTTCTAGTTTGTGCCACAGTACATGAAAAGTACAATTTGTCTCATTTCTTTTTCTTACTTTTAAAATTATTCAAAAATTTAAAAAAAAACTTCACTGAGTGAAACCAACCAAGCATGTCCTTTAAAAATAATTTTTGAGCTATGCTATTATGATATAACCTCTAAGATAGATTCAGTTGAAAGAATTCAGATATATTTTAAGGTTATGTGCACATGAATAAAGTATATATTGCATACAAATAATTTTAATATATTATTGCTGGGTTGAGGATAAATTAAGGTTGTAAATACATTCATGGACACAGGCAAGTGCATGCACACACACACACACACGCATGCACACACAAACACACGAAAAGAGAGAAAAAAAGAGAGCACTAAGTTCATCAATGCAACATTTTGTAAAAATTATTTTCTAGGCTTATTGTTTGAAATTTAGACTGTGTGTTTTCAGGAATAATGCATACATGGTAGGTGGCCTCCTGAGGATATCTCCAAAGGCCCACTTCACCAATAATTAAGGCAAACTAGGTAAAACTGGTCTGGTTTCCAGGGGCAGAATAGCCAGATATAGAGGTTCCTGCCTGAAATTTCAGCACCAGAGTGGCTGAGGCAGGAGGATCAACATGGATTTGAAGACAGTTGGATTTACTGGTGAGTTGCAGGACAACCTGGGTTACAGAATAAGACCCCGACTCTGGCGGGGGTCCTGGGGGCATCCTTTCCTCAAGCGGAGACCTCCACTCACTACCATGCCCTAGTGGTACTCCCCCTTTCCTGTAGCTTAGAACACACATCTAAGTATAAAAAGACCCACAACACCTGCTGTTTGCCTTCAGGAGAGAATCCCAGGATGGAATACACTGGTGAAATCCAGACAGAAGGAGTTTAGATCATTCAGTGTGGGCTTCTCGGTTGTCTTCTTGGAGTGGAGAGTAGAAAACATTTTATTTCCAAACTGATGTAATAGCTAGCTTCTAAGTGAAGGAGCAGAGGAGATGCTATGGGTGCTTGCTGACTTCTAGCTCTCCCCTTCTGGGCATACCGTCCAGCCCTTGAGTGGAAGCTGGGTGGGACATGTGACTACTTCTGGCCAACAAACCATTAGTAGAAATGTTTCCTTGAGGTCGTAGAAGGCAGTGGAAAGCTCCTATGTGTGATTACCCAGTCTTTCTGTTTGCTGGCATTTGGTTTCCTAGGGTTGCTATAACCAAGTACCCTAATCTGAATGACTTAAATAACAGAAACTTACTATCTCACGGGCGAGAAACATGAGAATGGAGTTCTTCTTGCCAAAGGGCTGTGTTCCCTCTGTAATCACAAGGGATAGGTCTCATCCAAGGCTCTGTCCTGGTTTGTAAGAGCACATTGACTGTGGCAATGTAATTGCAATTCTTATGCGGCCGTCTCTCTGTGTGTCTCTGCATCTAAAACGCTGCCTTCTTGTAAAGAGGGCAGCCATACTGGATTAGAGTCCTGCTCTAATTAGTTGGACATGGTTTCAGTAAATTCCTTGTGTTTCTTGTATTGGACTTTAATATTCGCTGAGGGATACTGAGGGAAGAAAAATATCTGATTATGCTGCTTAAAGTTGGAGCCTTTGGGAGTGGTCTAGGGTTGGATGAAGTCATTGGAGTCTGGCCATGTGGTTGAACACCTTGTAGCTTTCTAGCATGAGAAGGAAAGACCAGAAAACACATGCACAATCCGTGTTTCCGTCTCTTTCTCTGTGACAACTGCATCACCTAGGGACTCTGATGATGTGTCCCTTGAACTTGGGTAGCTAGTTATTGGCAACAGAAAATGGATTAATATATAATATAATATGTAAATATATTACACATTAATATATAATATAAAATGGATGAATTATATAATAATTGTGTTTAAGCTCTGATAACATCTTTAAAGCCTCTATCTTTACATAAGGTCTGAGGTGTTAGGGGGTTATATTTCCCAAATATCTTTACCTGGAAGATTTAATGGAACCAAAGTCCTTGGCTACCAAGAACATAGAGACTCAGTGTTGAGAAGGTGAAGCTTGGATGCTTGAGTCTAGGCACAGAGGGAAGCTACCTGGGATCCACAAATTCTTCCTAGGGGGGAAGACTAAACTTTTAAGACTAGGATTTGGAGGGATTTGGAGAGCTGTTTGTTATGCAGCACAGGCTAGTCTAACTATGTAACTGTCTTAGTCAGTGTTATATTGCTGTGAAGAGACACCGTGACTATAGCAACTCTCATAAAAAGAAAACATTCAATTGGGGATGACTATGATCCAGCAGTTTAGTCCTTTCTCATCATGGCAGGTAGCATGGCAGCAAGCGGGCAGACGTGATGCTGGAAAGGTTCTACATCAGGACACAAAGGCAGCAGGATGAGAAAGAGAGTCACTGGGCCTGGTTTGAGCTTCTGAAATCTTAAAGCCCACCCAGCAAGGACACACTTCCTCCAACATGGCCACACTTCCTCTAACAAGGTCACACTTTCTAATCCTTTCAAATAGTGCCACACCCTATGAGCCTATGGGGTCCATTTTCATTCAAACCACCACAATAATGACAGAATAATTCCTTGGATGATTTATCACGAATGTCTTATATCTTTGTAGTGACTATTAACAGGCAACTGAATGGCTGAATTCCCCGCAGACTGAACCAAATACTGCTCCCCTGTTCCCAGTTCCCTGCAATCTTGTTGCTCCCTATAGCTGCTTTCTTATTATTGTATCAATTACCATTTGCCATTATGTTTCTGCTTCTATTTTCTTTTCCTTACCCTGATTTATTTGTTTATATTAACTGTCTGGCCCCAGTAAGCTTGTGAGAATGCCAACTCTACTATAAACAAGTCCTATTATTCATAGCTACCTTTTAATTCCTTTTCTAAACCTTTAAATTATAATCTGTGTGCTCTCTCAATAGCTCCCTAGGTAGCTGGAGGTGATAATGGAAGAGTGAGTATTTTCCAGCTTAGGGTTAATAATTGCTTGTTTTTCCTGTTCACGTTTAATGTAGAGGCATAAACACAGTTCAGAGGCAATTTAAAATATATGTTGAAAAATATAACATCCCAAATAGAGGTTTATAACTATTTCAAAGCATTTTGTATTCATAGCAACTCTAACATGTTAGTGCTACATGTAATATGACAATCTCTTTATTAATAAAAAAAACTGAAAAGAGAAGGTATACCTTTGGCCCCAGAACCACAGGGCTGAAAAAGTTCTATACTTGGAGCAGAAGGAAGATTCTGAGTTCAAGTCCATCCTGAGCTACATATCAAGACCCTGCCCAAAAAAAAAAAAATTCTTCTTAATGTATAGGTCTCTGTTTCCTTATAGAAAAATAAAGTTGCCAGGCAGTGCTGGCACATGCTTTAATCCTAACGCTCAGGAGTCAAGGCAGGTGGATCTCTGTGAGTTCAAGGCCAGCCTGGTCAACAGTGCAAGTCCTAGAACAGCCAGCACTACAAAGAGAAAGCCTGTCTTGAAAACACACAAAAAAGTAATAAAAATGAAGTTATTTAATAAGAAGTGGAAGTTTTCAAATTTAAGTCTGGTTGTGAGAGCTTTCTCCTAGCCAAATCTCAGTGGGAAAAGCCAAACCAGGTGTGTGGCCCTGCACTCCAGAGCCAGGGAAGGGACATTTCAACACAGGAGAAAATGAAATCCATTCAACTGTCATCTGTTTTTAAAATTATGAATTTTCTTTTTGTTACCAAATATAGTAGGTTGAATTAGCCCAACTTCCCACAGGGATCCTATTTCTTCATTCCCAGAACCTATGACTATCACCTGTTACTAAAAGTTACCTTCTTTGGAAAACAAACTTTGTTGATATGGTTAACTGTCTCCCTGGGGACCCCATCTCTTGGTGTGAACAAGATACCCCAAGCTCTTTCCCTCAGCCCCTCTCAACATTCTCTCCTAGCCTACCTCTATTTTCTGCTGTTCACCAGTCTGCAAAGGCACTCTCTACTAGGGAACCCACAGACACCGAACTTTCCTAAGATCCAGAGGGGACAACAGAAACCAAGAAGAAACCGACAAAACCAAGGAACACTCAACCGGCAAAGATGAGACCAGATAGCAACACCTAGAATCACTTGCATTATCCTAACTCCAGAGGCCTGCACAAAATGCAACACTGAATAGCTGAGACAATATGCCTTCACCAGATGATCCTGGGTTACTTGAGTGGGCGCTAAACCCAGGTGACATCTCAAAGTGAGAAGACATGGAGGAAAAAGCTGTGTGAAAACAGAAGCAGAAATTAACCCACAAGCCAAGAACTTCAGCAGCTGAATGAGGAAAGGAAAGATCTCCTTCTATGGCCAAGGAGGAAGTTCAACCCTGGAGAAGCCTTGGAGTTGTAAGTGACAGCCTCTAAAAGCATTAAAGAATAGGTTTCTGGTTTGCAAGCTATGTGCCTGCTACAGCCCTTCAAGAGACGTATATGCCAGGTAACAGCAAAATAAATAAGATAAATGAACTTACCCTTTACTGGGCTGCAACGCCATTCCAGGGTGAAGATTTGAAGTCAAACTGAAGGATATAATAACTGTGAGATGAGTCTCAGACAGAGTGAGGCTCAGGAATTCTATGCCTTGGTCACTCTCAGATTCTCTCTTCATCCATCGGAGTTGAAGCTACAGACATTTACTTTCTTATTCGAGAATGAGAATGCACAGCAAATTGAGAATTGCATTTCTAAGAGTTTCTCTTTAGAACTTTTGGTAATACATATTTTCAAGTCATAACACTCCGACGTAATGCTAGGTTAGGGAGATAAGCCAAATGCTCCTAAGAACTTATACCACCTTAATCAGACGTCTAGGAAATAGCTTTAACTTCTAAGTGTAAAAGTAATAAATATGCATAAAACTCAAACAGTATGGTAAGTGAGTAAAATGGGAAATGAGAAAACACTGTGCCAGGAGTAGGGGTTGAAATGAGTAAAGACCGAGGGTTGCTATTATAGACTCACCTCCTAGTGAGGAGCCTGAGGATTCCCTCAGCCTTATCTTCTAGCCCAACCCTGTTTCTTGTGTCAGTCCCTGCTGCCTAGAAACACCCTCTATCTGGGATCTCTGGTGGCCACACCTGGCTTGGCCTTGGGTAGATAATTCTCACTCTCATCCCTCCAGGCTCACCCCAGTCCTGCATCCACGTCCTCAGAAGCATCGCTCACCCCATTTCAATCGCATTCCACTTGGTGTGGAACCACGTTCCCCTAGCTCTTTATCAGGGTCTCCCCAGAAGTACTTTTTTGTCCTATTTCAGCTGCCCCTCCTCCTGTTCACCTCCATCTCCCTGGGTAGCTCATCTTTTAGTGTGAATAAGATACCCCAAGTTCTTTCCCTTTCAGTCTTTTCTCCTAGCCTATCTATATTTTCTGCTGCTCACCAACCTGCAAAGGCACTCTATACCAGGGAACCCACAGCCACAACACTTTCTTAAGATCCAGAAGGGACAACAGAAGACAAGGAATAGAAAACCTACCCAACAAAGACAAGACCAGATAGGAACACCTAAAATCACGTCGATCATCCTAACTCCAAAGGCATGCATAAAACAGAAAACTGAATAGCCAAGACAATATGTCTTTACCAGAACCCAGTAGCCCTATTGCAGAAGGCCCCTATTGCTGAAACATGAGACAAGGACTTCGAAATAGCAACCATGAATGTGTTAAAGGACCTTAAAGAGTATAAATGAATCCCTTAATGAAGATCACAAAACCACACACACAAAAAAAAAAAACAGTACAGTGAAATAATAGAAACAGTTCATGAGACATAAATGTAGTAATAGAATTACTAAAAGAAAACCCAAACTGAAATAAAAATTTAGGACGTCAAAAACCTCAGAGGTAAGGCTCAGACAAGACAAAAGAGAGAATATTCAGCTTTGACAAGGCAGAAGAAATGGATGCCTCAGTGAAAGAAAATGTTAAATCTTAAAAAAATCCAGCCACAAAAACTGAGATACTATGAAAAGACCAAATCATGTGTAATAGAAATAGAGGGAGGAGAAAAAAAAACCCAGGTCAAACCCACAGAAAACATCTGTAACAAAATCATAGAAAATTTCTCCAACCTAAAGAAGAAGGTACCTATCAAGGTACAAGGAGCATACAAACACCAAATAGGCAGGACCAGAAAAGAAATTCACATAATAATCTAAACACTAATTATACAGAACAAAGAGAGGATATAAAAGCTGCAAGAGAAAAAGACCAAGTAATATATAAAGGGAGGCCCATTAGTATAACACCTGACTTCACAATGGGACTCTGAAAGCCAGAAGGGCTTAAGCAGATGGTATGCAAGCTCTTCAGAGACAACAGCTGCCAGCCCAGACTACTATACCCAGTAAAACTATCAATCACAACAGATAAAGAAAAAAACATTTAAAACCAAATTTAAACTATATTTGCCTACTAATCCAGCTCTACAGAAGGTTCTAGATGAAAACTTTAGTCTAAAGAGGTTAATCACACCTAAGAAAACACAAGGAATAAATAATGCCAGAGCAGTAAATCAAAAGAAGGGGGAAACCCATACCATAACAACTACATAACAGGAATCAATAAACACTGTGTATTGCTAACTTTCAACGTAATGGTCATAACTACCCTCCATGACAAAAAACAGCCAGACTAACAGATTAGATTAAAAAATATGAACCATCTTTCTGATGCAACCAAGAAACACCCACCATAAAAGATAGACATCACCTTAGGGTAAAAGGATGAAAAAATGATATTCCCAGCAAATGAATCTAAAAAGCAAGGAAGTATAGTTGTTTTAATAACAGACTTCAAACCAAACCTAATCAACGGAAAATCTACCAAGAGTATTTTAAATTCTAAACATTTATGCGCCAAACACCTGGGTACCCAAGTTCATTAAAAAAAAAAAAAATGCTATAGCTAAAATCACACATTGACCCTCTTACAGTTACAGTGAGTGACTTTGAAACTCAAGTCTCACAAATCAATAGGTCATCCAAATAAAAACTAAATAGAGAAATGTTGGAGTTAAATAACATCATAAAACAAATGAATCTAGCAGATATTTACAGAACATTCACCCAAACACCAAAAGAAAGTACTTTCTCGTCAGCAGCTGATAAAATTTCTACAAAATTGATCACATACCTGGACACAAAGTGAGCCTCAACAGATATAAGGAAATTGAAAAAGCACCCTACATCCTATCTGATCACCTTGGATTAGTGCTGTATATCAATAACAGAAAACACATAAGCTCATGGAAACTGAACAGATCACTATTGAATGAAGACAGGGTCAGGACAGAAATTAAGTAGAAAATTAAAAACTGTTTAGAATTGAATTAAAATGAAAATACAACATACCTAAGTCTATGGGACACTGTTGTGGGATAATGCTCTTGCACCCTGTAAAGATTTGTCACTTGTATTGGTTTAATAATAGACTGATTGATCAGGAACCAGGCAGGAAGCATAAGCAGCGCAATCAGAATAGGGGACTTCTAGGAAGAGGAAAGGCCCAGTCTGTAGATTCCACCTAGATGCTGAGGAAGCAAGATGAAAATGCTGCACTGAGAAAAGGAACCAAGCCACGTGACTAAACATAAACAAGAATTATGGATTAATTTAAGTTGTATCAGCTAGCTAATAACAATCCTGAGCTAATAGGCCAAACAGTTTGTAATTAATAAGCCTCTGTGTGTTTCTTTGGGACTGAACGACTGCAGGACCTGGTGGGACAGAAACTTCCGTCTACAGGACAAAATGAAGGCTGTTCTATGAGACAAATATATATCACTAATTGCCTACATCAAAAAATTGGAGATATCTCACATGAGCAATTTAGTGGCACACTTGAAAGCTCTAGGGAAACAAGAAGAAATAACATTCAAAAATAGTAAACATCAAGAAATAATCAAACTCAGAGCTAACACTAATTAAATAGAAATACACAAAGAATACAAAGAATTAATGACAGTAAGAGTTGGTTATTTGAAAAAATCAATAAGACGGTTAACCTTTAACCAAACTAACTGAAAGACGGAGATAGAAGATCCACATTAATAAAATTAGAGATTAAAAAAAGTAAGAGAGCACAGCAGACACCCAGGAACCTGAGAGAATTGTAAAGATGTATTTTAAAAATCTGTTCTCCTCCAAACTGAAAGCCTAAAAGAAATGGATGATCTCTTGATATATACAACTTATCAAAGTTACATCAAGATAAGACATGCAGTGTAAAAAGGCCTATAACCCCTAGTGAAATAGAAGCAGTAATTAAAAGTCTCTTCCCAAAAAAGCCCAGGACCAGATAGATTCATTTCAGAAATCCATCAGACCTTAAAGAAGAATTAATGTCAACACTGTTTGAGTTAGTCTGCAAAAGAGAAACTGAAAGACCATTTTCCAGTATTTTTATGAGACCCTAATTACCCTGATACCTAAACCACACAAAGACCCAATCAAAAAATTATAGACTAATATCCCTTATGAACATAGATGCAAAATTTTTCAAACAGTAGCAAATCCAAGGACACTTCAAAAAGATTATACACCACAATCAAGTTGGTTTTATCCCAGAGATGCAGGGGTGGTTCAACATACATAAATAGGTAAAAGCAACACACAACATAAACAGACTGAAAAACAAAAAGAGATTGAAGAAGACATCACAAGATGGAAAGATGTCTCATGTTTATGGATCAGTAGAATTGATAAATCAAAAATGGCTATCCTATCAAAAGCAGTCTATAGATTCACCATAATTTCCATCCAACCCAATTCTTCTCAATGTCACCTAATATGGAAAAAACAAAAAACCCAGGATAGTTAATACAAACCTGAAAAAGTAAAAGAACAGTTGGAGGTATCACTATCCCAGATTTTAAGCTGTATTACAGAGCTATAGTAATAAAAATAAAAACAGTATGGTGTTGGCATAAAAATAGACATATTGGTCAATGAAATAGGATTGAAGACCCAGACATAAGTCCACATACCTATGACACCTGATTTTTTTTTAACAAAGAAGCCCAAAGTACACACTGGGAATAAAAAGGCAGCATATTCAACAAATGGTGCTTGTCAGAGTGGATGACTGGATGTAGAAGAATCCAAATCGATCTATATTAATCACCCTGCACAAAACTCAACTCCAAAAGGATCAAGGACCTTCACATAAGTCCAATACCCTGACTCTGAAAGAACAGAAAGTGGGGAGAGCCTTGAACTCATTGGCACAGGAAAGACTTTCTGCAGAGGACACTGATAGGCCAGGCACAAGAAAAACAGTTAAAAATGGGATCTCATGAAACTGAGAAGCTTCCACATGGCAAAGGACACTATCATCTGGACAAAGCAACAGGCTGCAAAATGGGCAAAGATCTTTACCAATTACACATCTGATGAGAGTTAGTGTCTAAAATACACAAAAAACAACAACAACAAAATCTGGCATCAAAAAACACATAGCCCAACTAAAAATGAGGTACAGGAGTAAGCTGAGAGTAAAGATGAAACACAAAGGTCGAGAAATGCTTTAAGAAAAGTTCAACATTCTTAGTCATCAAGGGAATACAAATTAAAACTACTTTGAGATTTTATTGTGCACTAGTCTTAATGGCCAAGAGCAATAAAACCAATGACAGCCCATGCTGACAAGTATTTGGGGAAAGGGGAACACCTATTGATGATGAAAGTGAAAACTTGTTTGGGCACCATGGAAACCAGTGTAGTGGTTTCTCAGAAAGCTGGAAATATCTACCTCAAGATCCAGCTCTACCACTCAGGTCTATACTGAAAGGACTTTACATCCTACATCCTAGAGATACTTGCTCATCCATATTCATTGCTGCTCTATTCATAATAGCCAGAAATTGGAAATAGCCAGATGTTTATCAACTGATGAATAGATAATGAAAGTGTTGTACATTTACATGATGGAATATTATTCAGCTGTTTAAAAATGAAATTATGAAATGCACGGTTAAAATGAATGGAGCTAGAAAAAAATATCCCAAGTGAGATAACCCAGACCCATATAAATAAATATTGTGTATGTATATGTATATATATATATATATACCCAGACCCATATAAATAGATATTGTGTATATATATATGTGTGTGTGTGTGTGTGTGTGTATGTGTGTGTGTGTGTATATATATATGATGTCAGCTTTTAAACTTTTGATAGAAGTAATCTCAGAGGTTAGATATGGAGTGCAGGACTAGGGAGGAGGGGAAGATCTCCCAAGGAAGGGGTAACAGAATCTATAGTTATAAAGATACAAGGGGAATCCTGGAATGGGAATCTTAGATGGGGAGAGGGAAGGAAGTGATTACAGAGAGGACAACTAACACGAAGGGCAATTGGAAGGCCCGTGTGGAAACAGTAGAACTGTAGACCTGTAAAAGGGTCATAAAATATGTGCATATATGAAAGAAGTTCAAGGAGTCTCCAAATAATAGAGAGCACAGTGTGTCAACTAGATAGATTAACCACCAAGTGAAATATCCAGTGCCAGGAATCAGTTACATCTAGTTGAATTGTTCGCCAAATAGTCTCATGAACACGTTTGAACATTTCAGACTATTGCCAAAACTGTTGTTTGCTCCCAAAAACCGATGGTAAGGCCCTATTGCTGAAGACAACACTTAGATATTTTACTAAACACAGAGAAGTTAAGAGTGCCTTACTAGAGTCTTCACTAGTTCACACTAATGTTCGTGATCCTGGAAGGTACCCTGCATTCTACAAGAGGAGAAAGGTAACCACCAACCCAGAGACAAATCATGTGACCTGACCTGCCTACTGGTGCAATAGTAACACAAACATTGTGAGGGAAACTAACCAATTTCTGCTTGGATTTAAGGCCCATGTCACCAGATCAGTGCTTCTCAACCTTCCTAATGTTTTGACCCTTTAATATAGTTCCTCATGTTATAGTGACTACTTCACAACTAATTTTGCTACTGAATTATAATGTAAATATTTGTGTTTTCCAGTAGTTTTAGGTGATGTTCTTAGGGTTTGACAACATGACCATGGCAACTATTATAAAGGAAAAATTTATTTGGGTAATGTATAGTTTAGTCCATTATCATCACGATGGGACATGGTAGCATGCAAGCAGACATGTGCTGGAAAGGTAGCTGAGAATTCTGCATCTTGGATATGCAACAGGAAGTGGTCTAAGACACTGGGCTTGACTTGAGCATATATAAGACCTCAAAGCCCACCCTCTCAGTGACACACTTCCTCCAACAAGGCCATACCTACTCCAAACAAAAATACCTCCTAATAGTGCCTCCCTATGAGCTTATGGGAGCCAATTACATTCAAACCACCACAGAAACCCCTGCGAAATGATTATTCAATCCCCAAAGGGGTCATGAACCACAGGTTTAGAACTGGTACACTAGATGGAACCCATGCCTAATACTGCTTCTGTATCCAAGAACCTCAGACTAGATAGGCCATGAGCTTAAGGGGAAACCCAAATGGCATCATTTTGCTAAAGGAACACAGCAATAAAATGATTTCTTACAACATTTTACTATATCCAAAGATCAGTACCTCATTCACCCTCATCAGAGAACCTTCTTCTTGCAGGAGGTGGGGACTGACATAGACACCCACAACTGGACAACATACAGAGAGTGAGAGACCTTGAACACTTATTCTGAAATGGGATGTCTTCATCAAACCCTTCCCCTTCATGCAGAAGAGGAGACATAAAGATTCTAAGAGTCAAGGGATGGATGACACAGCCAAGGAAACAGTGTCTTTCAGACACAACAGTATTGATGCACATAAGAACTCACAGAGACTGTAGTAAGGGACAGGCTCAAGTCGGACAGGGTCCCAGTGCTGAGAGTGGAAAGTGGACAGGGCTCCTATCCCCATGCAAGAAGCCATCTGCAGTTGATATCTATTTACAAAGAAAAAAAATAGTTTTCTCCAATGGAGTTACTAGGAATATTAACCAAATTTAGTGGTAACCCCTGTGCCCAACAGTAGTTGGCCAACACAAAGCAAACTCAATGGCACTTTTGTAGACTTTTTGTCTTACATTGCTTTATTTGTTTGTTGTTGTTGTTGTTGTTGTTTTTGTATTATGGGTCTTCTACTTGTATATTACGGTTTGAGAATTTAAGTTTTTAGGGTTTTGTTTTTGTGTATGTAGGGGTATAATCTATGTATGTGGTTTGTTTATTTAATTCTCTTTTCCTGATTTTTCTTTATTTGTTTGCCTGTTTGTTTTCTAAAGAGAGAAAGAAAAGGCATGGAGTTGGATGATTGGGAAGTGGGAGGATCTGGGAAGAGTTAAGGAAGAAAAAGTATGATCCTAATATATTATATGAAAAAATTATTTAAAAAACAGTAGTCAATACACCATATTATTGCTGATATGTATCTGGGTTTCTGACTTTATAAGACTGATCTGTACACCTGTGACATTCCACATTACAAGGACTATACCAAAATGAATTCTGATCTAAGACAACGAAGTCAAAAATTTAGCTGAAAAGTCCTGTTGTTTCATGCAGAAAACCCTCCATGGTCACTGACCTTCCAACTTTCACAAAGTTCCTCAAAGGACTCACAGAATCTCCTAAAAGATCCTTGGCCACAGTTTGAAAAACATTTATTTGGTAATAGGTTGTTAACATGTCACTCAGCAATAAGAGTCAATAAACATTTGTGGATGTGGATGTGTTCAACAGACAGCCATAAAATACCACAACACAAGAAAAAGCTATCAGGATGGATACTCATAAACCGCTAATGCCTGTCAGCAAGCAGAAAACTAGTAGCTTCTCTCACTATTGATACTTATGGCTGCAACTTAATGATGTTTTTACTTAACTGATGGCAGCTGTCTCTATGAAAACTATTAGCACAGTAGATCTTTATTGAAACTGGCAAAGTGATAAATAACACTTGTGACTTCTCCTTTGTTCACAAGGTTAATTGTTATTTAATAACTATTGTGATGCTAAGAGCTTCCAAGGAATTATATATGCAAACCATTAGACTAAAATAGAAATCTCAACAATGTAGTAATTTATAAGTTGCTGGGAGACCAAAGACATAAAGGTGGTATAGAACTGGATAATACGATGATTGCCCAGGGTTTTGTATTGTTTTCTTATTTTTCACTTACGGAGACAGGCACTCATTTAGCAAAATAGCAAGCTATTAATCCAGGAGATACAAAGATTTATAAGATACCACTTTGACCTTGGAAAATGTCCACTGTTGTTAAGGACACTATATACACATAAGTGTACTAGGAAATTAGCTCAATTTAGAAGATACAAAAACAAACTACTTCAGCTCGGTTGCAAAATCTTTCATAGATAATGCCAGATACAGTTTGTAAGATTTCTTTAATTTTTCCAAGTCTATCTAATTTGATTAAGGAACTGTCTATTGTTCTTCCCTATTCCCTGACAAACACACCCTAATTTATCTAACTGTGGTCATTTATTCAGACACTATTTCTTTGAGAATGGGATGGAACCCAAGAGATATTAATTTCTCTCTATCCTACCATGGGACCAGTGAGAGGACTTACTCTAGTCAAATGGTCACAGCAGAGTCCCAGCAAAGCCCCGGCCAGGGCTCAGCTCACCCAATTTCTTGTTTCTTTGAGGCCTTAGAAGATGGTTATACCAATATTGTCCTTTATACTTTGCCCAATTTGGACACAGTACTTCAAATCTCAATACTCAAATTGAATACATAAAAACAAACACAAAGGAGAAAGTGCAAAGTTGCTAATGGTGGCAGCAGTGATTTAAAATGAAGAGAAGAGAAGAAAGGGGGAAGATAGAGAAAGAAGCAGGTGATTCACTTAGTGGCATGAACTGGGGGCTTTGGAAGTGCATCTACTGTAGCCTTTGCAGTATTTCTGGTACTAAAATCATCCCAAGTTTACAGGTAAGGAAACAATGCCATTAAATACTCGTGGCTACTAGTAAGTATGAGATCCTATACAGGACTGACCTGAGATCACCTATGCCAACCCACAACACCATATTGTAGTTGAGGCTGTGCAGCCTCTAGTGAGCTGTGCCCACCCTGCTGTGCTGGGATCACTAGACAGGGGCCAGGGGTAGTACTGACTGCTGCAGACTGGGAAAGCTCTGGAAAGGGCTCCAATTGTTACAGCAGCCCCTAGACGGCATTTCTAATGTTCCTGCTCTCTGTGATGCATTCAGTTACCAAGACAATCATCTCAAATAAGAATTCCAGTGAAGCTCGGAGCAAATTAATTAGCCATGCTGCAGACAGATTAAAACTCGGCAAGCAGTTACCATAGTAGGTAACCTTGCTTGTTTTACAAAGTGTGGCGTTTTCATTTCAGCTCATGTTTAATAATGAATAATTCTCCCTGCCCCCTGCTAAACAGTGAATGATGAGAAGCCCTATGGTAATTCAGGGGTGTTGAATTAATCTACTAGGGGAATAGTCACAATTTCCCTAAGGCAACCTTCCCCATATTCAGGTTGTATCTATGTTCATACCTTTATCCTCCCCTAACACGTTCCAGCAAATGGGAAAGAGATTGCCCTTTGTTCTTGGCTGTGGGGAGAGCAGTGGGACTTCCCAGCAGCTAAGTGTGAATAGGAGTCCTCCAGAGGCCGTCAGGTACTGACTGGCAGAGGGCCTCAGTGCTCTGAGCCCACGTTTCCGTGAGCATCACCTGTTCCTGTTCCCCCTCTCCAGAATGTGGCTCCAGCAGCCTCCACTTCTCCCAAGTTCCCTGACCTGCTTTAGTTGTCTTCACAAAAATCCGCTGTGCCCTAGATTGTAGTTCTTTTCCCTCCCACAAATGCAAGCGGCATTAGAGCAAGGGCATTGTTTTGTCCACTGCTTTCTCCGTAGCACCTAAACCAGTGCCCAGCACATAGAAGCTATACACTAATCTTTGCTGAATAGTAAGCATTGAATGCATTTGTCAACAATGCCTGTTTTCCTTAGAATGTCCTAACAAAATAGAGAAAAGAATGAAATCATAACATGCAGCAATACTTCACCCAGTTTCCCGCTAAACACTGCCCATTGCCACTCCTCTCCTCCTCCCACCCCGCCTTTGCAGGAGCCCCATTGTTGCCCCACCAATCTAGAAGGTTAGCCCTATTATCAAAATAAAATCCAGAATTGTTGCATCCTCTCCTACATGCATGTCAGAAAGCACTTCAGGCAAAACATGCAAAGTCAACAGTGACCTACCTAACTAAATCATGAAATATTCATAAAATAAATGTTGTATAGCCATTACAAAGAATCAGGTTAATGATAGATATAATAACAGATGGATGGTGAGTTGGTATGGATACAGGCAGATGATGGATGGGTGACTGGCATACTATTTAATCTTAGTAGACCACTGGACATACATATGAGAAACTATTGGCTTTGAACAGAAATGTGTTAATAATTGTGGTGCGCAAATGAATGTAGACAGATTATATAGATATATACAGCTTTAATAAGGAAATAAACTTACAGGACCACAGGTTCCCGCGGTGTACCGGAAAAGCGGAGCAAAAGCAAAAGGGCTGCTGGGCTCACGCCCGGCAGATTTATCCGTAAACATTAGCCCGAGGCGAACACGCCCCCAATGGGTGGGGCTATGTCTCTACATCTCCCCCTTTTGTCTAAATAAGATAGAACCAAACCAAATACAACTATATACAATAATAACAAATAATAAATATAACAAACAATATTGAGGACAAAACTTTTGTTAAACATTTTATCTCAAGGAGTCTAAATAACATAGAGAGTAACTACAATTATATAATCTTTAACTCCGTCAAAGATCTGAGAAGGGAATAAATATCATTTAACAATCGAGAGATATCCAAAATGTGCAACAATTGACAGAGACAACTGACTATTTGGGCAATCACCCAAAGTCTCGTTTGCAATGTTGAGTCAACCAACTTTGGCTAAGGCCTAACATAACTGGCATACCATTATTAAAGGCAAGAAACTTTTTTAGGACTATCCTACCCTGTCTTGGCAAGATAAGACAATCCTGTTTTATCCATTTAGGGATATTTTGTATCTTTGTCAGAAGTTGAGGTATGGGCTTTTCTTAACCCAAAGGCCAGTTCTGCCAAGAAGACAAGCTCCCAGTGGAGTGTCTTTGGTGCTCAACGTTCTCTCGGGAGTAGAGTGGTGTTGCCAGGAGTAATTGTGTCTCTTTGGCATAGAAATTTTAGGTTAGATTAAAGGCCATTTTTTATAGCTCTTCGAAGAGGCTGAAGATCATACTATCTATACTAAATATAATCTTTATGTAACTAAAAGACCTGATAAACTTAAAAATAAATATGACAAACATATAATTTTTAATACCTATCTAATTTTGAAGTCTAAAAGAATAAACAACTGTGCAATATATGAAGACAATGATCTTTAACTGTAAACAATGTCATAGTATCAGAGGTAGAAATGTACAATGTAATATGGTAGATGTATCAATACAATATGGACAAAGTTATAAGCATACTCATACAAAAATAGAGGTAGGAACACTCATATTTAATATTTAACATATCAATATACAAGAAACAGTACCAGTACAATTTTTTATAGACAGTAATTTATAAATACCAATCACCATGTTCCCAAATATGGTTTATAAATGTTCTTTTACATTTAAAGGGGGATATGATATAGATATGAATAATTTGCATTTATATAGATTTTAAGGTCAATTTTGTTATATGTATACGTATTTCTGATCTTGATTAAGGTATTGTGATTGTGTAGTTCATTTAAAAATGTAATGTATAATTAGGAAATATAGGTTGCTAATGGATAATCATAAATAATAGTCAAGCTTGTAGTCATGTTAGTTAGATTTTCTAGATGTGCATAGATATATTTCAGATAGGCATTCTTCATATCTTTCAAAGGCTACAAAATATGGCATTTAAGTGTTTTAATAACTTAGGGCTTTTCATGACAATGAGACACGTCTGTTCCTGGCAGCACCAATCTACTTCAAGAGGAAGATGGGCACCGAAGAGGCTCCTTATGGAGTTTGATAGCCATTTGGGCAAAAAACTGCTCTTGCCTGGACTGATGCATAAACTGGATGCAAAGAACCCGCAGAGAGAGGACTGCTAAACTTGCCTAGAGGTGAGATGTTCTTTCGGGGTTCCTGATTCATGAAAGAGTCTGTGAGACATTCTGCAGGACACAGCAAAAAGTGACTGAACTGTCTTTGGAATTTCCTGCTTCATGGAAGAGTCTGCTGGATACTATGGGCCTGTAGGCCAAAGATGGATGCCCCAACGGTACAAAAAAACTTTGGGTGACTGTCCAGGCAATGAGATGTCTCTGTCATTTCTAGAGTTTTCTTATTTCTTGTTTACTTAGGTAATATTATATCCTTCTGGAGTCTTTGATGGAGTTAAAAAATGGATAGATAGTTATAGTTTTCCTTAGTTATGATAAAATAGATATAAATATTATAACTGTAATTCTTGCTTGATAACTGTTTTGCTATATGTAATCTTACTATGTTAAAGTAAAAGCCTTTCTTTTTTGTTTAAACAGAAAAAGGGAAAATGATGGAGGAATTACTTTCATTTAATAAAGAAACTGCCTTGGCCCATTTATAGGCCAGCCCTTAGGTGGGTGGAGTAAACAGACAGAATGCTGGGAGAAAGAAGCCGAGTGAGGAGTCGCCATGATTCTCCCACTCCAGACAGACGCAGGTTAAGATCTTTCCTGGTAAGCCAGCTCGTGGTACTACACAGAATATTAGAAATGGGTTAGATCAATATATAAGAGCTAGCCAATAAGAGGCTGGAACTAATGAGCCAGGCAGTGATTAAAAGAATACAGTTTCTGTGTAATTATTTCGGGGCATAAGCTAGCTATGCGGGCGGCTGGGTGCCGGGGACGCAGCCCCGCTGCCCCTATTACAACAAATAATAGGAAGGTACTTGGGGTGGGGGGTTGCATATAGACATGTGCTCCCAAGAATGTAGCGCAAAGGTTGATACTAGGTGTCTTCGTCAATCACTCAGAACATTAATTTTTGAGGCAAAGTCTCGCTGAACCTGGCACTCACTGATCCTCAGGGATCCATGCCTAGCTTCTGACTGACCTCAGGTCTTCATATCCGTGTAACAAGCACTTTGCCAAGTGAGTCAATTCCCTAACTCGAGAGACTACATTTTTAGATATGTTTTTAGAATGAGAGGTTATGATGTTGGGAAGGGCTGGTGTATTTGCATTTTTAGTGCAAAAATTAATTAAACATCATTATTTACTAAAAGGATGGATGTGGGTGGGCAACCAGCAAGCCATCAACAAATTTCAGCACAGCATAGCCCTGAAAGAATTCACCCAACCAAATGAGAATTTCATGCCTTGGTAAGTCTGCTGAGAACATAAATCTTGTTTTTAAAGAATTGAATCTTCATCCTTCTGTTCTCCGTGAGAGTTATCAACCCAAGTAATGGCACCTGCTGGATCCCAAGGCCAAAGAAAGTCATTGAGCTGAAAATCAAGTTAAAAATGTGTTTGTTCCAGAGAAGCTAGTTAGATGTGATTTTTGGATGGGCTCCCAGGAACTCCTAGATCCCAAGACATTATTTTCAAGTAAAATACTTTTTAAACCGGAATAAATTAGCCTCTGTGTTAACAATATAAAGTATTATGTGTCTGTAAACATGTGGTAGGTATGAAGCGCTCTCCATTCACATCACTTTGCCTTGCTGGAATGTATTTCTCACTGCATTATGAATCTGCTATAATAATCTGATAATAATCTGCTGGTACTATTGCTCAGGTCTACCACTTACCAGTGTGGTCTACACAGATGTGAGGTTAATTGCCAGAGAAAAAGAGATAACCAAGCCAGAATTTCCTGGTTTTGTGTTGAGCCTCTCAGGTAGTCCTGCCTGTCCCCCTGAAGATACTGTGAAGTCCAGGGTGATGGGTTCAGCTCTCTGCCATGGATACTGGTAGCTGGTGATCACCTTCAGGAGCTGAGTAAGCTATGTCTCTGCACCATGATGGACAGGGGAGAGTTGAGTCATTCATGAAATGTTAGTAAGGGCAATCTTCACCAATCTCCTAGGCTCCTGACCTACACCTGTGTCAAGCTCTGTACTCTGCTCCTCTTTGGGTTAGTCAAAAGCGGAGGGAGAAAGTGGGTCATCAAGAGAAACTGGGGACTCTCATTCTGAGAAGGAGGGACCCTTTCTTCTATAGTGGTTCCACATTACTAGACACTGTTGTAGAGATCACAGAGGAAAGGGAACATCTAAGAATAACAGAATTGGCATTTATGTCTCCGAGCCAACCAAGAAAAGGGACTGAACAATGACTGCAGAGAAGGCCCCGCCTGTCAGAGCTTGGACAGATGGAGTCAAAGAGCACAGGTGCAGGTAGGTTGGACACTGAAGACAAGTTTGGGTTATATGCACAGTACTTTCTATCGTACATCTTCCTAGTAATAAAGAAAAAATGCTAATGTGACCAGCACATCTCTGGACCACTGACAGTTGTAGAAGATGAATTAGTTTTATTTTAGGGACTGATTAGATAATAAAAGACATGCCTGAAGGGCCAGAATGACCCATCTTACAGCCTTAGAAATTTGCTCCTCTGATGAGAGGCCTTACTAATCATCTGTGCTACATTAAAATAGAAACCACTCTGTGGTGTAGGAGGTCCTTCTGTCTGTGTGTTCCTTTTATTGGTTAATGAATAAACTGGCTTGGCTTACAGCATGGGAGGAGGAGGGAGGCGTCAGTGAGAAGCCATGGATTTGCTGCTGGAGATAGAAGTGCTGAAACTTTGTTGGCAGGTCACAACCTCATGGTGATATACAGATTAATGGAGATGGGTTAAATTAATATGTAAGAGTTAGCCAAATAAGAAGCTAGAGCTAATGGGCCAGGCAATGATTTATTTAATACAGTTTCTCTGTGATTATTTTGAGTCTACGTTAGCCAGACGGCCGGAACCAAACAAGCAACCTTCTTACTACAACTCTGAAGTCTTAGCAGTCATTTGGACCTAAATGTGAACCTATAGATTTTAGCTCTCTCATTAAGAATTACTTTCACTGGCCAGTGGTGATGCACACATTTAACCCCAGCACTCAGGAGGCAGAGGCAGGCAGAGTTCTGTGTTCAAGGCCAGCCTGGTCTCCAGAGAGAGTTTCAGGACAGCCAGGGAGGGCTACACAGAGGAGCCCTGCCTCAAAAACAAAACAAAACAAAAAGTAAAAAAAAAATTCTTTTTTAAAAAGAGGGACAGAGCTCTGCCCCAGAGGAATTGGAAGGGATGTGCAACAATAGCATAGAAGAACTGGGAACTTTGATGGAAAGGTGAAGAGTACCAAAGACAATTCAACTGATATTTATGTATGTATGTATTTATGTATGTATGTATGTATTGCCTTGGGAAACAGAGTTCTTGGACAGCAAAGAGTTCTATCTACCTCATATGCTTTTGTGCTCTGCCAAGTGGTAGAGAACATGGTTGTTTCCTGGCAGTTCCTGATACCTATAGCCTCATGGAGGAACCTCATCCTAGGGCATCTGCCAATCCACCAGCCTGGAGTGGTCTGGGTCCAGTCCTGCAGTAAGAGCATGGCCCAGTCTCACTCCCAGCTTCACAGGATTCATTCTCTGCAGGGCATTGCCTCAGGCTGGCCACTCTTAGTCTCTAAGCCACAGTGACATGTATGTTACACAATAAAGACAGAATTCATTTCCATGGTCTATTACTGGAAACATCTTGACACGTCAACTCCAGTGCGAGATGGGATGTCATTAAGAAAATTATTAGGTTATAGCTTCGAAAACCAGAGCCTTGATACTTAAAAAAAAAAAAACGAATTTCCCGATAAGTTAAATTATGTTGAAATCATAAGTCATAACTCTTAGTATCGCAGACTATGACTTTATTTGAAAATAAGTCTTTGAAGATGATATGATCAAGTTAACATGGCGTCATTAAAATAGGCCCTAATCCAAGGCAATAGTGTACATACATATAAAAAGAGGAAATGCAAAGTTGCATACATGCACAATGGGAAAATAGCACATGAACTTAAAGTGATGAGTGTTTTGCAAGCTAATAAATGATTTTTTTAAATGCCAGCAAACCACCAGAAACTACAGGGTAGGCATGAAACAAACTCTCACAATCCTCTGATGAAAAAAGCCCTGTCAACATCTTTCTCATAGATTTCTAGCCTTCCAAACTGTGAGGCATCCCCACCAAACTGCTGCTTAAGCCACTCAGTGTGTGGTTCTCTTTAGAGCAGCCTCAAGAAATTAATGTCCTCACCTTGAGGTCCTGGGCCGGTATCTATTGATTTAATCTCCAACAGCTTTACCCAACGTTTTCAGGAACGAAACTCTGGTGAAGCAGCTCCAAGTGGATAAGATCTTGAGTTTGCATCCCGTAAAAGGATGTGGATTTCAGTGCTGACTCGTTGTGTGAACTTGATAGCATTTACATCCCTATCGTATAGCTTCCTGATTGTGGTACAGGAGGTGTATTAGTTCTTTTTCCATTGTTGTGACCAGATGACCCAGCAGAAATAATTGACATGAGGAAATATTAATTTTGTCTCCATTTCAGAAGGTTTCTGTCCATCACAGGAAAGAAGGGAGGGCAGAGAATCTCAGTCTGCGGTAGCAGGAGCAAGTACAAGAGATTGCACACAGTGGTGTGCCAGGAGGCAGGTCAGGTCTGAGTCAAGGTACAGTCTGTATGTGACTTTGAAAGACTTGCTTGTGGTTACTTACTTCTTCCAGCTAGGTACCCACCTCCTAAAGACCCCAGAGCCTCCCAAAGTAGTAACAACAGCAGGCAGGGAAACATGTCCTCAAGATAAACTACAGTTGGCAAGAGAACAGTTTAAATTTGAGCCATAACACAGAGGAAGCGTAGGATCCCTTGTGTGTGTGCCTGTTCTAATTGCCTCACAGCAGGTGCCTAGAACCTTCTAGGTAGACAGATTCCCCAAAGCTCTGTGCCTGTTCTGTGAGCCCTGCTCACCTCCTCAAGGAGTCGATGGTGAACAACTGAAATGACATGTTTTCCTCACACTGTCGTGGCTCTTTGCCTTGATGAGCTGATATCTCCACTGAGCAGGAAGAGAACAATGACTGAGGAGCATGTTCTGTCTGAGCACCAAATGGGAAACTTACTATCTGTAATCATTACCAAATGATCTCCAAGCTCTCCCAAATATAAAACCTTTACAGTCTCTTTCTCTACTGATGGTGAGGGGCAGTGTTGTCTGACACATTACTTTCCATTATTTCTTTATGTTCTCATTCTTGAACAAACTCCTCTTCCTCCTCTTCCTCCTTCTCATCTTTTCTCTTCTTCCTCCTCCTCCTTCCCATTTCCCTCCTTCTCTTTCTTGTCCTCCCTCTCTTCCCTACCGTTCACAGGTTTGGTGCCGACAGAACTGGCTACTATAAGTCATCACCAGCAAAGGGAAATGTATTTTTCTTTCTGTAATGTCAAAATGGCTAATCCTGAAACCTTCACAGTTGGAGCCCATGGTTATTTTCCTTGGGACTTATACTAGTCTTCTGAAAAATTCTCAGCCTCTGCAATAGTTCTGAGTAATTCTGGGTTCTGGACATTGTTCTAATACTCAGACAGCCTTCCTCGCACTGGTGATGGACTAGAAGTATAGGTTTTGTCGTGTTTTCTATGTTTCTTTAGTTTTTTGTTTGTTTGTGGTTGCTTGGTTGCTTGGTTGGTTGGCTGATTGGCTGGTTGGTTTTTCAAAACAGAATTTCTCTGTAGCTTTGGAGCCTGTCCTTTTACTAACTCTGTATCCACCTGTCTCAACCTCCCAAGTGCTGGGATTAAAAGTGTGCGCCATCACCGCCTGGCTAAGGTTTTAAATGCAGTATAACAAGCAAAGTCCTCCGTTGCTCTAGACGAGCCTTCCATGCATTATCCTGCTTGATTTTCTTCATAATGCAGCGGTGCAGGCAGGACAAGCCCTCTGTTACTCCTAATTTTGATTTAAGGATCAAAATCAGAGAGATTAAATGACTCAGTACCCAGAACGAACATATTTCAGGATTGACCATCTCTCCAATAACTCAACAAATTATTTAATCTCCTTCATGGAAGTATTGCCATATATAAATAGAGCCTCTTTAATAACCATCAGGAGTCACCAATGAATAGAGTCAGACAGCTTGGCTGAGATCGCACTGATTAAAGACCATATTTAATGGTCCCTTCAACTGTGTCCAAACAGCTTTTCCCCAAGGTAGCAGAATGGTATATATCTAAAGTGTTCTCTTTAAATGAACTAGTTTGTTATAATTTATACCTAACTCATGGGCTTTTCTTGCCTCATCAGGTAGGAATCAGATAAATGAAAGAAATTAGTAAATTCATTTTACACACGGTTCCAAGTCTATAGGTTCAGATAAGGACCTATTTTACTCCAGACTTTCCCACAAGGGAGATGGTTTGGGGGTCACTGCTTTCCTTTCTACCCATTTGCCTTTTATCACCATGGTTGAAATGCCTGCAAGCATGTCTTGTCAAACTCACCCTAAATACGCAAGCACGCTGCCACCAGGAGACAATCGCTCTTTAACCCTTTGTAGGAAATGAGGAGCTCCTGTGGGCAGCCCATTGCTGAGCTGTCTTTTCACTCCTTGACCCCGGACTTGTCTGAAACACTGTCAAGTAGAAACCATGGGTTTTACTTTAGTCTCAGCATTCCTCTGGTGCAAGGTCAAAATAGTAAAAGCGTGTCCTGAAAGAGCCTTCAATTTAGGATGAGAAATTGTGTTCCCACTGCTTGTGGTGAGCTATCCAGCTGAGCTCTGTGTGGGTGGACAGGGGAAGCTCAGCAGCAGAGGAGCAGCAGTGAGCAGGGATCAGTAAAGAAGTAAGCGTTTGTTCCCATGGAGAGCTGAGATGATGAGGGCAGGAGAAGAACACCCCATCTTTCTTTGCTCTTGACAGGCATTCCTCAAATCATTTGCCAAAAGGACAGAGCAAAGGTTTCAAACACGTCTTTCAGGTTGAAGTGACATGGAACTCATTATCAGATTAGAGACTGAGAGCCACTGGGTGATTGCTGCTGGGCAGGCCTCCCACATCCCTGCATCACTTTTCCTGTGGCTGTCCACCCACTCAGCTGCAAAGCAGGGCCGTTCATCAAGTGCCTCGGGACATTCACGAAACCGCACTACTCAGAAATTTTTTAAGTCCATTTTGTCAGCCTTGTCCTCACATCAAACACTCTGACCATCCTTTCTGCTCCTTTAAATCCTCTTTGTTCCTTGCTTGTATGATTCTATATTCTCACCTGACAAATACCTCCAACATTTCACTCAGACCTTCTCTGACTAATGTCTAACCATTCTTGAAAGAGCTCTCCTGCACTGTGTCCCCAGCACACACACACACACACACACACACACACACAGAGAGAGAGAGAGAGAGAGAGAGAGAGACACACACACGGGTGATTTTTGTCTGGCAAATCCAGAATCTTCAGGGGAAAACAGCAAGATACAAATCTAGGGAAGAACTGATATTTCATCTCAAGGCTAAAGGCAATGTGGGGATTTCAGGGAACCCCAGTCTTCTCTCTGATCCTGTGTGTTTCAAACTCACCGTGAGTGCATGACCATGCATGGAAGCGTCTTTTAAAGGGCTCTCTCTCAGTAAATAGGGAAATAACATGTGTAGCACATCACTGACACCTTTTCTTCAATTCCTGATCTAAAGGCAATCTACTTTACTTAAAATTTATTGGCTTATATGTTACTTTCACCTGAAGAGAAACAAGCAAACTCCAGGTAGACACATAGTAACATTGAAACTAATATTGGCATAATATTTAGCTACAGTGGCCCAGTTAAATAGAAGGATGAAATCAACTATCACAGGCCCCGAGGTTCTACATCCTCAAAGAAAAGCGAAAGGGAAAAGCAAAAGACATCCCTGTCCAGAAACTGCAGCTCAAATCATCTCAGATCCTGACTAAACGGGTGATGAGGAATTAAGTGTCCCCTTGCATCCTCCAGAACCAAATGTGCTCCTTCCATAAGGAGAGGTGAAAGTATCTGAGGCCTTAAGACTCCGCTACAATTTTTCCTACGTAGAGTCTAAAACACACCAAAATAACTAGGCTTTTAAGATGCAGAAAACAATGATCCAAAACTAAGGGAAATATCAAACAATACAAATAGTATTTGTATTGGATAGTAGATTTGTATTAAATATGGTCAAGGGAATAAAATGAAAAAAATAAGGATTTTGGAGGAATCTAAAAAGCTTTAAAAGAATCAAATAAAACAAGGGCGAAAATATAATATCTAAAATTAAGATCTCACTAAATAGCTTTAACATCAAACTAAAAAAGAAAGAAAAAACATTGGAAATGAGAAGCCAAGGCTCTAAATTCTGTTGTAACCAAACTGAAGCACGGAGGAAAATAATAAAAATTCAGAACACAGCATAAGAGATAAACAAAGCCTGGCGAAAAGACTTATTATTTGTGAAAGTCACTGTGTCAAAGCAAGAGAATTTAGAAAGGTCAGGGGTCAGCCAAACATCTTAAGAACTGACTTAATGAGTCCAATGAACCCCAAGCGCAATACAAGAAAGAAGAGTATAAGAGGCAGATCATGGTAAAACATCTGAAAGCAAGAGGAGACGTTTATAAGAGTTGCAAGAGGACTTACTTCTCTCACAGGTACCATTAAGATACACGGCTTACAAACCAAAGAAGCCAAAATACAGGGGATTGCTTCCTTTAAAATGCTGAGAAAAATAATCACCCTAACTCAGAATCCAGTAGATACTCAGGGAAATTATCCTTTAAAGCTAAAGGGAAATGAACGTTGCCAGAGGAATCCAGTTTGTCAAGAAGTCCTGCACTAAGAAGAGGTGCTACCAAGTATGTGGAAAGGGGGAGTGAGAGTGGTATGTGTACATGTGTGCACGCGTGTGCAGTAGATACACCTGTGCATTCCCATGCTGAAGCCACGTGTCTAGAGGAGAACACCTGTCTTCCTCCATAGCTCTTCCTGAGATAAGGTCTCTTATTGAGCCCCAAGCTCACTGACTGGGCTCAGCTGGATAGTCAGCAAGCTCCTAGGATCCTCCTATCTCTGTCTGCTCCCCACTCCAATGTGGGGGTTACAGACACGGGCAGCCATGCCAGGCTTTTTTTTAAAAAAATAGGGACCCTGGGGATTGAAACCTAGGTCTTCATTCTTGCATGGTAAGCACTGCTACCTGCTGAGTCATCTTCTCAGCTCCTGAGGGTATTTTTAAGCAGAAAAAAAAAAATGGTCTCATATGAAAACCTAGGAATACAAATAGGAATGAGCAATGCAAGGCTAAATGTGGGGAAATATAAAGTATTCTAAGTATATAAAGCCATAGCAATAATGTCCCCCATGGTTTAAAACAGAGAATCATGGTGAATGCCAGAAGAGCAGGTCTGGGTTTCAACATTAGTTTATGTAGGGTCACAGTGTTCTAAGGCAGTGCTACTAAAAGCTCCACTCCACAGCAAAATAAGAAGCTTGCTCCAAAATTTAATTCCATACACTACTTCCTTAATTTAGAAAGTTATCATTTGGGCTGGGGGTGTAGCTCAATTGCAGAGTATATGTTTAGCATATATAAGATCTTGAGCTGAACACGCACGCACGCACACACACACACACAGAGGTATCATTTGCAAAAATGTCAGCTGAAATAAACAGTATGCCTGGTGATGTAGTTGATTTCAGTTCTGTTTCAAGCTTCTGAAATCATTAAGTGGAAACTGCGCATAGAACAGCTGCTCCTTCCACGAACCACGCTTTGAGGGATGCTATTCTGAGATTCGCTTTACTTAGCATGAGGGGAAAATACTAATACATATTAGACTTTGATACTTCAGGATACATAATCTAATCCTTAGGATAAATAATAGAAGAACAGGGAGATAATGTTGAACTTGGGATCAGAGAAAATAATCCAAAGGCAAAGAAAGAAGAGATTTCAAAAAGAACAAAGACTATGTGAGACAAATGAAAAATACTCAGAGGTAGGTGAAGGCCCACCAACAATTTCCTTCTATGTAAACAAACACAGTATTTGTTGTTAAAAAAAAAAAGAGATATTTTGCACTGGGTATTTAAATACATACTTAAGAATACATACATATATATGGGTGTACATAAAGATTAAAGAGATTTATTTAAATATATAAGATTGAAGATAAGAGGATAGAAGATGCTAAGAAAATACGAACCAAAACAGGCTATATTAGCCATATAACTAACACATAATTAAGACTTTAAAAAAAGAACATTATATCTGGGCGATGGTGGAACACGCCTTTAATGCCAGCACTCAAGAGGCAGAGGCAGGCAAACTCTGTGAGTTTGAGGCCAGCTTATAAGAGCTAGTTCCAGGACAGGCACCAATGCTACACAGAGAAACCCTGTCTCGAAAAATCCAAAGGGAGAGGGAGAACGTTACTAGACTTGAAGAACCTAACAATAAAAATATGAATAGCGGATTCTGTGCTAAATTTAGAACTGTGTCAGATTTACTTGAACCCCTTACAATTGCTTCTAAACATACAGAGCCAAAGAAACAGAACTGAGAGCTGGGCATGGTGGCACCTCTATAATCCCAGCACTCAAGAGGCAGATGGGGAAACACCCCAAGTTTGAGGCCAGTCTAGTCTATATAGCAAGTTCCAGGCCACATAGGGCTATATAGTGAGACTGTGTAAACAAAACCCCGAAAATACTCATATTCACAACTATAATAGGAAGTTTCAATATGTTTGTCTCATAGCTAGAACAAATAGTCACAAAAATTAGAAGGGCTGCCAGCATGGTTCATGCCTTTAATCCCAGCACTCAAAAAAAAAAAAAAAAAAAATCAGTAGGACCAAAGACGTAAAAAAAAAAAATTAACAGATTCCCATGATTGAGAATATATGTGTGTGTGTGTGTGTATGACATCACACTTAATGACTGCAGAATATATATTATTTTTAAGAAGTCTCAGAACATTTACAAAAGCTATAATATTTGGAGCTGTGAAGGAATTCTCAAAATTTTTGGAAAGAGCAGAATCATAACAGAGTAGATTCTTCCATCCCCATGGTTGTAAGTCAGATAAATACAAAATGAAATCCTTATGTTTTAATATTATGAATTAAATGCAAATATCAGTAAGCCAAGAAGTTATGTCATTATATATATATGTGTGTGTGTATGTATGTATGTATAAACTTTCATGTAAGCGTATATGCAAATATATTCCACATTTAGCCTGAAATGTCTATTCCTAAATACACAACAAAAATGAAGAAAGATTTAAAAAATCAGTTGGCTAAGTAACCATTTTGAGACTGTATGACAAAACTTTTTGGGGAGATGCAACACACACATCTCCTCTCCCCAGACAGGGAGCCCAAAACAGACCAAAGTATGGATACCACTGAAGTCCAATTTAATGAACCAATGAGTTTTTATTGGGGTTACTTCCAGGAATATGGGTGAGAGATTATTACAAAAGCAGAAATGTCTCAAAGACAGCAGCATCACCAAAGCCCACCACAGCAAGGGTGACCTCTCACAAAGCTGGAAACCAGGAGCATAACCCACAGCCAACAGACGGCTCGGCGGGTTGGAGAGTATCCTTTCCAGGTGCTTCAATAGGTTTAGGAGAGGTCTAAACCTCTCTGGGTCACTGGGCTGGGTTCTGCTTCTTCCGGGCTGTGCTCTGGTCTCAGAATCTTCTTTGCAGCTTGGCTTCTCTGAGAGGGAGAAGCCTAGTGAAGACGCTGTTTCAGAGGTTTTCTGAAGCTGTTTTGGGTTGTTTATCTCCCTGCTTGAAGAGTTTTCCTGCAGAATGAAAGGTTGAATTCTCAGAGAAAACTATTATACAATAATAAATAAAAAGTAAACAGAACATTGATCCCAAGTATATAATAATGGTAAAAGTATGTTTTGTTTGCTTGTTTTTAAAAAAATAAATAAATAAAAAGCAGCTATTTTACAATTTGTGGCCTTGTTGGACTAGGTATGACCTTTTTGGAGGAAGTGGGTCACTGTGGAGGTGGGCTTTGAGGTCTCGCATATGCCCAAGCCACACCAAGTGACATGATCTCCTACTGTCTTCGGATCAAGATATAGAACTCTCAGCTCCTTCTCCAGCACCATGTCTGCCTGCACACTGCCATGCTCCCACCATGATGACAATGGACTAAACCTCTGAAACTGTAAGCCAGGTCCAATTAAATGTTTTCCTTTATAAGAGTTGCCATGGTCATGGTTTCTCATCACAGCAACATAAACCATGATTAAGACAATACATGAAAAAAAGGAAAATTAAATGTAAAAATAATTCCCTGTTTAAGGATCTTTTCTTAAACAGACAGCTTTTCTACAAATTCTGTAAGAGTTCCCAAGAACAAGATCATGATCATCCCATTTCCTTTTCTCTCTCCTAAAAGAATGTTCAGCAAACATTCAATAAATTATTGTTGAAATAGAGCAAATAAATAAATGAATACTTCATATATGCCATGAATCTAAGAGCAGGCATAGCTTTCTAGTAGATTTCTTTTAGCAGTCTTTTTATTTTTCCTTAAGAGTCTCACGTAGCCCGAAATGGCCTGTCTTTAACTCCTGATCCTCCTGCCTCCACCTTCCAAGTCAAGTGGATTATGGAAATGGGCCATCATGCCCAGTATACGTTCATACTTTAACCAACCATTGCTACTAATTGGGACCAGAAGCAGTTGCATTCATATAACCTTAAGCTTCCCAGATTTTGGGAACCTAGTAAATGCATACTGTCTCCCTCAAATCCTTGCAATTAATTCTAACTCAAGAAAAAAAAAAACCTTGTCTATTGACTCAGGTGTTTGCTATACATGGGGCTTATGGAAAGTCATGGCAAAGAGGCAGAAAAGCTACTAAAAGTAATGTATCAGAAGTGAAATGCTTTTATTCAGTTAAGAAATACAATTTTTCTTACTGAGCAGACTTCAAAGTCAAGCAAAAAACTCCGTTTTCATGGTAGGCAAATAAGGTTCCTAAAATAAAATGTGCAGCCAGTGATATTTATTTACAAGGGCCCTGTGACCACCTTCTAAGAAATGCTAGGTGATGGTGATTTCAAAGCCACCCACCCAACCAGAGTAATCGCTTTGTTAAAAGACTGGCTTCATGTGATGAGCCTAGCAAGGTGGCCTTTATAACTTTTTCTAATCATCAGCTCCGGGGTGAATCAAATTTAATTTGGCTATGCCTTCACATCTTGTTTTCTTCATCTGCAAAAGCTATCTATTAATCCTATATGAAAATAGACTCTATAGAGACTTCATGCTCGTAATGTACTTTAATGACAAGGTTATCTCCCTCATTTACCCAGAAAAAAAGAAGAAGAAATAAAATGTCCTTTTTTTAATTGGTTGAAAGCCATGGCCAACTTTTGTACTATGACTGGAACCAAGTCAATGTGAGTGTATTAGAATATTAATATTTTTTGTACTAGACTAATGTAAACAAAAGAGTAGTAAAAGCCTGCCTTGTAGGTGAGGAACGTTCACTGCCTGTGTCCCTGCTTGAAGAAGGCAGAGGAGTCCAGACGAGTTACAGATGGTAAGAGCATTAGAAAAGGCACCTAAGGACTCTAGAGATGAAAGAAAAGGGCAAAGTGTTGTGGGATTCCCCTCTGTATGTTGTGAAAATGATTGCTTAATTAATAAAGAAACTGGCTTGGCCTGATAGCGTAGAGTAGAGCTAGGCAGGAAAAGCTAAACTGAATGCTGGGAGAAAGAGGTGGAGTGACAGCGTAGAGTAGAACGAGGCAGGAAAAGCTAAACTGAATGCTGGGAGAAAGAGGTGGAGTAAAAGAGAAGCCCTGTAGCCCTGACAGAGACAGTCACCAGAACTTTACCCAGTAAGCCACAGCCACGTAGCAATACACAGATTACTGGAAATGGGTTGAATTAAGATATAAGAGTTAGCCATTAAGAAGCTAGAGCTAATGGGCCAAGCAGTGATTTAATTAATACAGTTTCTATATGATTATTTCAGGATTCTGGGCAGCCAGGCTGAATAAGCAGTGTCCAACAACAGCAAAGGGGCTTTGTCCTTTTGTAGTCTTAAATTCAAATCCCAGCTCTGTCATATGTAGCTGTGAAACTCTAGACAAGAACTGAACTCTTGTTCAGCCCCCATTTCTCCACTTACCAAAAGAGAATAAGTACCATCTCCAAAGTGTCTGTGAGACATAATATAGTATCTATAGAAATCATCTAGCCCACGATAGTAACCCGTACTCATTCACTGGAATCTTCCATAATAAAAAATGAAGAAAAGAACCGTGGAGAGGGATCAGTGGGTAGAGTACCTGCTGTGCAGGGGTGAGGACCCGAGTGTAGATCTCCGACACTCTCAATGAAAACTAGGAGCAGAGCACCCCTGCAGCTCCAGGGCTATGAGGGAAAGAGCAGATCCCAGCGGTTGCTGGCCCACCAGGCTCACTGGAACAGTGAACTCCAGATACTGTGAAAACAATAGGAAAAATATCCTGAGTGGAACTGTGGTCTCTGTGCACATGCACAGGCGAGTGGGAACACACGTCTACCCATACACAGTGAAGAAAAGAGAAGGAAGAATGAACCAAGTACATTCCTAAACATTAATGGCCCTTCTCGGGGATTTTTAATACATTCAGGGAACCTGAAAACTATCGTAGAGAAATGAGCTCAACAGATGTATGGCTGGTCCCCGGGACTTTGTATCCTCTTCCCCAAAGAGCATCATCTAATAAACCAAATGTTATCAGCCATGTATCACAATGAAAATAACTTTTGGAACCCTGTGGGGAAAGACAGAAAAGAGGAGTGGGTAAAGGGGGAAGGAAGAGAGAAAAGCTAACAGACTTCATCTGAATGAGTTTGCTTCCAGAAGAAAAAAAAAAAACAGCATGGGGCTATCTTTTTTACTGTTTATCCCACACAAGGGTGGAGACTATGTCTGCTTTATCAACTTCCATATGCCCAGGAGGTAACATACTCTCTAAACTCATAGATATTTAAGAAGTAATTATTGAAAGCAAAAATGAGTAAGTGAATGCAGGCTGCTTGAATCTTTGGAGTCATGGCTATTCAGTCTATAACCAAGAACTTAGGAACACAAAGAACGTTTAAGCATTGACTCTGAGAACCAGCAGCCAGACTTCCAGGTGTAAGTGACCCTGGTTGTACCCAGAGTCACCACTTCACCATCCCCCTGGCACCACAACGCGTTGTTTTTGCTTCTCAAGTCCATGATTTGTGGCTCCTGTGAAGCGGCCTCAAACCTCAGGTCTCACTCTGTCTGCGTTTTCCACTGTCTCACAGTACAGCTGCTGGGGCTAGGCATTAAAATTTGGTAAGGCCTGTTTAGAGATTGCACTGCATAGGAAAGAAAAATCAAAAGCAGAGCTGAGCAATTGAGAATCCATCAATACCGTGTCTGCTCTCATTACTAGGGGGTGCTTAATCTTATTATTCAATTTCAAGAATGAGCAGGAGGCGTGTGGTAAAATTCAATACAGACAATATATACAGCAGCAGAGAGGGTGAGGGGAAGCTACCAGCCGATGGTGCCCTGTCTCAGTTACCAATCTCAACAGTTTGCTTATCAATAAGTATGACTACTTAATCAAAACAGTCCAAGACTATTGATTTTTATCAGCATTTTTAACCTATGGCAAACAGCTTAAATATCCCATCAAATATAGAAAGGTGACATGAACTTTTTGGTTGAGTCTCGGGGATTTGTGTAAAACATCTGCAAAGCCTTGAGTTCAAGATGTATAACCAAAAAAAAAATCTTCTCCCTTAAAATGTTGTAGATTTATGTTTGGAACTTTCTTCTTAAGCAGTTTTCATAACCACAGATGTGAGATTAGACGTTAATTGTATAGGGGCTACAGAGAGATGCCTCACTGTTGAAGAGCGACTGTTACTCTTTTGAGAACCAGAGTTTGGTTCCTAGCACCCACATCAGGAACCTCACAACCACCTGCAACTCCAGTTCCAGGGGGGTCTCACGTTCTCTTCTGACCACACATGTGTACCGCAAACATGTACACATACCCACAGAGACAGACACATATGAGGACACACACCAAGAAATAATAAAACAACTCACGGAGTTGATAGAGCTTATGAGCATGGTTGAGCATGCCTGACTGGATATACAGCGACCATATATACACTGTTTCTCCATCTTTACCTTTCTTCCGAGGCAAGATTTCCTTCTTAAACTAATGAGGATTATGAAGAGCAATCTCATCTCCTGAGTAGCGGCCAGCTATCAAAAGTGAAGTAATTTAAGGGTGGTAATTACATTACAAGAGTTTATACATCATTTGTTCATCGTGCAGGAAAAAATATATAGTCTATTACCGCTGTTATTAAACCCCAAAGACTCACTGTATGAGAGCATAAAGATCAACCACTTGTTTGGGTAATTAACTCACTCTTTCCCATAACTTCCATCCAGCCTCCATTTGATTCTCTTTCTCATAGGTGACCACAAGATAGTGGGAAGGGGCTACTGAAAGGTGATGCAAATTATTAGCCAAAAGTAATAATCATTTTGTAATCACATTAATGTCTAATTTACTGCCAGTAGATCATTAAAGTGCCAATTATACATCCCTGCTTTAATGTATTCATAAAAACAACCATGCATTTATTGCCTTTATAATTCCTGAGATAATTATACAACGGTCTGAAGGTATATTTCTTCAGTGACTCAGCCAAGTTCACAATCACACTGAAGTCTCCTATAGTTAGAAAATTAACGTACCAGAACTGACTCATTAGGGCTAAAACTAATTATTCTCTGCTACGGCCTATGAAGGTCCACAGCAACATTCCATAGTATGCAGTTGGAAGGAAGACTTTGCCACTCTGTTAAGCTGTGAGAGTGTTGGGACTTCGGACTGGAAAAGCCATTGAGTGCTCAGAGTTTGATGGGTTGATCTGCAGATAGAAACTCAGGCAATGGAGCCTGGGAAGTATCAGAGGTGAGTGGAGACTCTATTGGGTCTTGTATGAAATATTTTAGATTAAGAATGTGGTTGTTGGTCAGTTGAAGCCGAAGAATCAGCTGTGATTAGCAAGAGACAAACATACTCGACACAAAGACTTCTGGGAAGTGAATTATCAGGGTCAGCCCACAAAGGCTGCGGTCTAACGCACACCAAGGCTGCATCTAAAGGTGGCAGATGAACTTGGTAATGCATCGGAGTTTCTCACGGGATACTGCTGTTGGGATCATAAAATTTGCAAGATTCAGGATGTCATGGAAAGAAGCTGAGACATGGCACCATGTATGTAGCAGGGTCAGACCCGCAAAGGCCATTAGTGAAGGTGCAAACCCATTAGTTGAAGTGGAGACCCAGAATACCGGAGGTGCCAGAACCATAAAAAATCTGCCAAAGACGGTGGTAGCGCCATCAAAGACAGTGGTGGCGCCATCAAAGACAGTGGTAGGTATAGAGTGAAGCTGGCCCAAGCCTGTGAGACAAGCTGTGTGTGCTGCAGAGGGCAGAACTGGAGACAAAGGGTCCACACAAAGCCCTTGCAGTCCCCAAAGATCATGAATGTTAGACACAGCTACCAGGATTTCATTTATACTGATGAATTCTGGTTGCTCTAATTTGATTGTTCCTGTGCCCTAGTTCTTCTCTTTTGGAATATTTAAGTTTTTATTTGTTTGGTTGGTTTTGTTTGTTTGTTTAGTTTTTTATTTTACAGGAACTCAGGGTTAAAAAACTGGATATTTTAAAGATATGTTGTAGTTTTAAAGCATTGATATTTTTAAAAACTGAGGGGCTTTAAAAGTTGTATTGTATTTCATATGATGATATTAACAAGAGATATTGGATACAAACAAAGAATGAGAAGTTATGGTTTATAGTGATGTGTTTGTGTTTTTGAAGTTGGCCAAGTGGTTACGCTAGATAGTTTTTATTGTCAACTTTACCCAAACTAGCATCATCTAGGAAGAGGAAGCCTCAAGCGGAGAGTTGCCTCCATTCGATTGGCCTGTGAGTATCTGTGGGGCATTTTCTTGATTGTTGTTGATTGTTACAGAAGGGTTCATCCCGCTGTGTCACTTCTCGGCAGGTGGTTCTGGGTGGTATAAGAAAGTTGATTGAATACTATCCAAAGTTGACTGCGTACTATCCAAAAGAGTAAGCCAGTAAACGAAACTCCCTCATGATTTCTTCCTTAGTTCCTGCCTGAGCTCCTACCTTGATGCCCTCAATGATAGATTAGACCTGGAAATGTAAGATGAAATGGACCCTTTCCTCCCGTAAGTTGCTTTATCACAGGAACCAAAACCAAATTAGGCTATAAGTCTATTCTGTTTTCTCCATTCTTCCCCAGGTGGGAATCACACAGAAAGAAAATTTTGCTAAGGAACAAGAAGGTGATTTCCAGGTTGGTTAATAGGTTACACATTCTCCAAAGAAAAACAGCAAGAAGCAGCATTTCTAGGCTACCAAAGAGTAATACTCATCACAGTGCATCTCATCCCTTGGGGTTAGATTGAGGCTTCTCTGCAGTCTAAAGAAGCATCCCAGTGGGGCTGAAGGTATAGAGAGAGAGAGAGAGAGAAAACAACCCATACTACATTCTGTTTTTATAAATAAAGCTTTATTGACACACAGCCATACCCACTTGTTCATTTATTATCTATGTCAGTTCTCCCCCCTTTATTAGAAAGTTTAATAGCTCCATATATATATGGAATTGAAATTGAATTGGTTTCAATATATATATGGTTTCAATTCAATTGAATCATCTTTTCTTATGAAAGTATGATACTACATGTCTTTTTTGTTGCCTCATCTCTAAACTTGCCATGTTAAAACTGAAGCAATGATATATCAAGCTTCATGTATCACAGGAGAAAGACATTCTGGTATGTTGCAGCTTCAATCTTTCTTCAGGAAGGATTCTGCTCAAGGTCCTTCTCCACTGCCACAGTCCTGCGATGCTCCTATAATTGTTTCTTATATTGTTCTAGAACAGCATTGGCACACAGAACAACCCATACTACATTCTGTTTTTATAAATAAAGCTTTATTGGCACACAGCCACACCCACTTACTCATTTATTATCTATGTCAACTCTCCCCTCTTTATTAGAAAGTTGAATAGCTCCAACAAAGCCTAAAATACTTAGTGTCTTACCCATTTAATTAGAAAAGGTTGCCAAGGACTTTTGTAGCCTCTATACAGCAGGCATGCATGGGGAATAGTTTAGCAGCCTGGGACACTAGTGGCTTTGAGTTCTGAACATCCCCTCAGTTCTAATAATGCACTCGGCAGCCTAGCCCCTTTATCTTCATGCACTATGTACACAACTCTCTCCAAACAATGCACCTCAGAACCCCTCAGACACTACTGCACCAGGCAACATGTACACCTCTCTCTGAATACCAGTGTAAGTTTCTCTGGCCCTAACAACATCAAATTTAGGTAATTTTTCTTCAAACCTATTCCCAATGTATCTGTTTACAAAGAATAGAAATGCTGATCTGGCCAGAGCTGGGTTTGGGTGCACGAACATTAAAAAAACCTACATCCCAAGTGAGATTTTTTGGGTGGATCTCCAATTACCATCTTATACCTATGCATAACTTAGCATACGTCTGTTTAAAGTCAATGGCATTATGGTAAGAGGCATGAACAGTAAGGAAAATTAATATATGGCTTAACTATCATTCAAAATAGAGACCCACCCAAATTATCTTACTAGCCTGCCTTCTTTTCTTTAGACACCATAAAAAGAGACTCCAGGCCACAATCTGTGGCTCTTGGGTCCCCTCATTCAGGTGGTCCACCACCAACCTTGACAGCAGGTCCCTCTTTAATCTCTGCTATTGCTCCATTCCAAATAAAGTTCCTTTGCTATTTGACAAATCTGTGTGAGCCCTCACTTCAACCTCTGGAATAAGAACCTAGAATACTGGCCCATACCCTGATCACCGAAAACATTTCTGTTTGACTTTTGTATTATTTGTTTGGTTATTAATTTAACTTATTAGAAACTCCTCTTCTCCACAAAAATGGCATTTATATTATTTTTCTTGTCTCTTTTGTTTGCTTTGTGGACACAGTGTCTTCCTGTATATCCCAGGATGGCCTGGAACTCACTATGTAAACCAGACTTGTCTCAAACCTGCAGTGATCCTCCATCCTCAGCCTCCTAGGATTATGGGTGTACGACCCCATCACACTCAGCCAATTCTTACCTTGTTTAAATATCTTTCTTTCCTCTCTCTGAACTATTTCTAAATTATAGTGTTTCTAAATTATAGTGTCTCAGTTGAATGTGACAGTAATCTCAGAATTGAGGAGACTGAGGCAGGAGGATTCTGAATTCAAAGTTGACCTGGGATACATAATAAAATTCTCAGTCAAAAAAATACCAAATAAATGAAACACTTTTAAGCTACTGAAATTTAACTCATGGCAATATTTCATGCATATTCTCCCAGGTGACTCTGCGAAAAATTTCCCTCAGAGAAACTCACAAAATACTTTATAATAATTTTTTGTTCTATAGCCTGAGGAGTCACTACCTAACTGGGCCTAAAATGTGCATAAAATATATTTTATAAAAATGGATGCCATATACCAAGTCATTTTTAAAAACACAGAAATAGATTTGAAAAGGCCAAAACCCTTCCCCATGCAGAAACTTCCAGCCTAAAAGGGAGACTGTCAGCTGCTTAAAGACACAGCTGCGCAAGTGGTGTTCTCTTTAACAGACACATCTATGGTGGCCCGACAAGACTGTTACCAACTTCACAGTTGAACTCATTTGCATCTCATGACGAACCTGTGAGGTCAAATCTGACTTTGTTTCCCTTTTGTAGGTATAGAAACTGAATGGGATATGAATCAAGCATAAGACTGTAGTAAAGCCTTAGTCATAAGATCCAAGTAAACCATTATTGAGAAGCAGAACTAAGCGGAGCAGTGGTGGTGCATACCTTTAACTGCGGTGCTCTGGAGGCAGAGACAGGTGGATCTCTGAGTCTGAGGACAGCCTGGTCTACAGAGTGAGTTCCAGGACAGCCTAGGCTACACAGGGAAACACACACACATACACACACACACACATACACACAACCAAGAAGGAAGAGGAGGAGGAGGAGGAAGAGGAAGAAAAGAAAAAGAAGAAGAAGAAGAAGAAGAAGAAGAAGAAGAAGAAGAAGAAGAAGAAGAAGAAGAAGAAGAAGAAGAAGAAGAAAATGTTGAGAGTGTCCTAAAGAAAAGTGAAGGGAGAAGTGTGAGCATCGCTGTAATCACTGTATTAATTACCTCAGGTTGTCCTTAAAAACACCACAGATTAGCCCATTCAGACAAAAGCAATGTGCTTGCTCATGCTTTTGGAGCCTAGAAAATGCAAGACCCGGGATAGCCGGGCTAAACTCTAGGTGACCCCTCTTTCTGGCCTGTAGACAACTACCTTCTCATTGTGCTCTCAGTTTTTAAAAATGTTTACTTTTTTTTTCCAGGCATGTGTTCATTCAGAGAAAGAAATTTCTCTCCTTCTTCCTCTTTGTAAAATTTAGGATTCCACCCTCATGGCCTCACTTAACCTTAAATAACTCCTAAAAGTTCAGCTTCTGAATACAACCTTATTGGAGGTTAAGGCTTTCATCTAAAAATTTGGGGGAGAACAGTGGTCAGTTCATAACGCCAACATGGACAGAGAGTTGAGGTCCAGGAGGTTGTCCAAAGACTAGTACACAAGGAAACGAAACTGACTAGGAAGGCACTCCCTGCTGTGGGGTGGCCACTGATCATGGACTCTGTGGTGTAAGTAAGTTTACAAGTTTAACTGTTTGCTACTCTGTGTGATCCCAGGGAAGGGTGGCATTTCTGCGAAAACCAGAAGTAGCAATGGGAACACAAGACTGATGGGAGAAGGCTAGTTATAGAAACAATCCCCTAATAAATGGCACTGTCAAGATTCAGAAAGAATTAAAACAATATCCATAAACTGCTAACATCATCTCAAACATAAAAATCATAAGGAGCATACAATAAAACTATCATAATTAATAAGCAAGTTCCACAGTCATAAAATATAAGTTCAATATACAAAAGATTATATTTATATATACGAGCAATGAACAATCCAAAATTGAAATTAAGAAACTATATCCAAAAGACACCTAAGGTCATGCTCAACCTCCTTAGCGATAAGGGAAATGCAAATTAAAACAACTTTGAGATACCATCTTACACCTGTCAGAATGGCTAAAATCAAAAACACCGATGATAGCCTTTGCTGGAGAGGTTGTGGAGAAAGAGGCACACTCATTCATTGCTGGTGGGAACGCAAACTTGTGCAACCACTTTGGAAATCAGTGTGGCGATTTCTCAGGAAATTTGGGATCAACCTACCCCAAGATCCAGTAATACCACTCTTGGGAATATACCCAAGAGATGCCACATCAAATGACAAAAGTATCTGTTCAACTATGTTCATAGCAGCATTGTTTGTAATAGCCAAAACCTGGAAACAACCTAGATGCCCTTCAATGGAGGAATGGATGAAGAAAGTGTGGAATATATACATATTAGAGTACTACTCAGCAGTAAAAAACAATGACTTCTCGAATTTTGCGTGCAAATGGATGGAAATAGAAAACACTATCCTGAGCGAGGTATCCCAGACCCAAAAAGAGGAACATGGGATGTACTCACTCATAATCGGTTTCTAGCCATAAATAAAAGACATTAAGCATATAATGTGTGATCCTATAGAAGTTAAATAAGAAAGTGAACCCAAAGAAAATCATATAGTCATCCGCATGGAGAGGGGGAAGTAGACAAGATTGCAGGGCAAAAACTGGGAACTTGCGGGTGAGGTGGCATGGGGCAAAGGGGAAATGGGATGAGAAATATGAGAAGGGGAGGATGGGAGGAGCTCGGGGGATTGGGATGGTTGGGATATAGGAAGGATGGATACGGGAGCAGCGAAGTATATATCCTATCTAAGGGAGCCATCTTAGGGTTGGCAAGAGACTTGACTCTTGAGGGGTTCGCAGGTGTCCAGGAATATGTCCCCAGCTGGTACCTTGGGCAACTAAGGAGAGGGAACCTGAAATGACCCTATCCTATACTGATGAATATCTTGCATATCACCTTAGAACCTTCATCTGGCGATGGATCGAGGTAGAGACAGAGTCTCAATTTGGAGCAACGGTCTGAGCTCTTAAGGTCCAAATGAGGAGCAGAAGGAGGGAGAACATGAGCAAAAAATCAGGACCACGAGGGATGCACCCACCCACTGTGACAGTGGAACTGATTTATTGGGAGCCCACCAAGGCCAGCTGGTCTGGGACTGAATAAGCATGGGTTGATTCCGGACTCTCTGAGCATGGAGGTCAATGAAGACTGATGAGAAGCCAAGGACAATGGCACTAGGTTTCGGTCCTAATACATGAACTGGCTTTGTGGGAGCTTAGCCGGTTTGGACGCTCACCTTTCTGGACGTAGATAGAAGGACCTTGGTCTTCCCGCAGGGCAGGGAATTTGGACTGCTCTCTAGTATCGAGAGGGAGGGGGAATGGAGTGGGGGGAGGAGAAGAGGAGTGGGGATAGGGGGAGGGAAGTGGGGGGAGGGGGCAATATTTGGGAGGAGGGGAGGGAAATGGGAAACGGGGAGCAGGTGGAAATTTTAATTAAAAAAGAATAAAAAAAAAATTAAAAAAAAAAAGAAACTATATCATCTCCATGCATCAGTGTGACTAAGATACTTAGTAAGAAGTCCAACAGAAATACAAGATGAGTCTGATGAAAATTATGCATTGCATGGAAACCCAAATACACTTATGGGAATTTCAGGATCCAATTGAAAAGTTTCAGTACCCGAGTGAGCACGAAGCAGAGAGCAGCTGCACTGACATGGCGGGAAAGATACTTTCTCTACCTGAATCAGCTTCACCCCAAGCTCAGAACCCATACCATGCCCCAGCTGGTGATCTATGCCCTAAGGAGAAGAAAGGGATAGTATGAATCCAGCAGTCCAGAGTTTGGGAGAGCTATGAGAAACACATGTTTCTATCTCTTTCCAGTCAGAGTACTCATGGAATGAGTGTGCATCAGATACCCTAGAGCTACTGAGAAAGAGAAAGAAGCAGGACTGTTTGCTGTGAACATCATGGCTCAGAGTGACAGAAAATCCCGTCAAAGCACAGATCCTTTCCTTGGGGAGACAAGGAGATCAGAACATGTGTCCTGTACTCTGAATTCTCAGCGTCTGTCTAGCATGAAAAAGGGCACTGATTGGAAGGCAGGATGCACTGAATATCTGGTGGCTCTTGAGGACAAAGAGTGGGGTGGCATGTTATTCTGTGACCAGAGAATGAAGACACAGTGCTAGAGAGAGATACTAGAGAGAGCAGGAGATTATAAGCCTCTCAAAAGGAAGCCACTAGAGAAATTACACAAAGAAGGTATGCCCCTTCCACGAGGATTTGGAAGTCTCTATTATCTCAAACCAAACTTATAGATAAGGTACTTCCCCTGGACAAAGCCACTCTGTCAAAACTATTGGAGAGAACTGCTTTTTCCTAATGCATAGATCCAAATACATCACTACAACACATATGAAGAAACAAGGAATTGTGGTCAAATTTTAAAAATGAATATATATATATACATATAAATGGGAATATATATACATATAAATACACACACACACACACACACACACACACACACACACACATATATATATATATATATATATATATATATATATATCCAGAAGCTGATTACTACCACTACTTTAAAGTGTTTCCCCAAAGATCATATGTAAAATTTTAATGATCAAATTTACATGCTAATGAAATTCAGGTGAAGATCTGAGAAGTAATTAGGATTAGATGAAGGCATGGGAATGGAATCCCTGTGACTGAATTGGTGCCTTTATAAGAGTAAAAGAGGTATGATCTACCTTGCTATCTCAGTCTCATCACGTGACTTTTACCAAACTGTGAGAACATACAGAAGTCATGTTATCTGTCTTGCAGCTTCACACCTGTGAGCCAAACAATCCTCAATTCATCACAAGCACCCCAGGCTCTGCTACCCATCACCATACAAAAAAAAAAAAAAGCCAAAAGAAAGGAATAGAAGCTGATTACCTAAGAATTGAAAATTGCTGCCATAAGATTCTTTATGAAGTCAAGAAAAGAATGAGCAAACAGAACAAAAATGACAAGATAGAAATAAAAACGAAAAAGTCTGGAGCTAAAAAACACAAGAGATGAAAAGTTTTCAAAGAAGGGTTTTGACAATAGGGGTGTTGAAGCATGGGAAATGTGACGGTAAGTCACGTCAGAGGAATGAAAAGATCAAGATAAGAAGAGGAAAGAAAGCCAGTGTGGCCTCCAGGGACACCATCGGACTCACCAGCACATGGTCTGTGGGAGTCTCCAGAGGAGAAGCAGCATCAGCAGGAAGTTACAGAAAAACAGTGGGAGGGAAGGAGACGGACACCCAAATCAAGAAACCTGGCGAGGTGGGATCAATGCAAGGAACTCACATAGAGACACAAATCCAATTGACAAAAGTCAGAGAAAAAATAATGAAAACAAAAAGAAAAAGGAATTTGTCATATGTAAGAGAACCCCTATAAGATTATTGGTGGATTTCTCAACAGAAGCCTAGTAGACTAGAATGGAGTTTGATAGTATATTCAAAGCAGTAAAATAATAAACCACCAACCAAAAATATGATAGTTAGCATTCCTCAGTATGAGTCACAGAGGCCAAACATAGGTGGCGAGCTCCTTTACCTGCTGAGCCATCTCACTGACCAATTCACTACAGATTTCATAACCTGAAAGCAAAGATAGGGAAAAAGAGATTTCATGCAAATGGCAACCAATAAGGAATAGGAGTGGCCAGGCTTATATCCAACAAAAGAGACTTTAAGCAAAAAATACAAAGAACCTTACAAAATTATATAAAAAAAAATCTATCCTCAGGAATATATGGTAACTACAAATGTATGTGTACCAAACTTCAGAGTATCCACACATGTATGAAGCAAACATTGGCAGATAAGAAAGAAACTGACTCCTAATCAAAATAATCTAATATCCCCCTCTCAAAAATATATGAAACATTCTGATAGAAATTAATAAGCAAACTAAACAACACCACATACCACCCATATCTTGTTAGCAGATACACTTTCCATCCAACAACAGCAAAATGGGCATATTTTTAAAAGCACACAGAAAGCTGCCCAGAATAAATCATGTTAGGCCACAAAACAAGTACTAAACTTAAGAAGCTTGAAATCATACCATGTACACTTCCCAAACACAGAGAAATGAAACTAGAATTTAAGGATGAAGGAAATCTAGGAAATTGACAAATGAGTGTAAATTAAAGTAACAGATACTTGAATAACTAATAGATTAAATAAGAAATCAAAAGCAAAAACCTAGGGCTGGTATAGACGGAAGTTTCTGTACCACTCGGTCCCATAGCCTTTCAGTTCAAAAGAAACACACAGAAGCTTATATTAATCATAAACTGTTTGGTCTATTAGCTCAAGCTTTTTATTAACTAGCTCATATAACTTAAATAAACCCATAATTTTTATCTATGTTTAGCCACAGGGTTTGGCACCTTTTCTCAGTAAGGCATTTTCATCTTGCTTCCTCTGCATCTGGCTGGTGACTGCCTCTCTGCCTTTTCTCTTCCCAGAATTCTTCTAGTCTGGTAGTCCCGCCTATACTTCCTGCCTGGCTACTGGTCAATCAGCATTTTATTAAACCAATACGAGTGACAAATCTGTACAGTGTACAAGAGTTTTCGCCCACAGCAGGCTGGAGAGATGCTTTAGTTGTTAAAACTTATGCTTGCAAGCACAAGAACTTAAGTTCAAACCCCAGAACCCACAACAGGAAAGGGAAAGAGGACAAAGGAAGGAAGAAAATTCACTCAGCTATAAGAAGGAAGTCTTGTCATATGGCATAATAGAGATAAATATTAAAGATGTTGTTAAGGTAAAGCAAGGCTGTCACAAAAGGACAAAGGCCACATGATTCCACTCCTATGGGGGTGTCTGGACTGACCTCACCCAGAGGCCCACAAAATAGAAAACCCAGTCTCTAAAGAGGACATAGCGTACAGAGTTTTATCCATGCATGACAAAATGCTCTAGAATCTACTAGGTAATATTTGTAATGATGTTATTCTGTTTACTTAAAAAGTTTCGAAAAGCTATGTCATATTAATGTTTCTTATCATAAGAAATAGACGTATAATCTTCCATGTATCTGCCAGAATTTGGTTCAACGATCCTTGCAAGAATGCTTGACTGCTCAAGTCCCTTCAATAAAATGGTGCAGTATTTATGGACAGCTTCTTCCTGTATACTCTATACCATCTCAGATTGTTTCCAACCTAATATATTGTAAATGTGATATAGCTGTCATATTGTTTTATTATGGGAACAAAACAAGAAAAAAATTGTATATACTTAGTAATTGTGTGTGTGTGTGTGTGTGAGAGAGAGAGAGAGAGAGAGAGAGAGAGAGAGCGTTGAAGAGAATATCCATGCAGCTTTGTACATGTTGGGTAAGCATTCTATCACTAAGGTGCACCCCCAGCCCACAGGTGCATTTTGAGAAGGGGGTGTGATTTAGTGTTGGGGTGCTTGCCCAGTATGCAGCAGTCCCTGGGTCTGAGTCCTTGCACAATATTCTTTGAGCCACAGTTGATTGACTACAAACGCAGAGCCTGTAGATCTGGAAAACCAGCTACATATTCACGTCTACCAGCATAGTCATAATTAAAACATAGGAAAAATAACAAGTATTGGAGAGGATGTATGGAAATTGACATGCATTGCCGACAGGAGTGTAAAATTGTTCAATTGATTTGTTAAAAATAGGCTGGCAATTCCTTAAGATGTCAAATAGAGGGTTACCGTAGAACCCTTGAAATATACTTCTAGATAAATATTCAAAAGAATTGAAAATGTATGTCCATACAAAATGTGTGCCTGAATGCTCAAAGCAATACATTTTTAATAGCCAAAATGATCACCAAGTAATGACTGGATAGAGGATGGTTTATGCACACAATGCTGTTACCAATGAAAGAGTTACATGCTGATACAGGCATGGAACCTTGAGAACATTATATTAAGTGAAAGAAGCCAAACACAAAGTGTCTCACAGTGTTATTGGTCTATTGATGTAAAAATCTAGAGTAAGCAAACATGGAGACAGAAAGTAGGATGGTAGTTTGGGAAAGACAGAAATACGAATGATTGTTAATGGGCACAGAGTTTATTTTAGGGGTGGCAAAAACACTCTGAAATTAGATCATAGTGGTGATTGCACAAATTTGAGACTATACTAAAAACCACTTAATGAACACTGAAAAAGATGAGCTTTATACATGAACAACATCTTATTTTTTATTTAAAAATATTATTTATTTTAATTTTATGCATATGTGTGTTTGGCATGTATGTGCCTGGTTGTCCAATGAGCTCAGAAGAGGTGTCATATTCCTTAGAACTAGTTACAGATAATTATGAGCTGCCATGTGGGTTCTGGGAACTGAACCTGAGTCCTCTGCAGGAGCAGCCAGAGCTCTCAACTCCTGAGCCATCTCTCCAGTTCCCTCCACTCAATATTTGAAAGATTCTCAGCAAATACAAACAGAAGAAGCACAGCCTAGAGAAGGAGGAAGAAAATCCCCAGGAAATAAGTTCACCACATTCCTAGAGAGACCCTAGCAAAAGAGTGCTATTTTTTCATTCAAGAGAACTACAGACAGTTGCTGAGGCATTCTCATATTTGAAGTATTACACCAAAATCCAAGGGCATCTAAGCTAGAGAATGGGTTTAGGCAGATCTGATTGAAAATAAAGGGAAAGAAACTTCTAAAAGCTGTTCTATTTGCAGATCTCTCTCTCTCTCTCTCTCTCTCTCTCTCTCTCTCTCTCTCTCTCTCTCTCTCTCTCTCTCTCTCCTCTCTCTCTATCTCAGGAGATATGTGCAGAATCCCCTGTCTCCCCAGTTGCCGAAACTCCTTCAATCTTCTAAGACTAGTGATGCACTCAGAAATAGCAGTCTGAGTGTGTAACCAGAGTTATCATCCCTCCCCAGAGATGTGCATAGTGGCATAGCTCTGGACAGATTGTGAAGTGAAGACAGAGGGGTTCCCTGGTCTAAGGCAGCTGTGACCTACCCCCTCCCCCACCAGCCTTCAGGACCTACAATGGGACTTGTAGTTGGTCCAAAGAAGTTGCAGGACACATGGTTGCCAATTTAATGCATACAGATGCAATTCTGCTGAATTTCACTCAGATGCAATCTGCAGACCCCATTGCTGTGGTATATAGTTGGTACCTCAAGCAAACAGGAAGGTGAGAAATTCTAGTCTAATTTGATCTTAATTCCATTCTCTAATCTATTCTTCTGTTTCTATACTTTTACCCCCTCACTTGCTTTTCTCTTTTCAATAAGATTTATTATCCAGTGTGTCAACATTTACAATGGAGGGAACTCCAGACTTAACAGAACACATTTTCCCTGGTGCCCCTGTCAATGTGCAGGCCAAACAACCTGACCTCCACTCGCCCTTCCAACAAAGTAAATACATCCCCACTGAGATGATGTTGGCCTACACAGGGATCGCATAAATGGTGCCTCCATGGCAGGAACATGGAATGAAGAACGGACAAATGATGAGAGTTTCTGGCAGTGGGGCTTCTACGTAAGAATATTCCCCACAAACTTTCCTCCAGGCAGAAACTGACCTTGCTGTTGAGCAATGAGCAGGGGTTGTAATTACTGCCCATCCTCGCCTCTCCAGCAGTTGTTTTCATCTGCTCACTGACTGAATGGTCTCTGGGTTCAAGCTGGGAAACTGGAAAGAGAAAAAAGAGGCCACATGGAAGAAATATTTGGTGCTAAACTTGGGAGAACAGTCAAGAGCTTCTGGGACTTGAGATGTTCCTCTTTCTGAAAGGAGGTAGGTCACAGAGGGGGAGGAGTTAAAAAGACACAGGGCAAATGCCTTAGACACAGAGGACTACAGACATCAAGGCCGGGGGACAGAAGCAGCAATTGTGGAAAGCATCAGAGAGCATCTGGAAGGCATATTCCATAGCCACCCAAGCCCAGGTGGGAAGCTTCACTCCATTTGTGTAGAAGGTTCTAGATCAAGGACAGAACCTAAGAATCCCCCCTTCTCCTTCCCCACCTCTAAAAGATAACAGTAGAAAGGGGTTAACACCTACTTCTGCTTTACAAGCAGGGAGAAAAAACATTTTCATTTCCCAGAAGGTTGCAATGGCTGTTCTTGGTTGTTCAAGTTGACCACATGTGGAATTAACTAAAACTCAAAAAATGGCTGGGTATACCTGTTGGGGGACTTTTGCTTAATCATCTGAAGTGGGAAGATCCTCTTCTAATTTGCATCTTTAAGGTGGGAAGGCACAGTTTTAATCCAGATCTTTGAGGTGGGAAGACTCACCCTAATGCCCAGGCCATTCCAAATTAGCTCTTTCTACCTCCAACTTCCAGACTCGGATGTAAGCTTTTAGGCACTGCTCCAGTGGCAAGTCTGCTTGCTTGCCGCCCTGGTCTTCACTATGATGGTCATGGAGTGTAATCCCCTAGAACTGTGGACCCCATTAACATTTCCTTTTATAAGTTGCCTTGGTTATGTAATCTCTTCACAGCAATAGAAAAGTAACTGAGACAATCACTATGAATTAGTTTTGTTCCCATAAATATAGTTGATAGAAATCATGACCCCAGGTACTATCTTTTATTTTTCCTTTGGAAGGTAACCATTCTGCACACATAAGCAAATTCACTACAGATTCCCAAGCACCTATATGTAGCCTTAGATTTTCATTCGTTCTGTATTTTCCAAGTCTTGCTGGCCTCTTCATGAGTTAGCAAGCCTCTTTGACATGTCTCTTTTATATTTGTGCAAGAGTCTGATTTTACCTTTTGAAAAAGTATGCTGTAGCAATACCATGTCCTTGGAGAAGACCCTTAGCAGCACAACCTGACAAGCAGGCTTATCTAACAATAATATCTCCTCTTACAAAGTGGATGATCCAAAAGCAGCCAGTGAAGCGGGCCAGAAATGGGAGTGTTTCGGCCAGGTAAGGCTGGGGTCCAGGGAAAAAGAGGAGTCAAGTAAATCTAAGGAGAATTAAATTTAATGTTCATCATTCTTGACCAAGCAATTATGTTGAGCACATAGCCCTCCCCATGGCTCTGCACCACCCATTCCTCCCCCCAGATGAGAGGTAACCTTTCCTCACCAACTCAAAGTACAGTGTGTCCTGTTCCATCCTTCTCTGGGGACCGGGAGGCCTGCTCAGCTGACATTTACATAACCAAGAGAGCTACTCAAGCATTCTTTAAAGAATAGAGAACATTTCCCTTCAAGGTGATTTCTGTTCCCAGCTAGACCATAAAACAGATGCCACTAAGAGAAGAAATCCTCACACTGAATGTCAGCGTGCCCCTTTGGACAGAGCACACATACCTGCTGCGCTGGCATCTTAAGAGGCTGCCCCCACACCACCATTCCAGCTTCCTGATGAAAACTGAAATCTGCAGCTGCCTCTGGAAAACAGGTGAATTACTCCTCAGCCCCCTCAAGCTTCTCTACAGAGGCTGTTTCAGGAAACCTAATCCCTCTTCTTCTCCTCCTCCCTGCCTTCCCCACTCTCACATCCAGGTAAACTGAGCACAGAACCACCACCACCTTTCCCTTTATTTCCCAACTCTGCAGCATGCTGTGGGGGAGCAGCACATGGGAAAACCACCACACTCCAACCAGTACTACTTAAGAAGGCATCTCTCTAGATGTTCTCCAACCTTCAACAGCATGAGGCACAGGGCATCCCTTAAAGACACTTTATGTCATTCTCAAGTCTTTTTAGAAAACTTCCCAACCTAAGAAAACAGGAATTTTGAGTTCTCATTTCCAAACGTTCAATGGAGTTGGGTGCCCCACTTTACCTCCTGCTATGATCCTTCCGGAAGCCTAAAAGGGTGGTTTGGCTAACAAGACCGAAGTTTTTCTGCCCATCAAAGAGACTCTTCAGGAAAATATCCATGTATTTAGAACTGAAGGAGGCTGTAGTCCTTGCCATTCCAGACAGTCTCATTTTTTCAGTCAAGTTCCAGGTGCTACATTAGAGCCCCAGCCCAGTATCCGCCGTCTCATTTGTAACTGTAGGGCAATACGGCACAGAGATCCTGGTGAGCGTTTCTCAGTTGCAGAGTTCTTGGTACCTCTCAAAGAATAAGCACGCCCCAAATCCAGATGCTTTGGGGAGTACATGTCAGTTAAAGCTAATTCAAGACCGTCACAAAATGCTGATGTAATTTAAGAAAGTCACCGCAAGATGGCAGGCTTTAACCTCTAACGGAGTCCAAAGCTGCAGACTTTTTTTTTTTTTTTTTTTTTTTTTTTTTTTTTTTTTTTTTTTGCTGCTGACAGTTGTTGGGGTTTTCTTTGGGCGCGGGGGGGGGGGGGGGCAAACCAAGGTGCCGAGCTGTGTTTAGGCAGAAGCGTCTCTTCATTTGTTAATATTCTCAGATGCAGCTTGAGGAGATTTCATGTCACTTTAAGAAGCTGATTTGTTTTGGCAGTCATTTTCTTTAAGAATAATTTCCTGATCATTTGTCAGATATGACTCTTTTAAATTCTAGTTCCTCCCCTCACAGGGGGAAAAAATGTCTGTCTGAAAGATTCAAGATAGAGAGGATGCATATATGGGCAGAGCCTGCAGCATGCACTTGTATGTTCGCAACAGAACAAGGCTGTTTTCTAGGGGATCCAGAGAATAGTTAACTTACCCACTGGCAAAATTGTTGATGGACCTTATAGGAACACACACAGCCCAGAGGGGTAAAGTCATATCAACTGCCTTAAGTTTCAACCACAATTAGAATTTTCACCATCAATCCTACTTGTTCTTTCTTCTCCTGACTCAATCACCAACGCAAGGAAAAGTGATGCAGGAATCTGTGTCTCAAGGTGTCTGATTCTATCTTCCAAAAGTAGAAAGCAGAAAATCTGCTCCAAAATGTTTAGAAAGAAAATGACATGCTTATGTGTGTGGAGACTCTATGGGGGAGAGAGAGGACCACCAAGGAGGGGACAGACAGGGACTCACACTGGTGGCTACTTAAACAGCATAATCTTAAATTCTCTTGCCCGAAACAGGGGGAGTAATTTGATTGCATCTGGATCAAGTAGGTTTCAGAGCAATAAGAACCAGATAAGGGAGCAGAGAGAGTTAATGGGGAGCATTTTAAAGTCACAATTAAGGTATAATTTCCTTAGGGTTTTCAGAATAACAATAGCTTGCAGAAGGCAGTAAACACATAGACTGAGAAGACTTGGCTCATCCTGTTCATAAAGCTTCACTCCTGGGTCCAACCACAAGAGCCAGTAATTAGATTCCCCTTCTCTCTGTCCCAAGCAGACTTGCTGGGTGACCATTAGCTTCTACCCCAGAGGTGGAAGCGGTGATCCAGGACCGTCTACACAGGTCAGAGCTCATGAAGACAGCAGCAATTAACCTCCCTCCAAGTGTGTGTCTGCCTGGGAGGGGACACGGAGACAGGTCTCTGCACGGTACATTAAAAAACATTTATGAACGGGTAGGTCAGAAGAGCTCAGGGAAAGAATCATGTAATGAGTGATGGATATTAATGACCATTATTATCCTTGTCCTGACCCCGGGACTATATCTTCAAGATTGTTTACTTAGTATGCACAAGTGAAGCTCGGACACGAGGGGCCCTGAGACTCTATTAATCCACTGGTGATACACACAGAGAAAATAGCTCTCCAAAAAGTGAAAATTTTCATCCTGATATTAATATATATAAATGAAAATTTTAGAGTCTCCATATTCTACCGGCAGAGAAATGGATCAATTCTCCGAGCTCGAATGACATAATGGAGGGTGTCAGGGCGGGTTTAACATGAATAAGATATTGATCTCCCTTGTTACTTGATTCAACTTCATTCCTTTCGGATGGCCAGAGGCCTTCGTGACAGCAAAGGCTTTGGTCTGGAGGGCAATTGAGAGCTGTACTTTCAGGTCTTTTATTTATTCATTAAAGTTTTGGGGATAACAATATTTCTGCAGGAAAAGAAGAGAATTCAGAGAAAGCCCTCAAGTATGCTGAGTCCTTTTCAGACTAAATAAAGTTGGAATAGGTTGCTTCAGAGATGTTCGGACAGAAGGCAAGCGTGTCATGACAGCGTGCTGTCTATTGAGGCTTGGTTTATGTTTTTCATTTGTTAGACTGTCATAATTCATGAATACAACCCTATTAATATTTTGGATAGTACCCCAAAAGAGAGTTTAGATAAAAGCAAACACCCTCTTTCATTCACCTGTCTCTGTTTCCTAAATCATCTTCCTCTAGGGATGGCACTGATAACACATGGTACATGCACAGGACTTTCTGTGGCCTTTGCATCTACACACACGGGGAGGAGAGGGAGGGAGGGAGAGAAGGCACACTTATAAAATAAGATGAGGCTATGCTAGCTTTCCCTTACTATAACAAAATACCTGAGACAATCAATTTAAAAGGAGGAAGGTTTCTTTGTCTCACGGTTTCAGAGGTTTCAGGTCATAATCACTAGGACCTGTCACTTTGGGCCTAAGGCAAACAAAATATAGTGGTCAAAGCTTTATACCTCATGGTGGCTGGGAAGAGAAAGATGTGATGGGAGCCATGGTCGTATATCCCCTTCAGTGACCCACCCCAGATCACCTAGCTTCCTTCTACTAGGCTCTACCATCTAAAGATCCCGCCACTTCCCAACAGTGCAACAGGTTAGTAATCAAGCCATTAGCATGTGAGCCTTTTCCACATATTTAAGACCCAACCCCTAACTAAACCATCCATGTTATAGAATGTAATATGCTTTGGAAACACAGAAAAAGCAGAAGACAATCTCTGAGACAAGTGTTAAGTGAGAACTCCAGTGATTGGTAGAGCCATGAGAAGGTTTGCTGAGAGACATAGTTATGAAGTAGAGAGTATCAAGAGCAAGTGTGTGTGTGGTAATATTCTGTTTGTGATCTAACAGGTAAAGCTTGCTTGAAGATGAGAGTGAGGAGCCAAGCCAGAACCCAAACAGGCTAGTGAAGACATTTGGCCAAAATGGTCACAGACTTTTATCTCCGACATAGGTAGTGATTTTGTCTCATTCCCTAAATGGGAGCTCAACTTTATAGTCTGACACAGCTGGCTAATCAGTGGGGAGAGAAAGGGTGGAGGTTTGGGAAATAAAGGCTCTTATGCGGCTAGCTACCCTTGAGATTAAACAAACCTATTTCTCACCTAGATTCTACCATGATAAATGGTCTTTAGTTCTACAACTGGCAGGGTGATGCTGGCAACAAAATCTAAAATCATACTGATAACTTGACTGAGCCTTAATTTAAGATCCTAAATATTAAGGGTAATTCTTTTTGCTTCTAAAATATCATGCCAAGTCCTTCTTGGACAGAGATGCACTAGTTCCCCACAGCAAATGCCCTCTTGGGAGCCGGGCAAGGGCTTGAGCCAGAGAATAAGATTCTCTTTTCCCTTCCAGAGCCAGCCTGGATCACCTGCCTGGTACTGTGCTGCCTCACCTGCTGGTTTCCTCTCCATCCTTCCCTGTGCTGGCCCACGGTGCCAACTGGTGATAGCCCTGATCCTTTGCCCAGAGGCCGCAGGCTGAGCTAGATTCTAGAGAATCAGGAGGTGGGACCCAGAGGTCACTGGACTCACCCTCCAACAGTCTGTTTAAAGTTGTCATCCAGCTCTGGAAGTTAAAAAGGAAAATCACCTTTTTTGGATGCAATTTGCTCGTGAATTAAAAAGAGACAATCTTTCCTTCTTACTCAAAAGCCCAAGGTGAAGAAGAAAGACTACTTGGGAAAACATTTTGTTGTTTGTTTTCAAAATGCAGATTGACTAGATATGATACACTATTTAATTGTTTGTTCCTCCAATAGCTTCTTCTAATCACCAGGGTCTATTAGCAATGTTCAGGGTCTTCGGCTGTCATCAAATATGCTCCTTAAATCCTATCCATTCCAGTCAGTCTGCAGATGGGCAGTCAGGTTTCAGATTCTCCGTGAGGGATAGCTGATGTCAGTCTGTTCTCTTAAGCAGGTATCAGAGCCAGGTTTTTATTTCTTTTCTAAGAGAAGGAAATGAAGCCTGGATAGAAAGGTTGTCTGGCAACCAGATAAAGGAAGAAATTTCTTTCAGGCTTTCCAAGAAGATAGAATGGAAGTCTTGAAACGTAAATTACTTTTTAATGGTGTCTTGGAAAGGGTGTTATTCCTCACTCTCTGACCCTTCCCCCACTTCCTGAATGTGGCCTATGTAAGCAATTAGACCATTGTGAATCTTTAAGTGAGCAAAACTAGAGATATTTTAAGGAGCAGAAGGAAGCCGGGAGACGCGCTGTTTCATCCAGCTATTTTCTGAAGCAGGGAATTAGGATTTAGAATACGTAAAAGATTTCTTCCTGATTTCTCTCTTTTTAGGGCTGAGCCAAGACCAAATCCAGGGTTCCTACCTGCTAGCTCAGGGTCCTCATCACCACAACAAAGGTAAGAGAAGCATAAGAAACTCTGCTCAGACAGAGGACAGAATTTGAAGGTTACTACTAAGGCCTAGTGTTTAACCAGGTGGAAAAAGTGACTGAATTCATTAACATCTGGACTGAAATCATTAGCACTGACATGTTTACCTTGGAGGAAAAACATCTGTTATTTTGAATTTGAGTTGTGTCTGTTCCATGCAGAAGTGCCCACTGGTTAGTTTCTGCCCTCTAGTTCAGAATTATTCTACTTACTCTGATCTTTCTGCTGTTTGTTACTCCTCTGGGACTCCAACCCAGAGGCAAGCCTGTTGGCAATTCTGGAGTGCCAGGTTAGAGTGTGAAGATGCCTTTTTGTCAAATCCATGCCTGTGAACTTCCTACAACTGTGTAGACACACTTGACATCATACACATATACAGGGGAGTCATAGAAAGCCAATCACATGCTCAGAACAGTGTCCTGCATTGGCAGATGGTTCCTAATGGAGGTGCAGAAGATGCAGAGGAGAGAAGGACTTTCTCATATGTCAAGAAGACACACATGTAGCATGAATTCTGATTGGTCTTAATAGTAGAAACCTGGAGTCAGATATTAGAGGGCGAAAGCTGATAGATCAGAGAAGCAGAGCAGCCAGCCACTAGTTCTTATCTCTACGAAATCCTCAGACCGAAAGGCAAGATCCTGCCTCTACAAGTCCTCAGACTGAATGCAATGCCTTCCTGTCTCCTCCTGCCTTGCTGTACTCTTTCCTCCCAGCCGTATTCCTTCCTGTCTCTACTTTCCTAGAGCTGGGATTAAAGGCCTGTGACTCTACCCCAGGGATAGGACCTCCTACCATGTGCTAGGCCCTCCCACATCAATCTCTAATTAAGAAAATACCCTTGAGACTTGCTTACCACATAACATTATGGAGGCAATTTCTTAATTGAGGGTCCCTCCTCTCAGATAACTTAAGCTTGTGACAGGTTGTCATAAAACTAGCCAGCATCACTGACCCCTAGTCAACTTGACACAAAAGCATATCACGGTTGAGCCATAAGCTTTCCTTTCTTGTTCATCCTCAAGATCAGACATTAATAAAGACATCACAATGCAAAGCACTTTTCAAACTTAAAAGTCCCATATCCTTTAAGAATTAAAATACTTAAAAATTAAGTCTTTTAAAAATATGTAATCATTTTGTTATTGTTGTTTGTTTTGTTTTTGTTTTTGGAGACAGGGCTTTGGGACCTGTCCTGGAACTCACTCTGTAGACCAGGCTGGCCTCAAACTCACAGAGATCGCCTGCCTCTGTCTCCTGAGTGCTGGGATTAAAGGCATGTGCCACTACCACTCAGCCCAATCCCTCTTAAAATCCAAAGTCTTTCAAAATATGTCTCTCAATTATGGGTTCCTATAAGATAAAAAAGAAGTTAAATGTTTTTTTTTTTTTTTACTTCAAGAAAGAAGAGCCAAGGCTCAGCCACAAACCAAACTCCAACAATAAATAACTCAATGTCCAATATCTGAGGTCTACTCACGATCTTCTGGACTCCTCCAAAAGACCTGGGGTCGTTTCTCTGGCTCTGCTCTCTGCAGCACCACGGCTTGTCTTCCAGGCTCAGGCCCACTGCTATTCTTGGTGCTCATCCCATGGTACCAGCATCTCCAAAACTGTTGGGTCCTTTGCTGTAACTGCATTTTCACCAACAGCCTCTCCTGGGCTCTCTTCAGAGACCCTAGTCCTGCTTCACAGTGCCAAGCCTCAGCTGCTGTCCATGACACCTTCTTGCCTTCAAAACAAGTACCACCTGGGTGACTCTCACACTCCCAAGTTCAGCTGCTAGAAGTAGGCACAACCTTGGCCACTTCGGGAACACAGTTTCTAGGTGCTGGCCCTGAGGAAACACATCCCAGAACTTCACTTCAATGATGCTGGTCTCTTCTAAATCACAGCTGATTCGTCAGCCCCACATGACCAGACACCACAGATTCTTCACACATAAGGCCCGGTAAAGTCTTTGCTTCCCTCTAAACCTTCACAAGCCAGACCTCCATTGTCTGCACTGCTCTCAACGTTCTTATCTTCCAGGCTCCTACAGACAGGACCCTGGACTCTCAATATCCAGTGACTTTTCTTTCCCAAACTCCCAAAGTTCTTCTACAATCCTCCCCTAAAAAACATGGTCATGTCTGTCACCCCACTATCACGGTGCCAGCTTCTATCTTCAGGTTTCTATTTCTGTGATAAAACATCTTGACCAAAGCAACTTGGAGAGGAAAGGTTTATTGGGCTTATGCTTCTCCATCACTGTTCATCACTGAAGCAAGTCAGGACAGGAACTCAACAGGGCAGGAACACGGAGGCAGGACATGATGCAGAGGTCACTGAGGAGTGCTGTTTACTGGCTTGTTCCTCTTGACTTCCTCAGTCTGCTTTCTTATAGAACTCAGGACCACCAGCTGAAGGATGGCACCACCCACAATATGCTGGGCTTTTCTTCATCAATCACTAATTAAGAAAATGCCCTACTGTCTTACCTACAGCCTGATCTTATAGAGACATTTTCTTTTTTTTTTTTTTTTTTTTTTTTTTTTTTTTTTGGTTTTTCGAGACAGGGTTTCTCTGTAGCTTTGGAGCCTGTCCTGGAACTAGCTCTTGTAGACCAGGCTGGCCTCGAACTCCCAGAGATCCGCCTGCCTCTGCCTCCCGAGTGCTGGGATTAAAGGCGTGCGCCACCACCGCCCGGCGAGACATTTTCTTAATTGTGGTCTCCTCCTCTTAGATGACATCAGCTTGTGTCAAGGTGACATAAAACCAGTCATCATGTCTTCTTTATCATTTCTCCCATGACCCACCCAAGCAAGTCTCTCAAGATCTTCTTCTCCCTTCCACCCTCCTTCTTGTCAGACTTACCAGTGCCACCTGAATGAACTTTCTAGAAGAAAGTCGGTCATTTCATCCATTCTTCTTGATTCCCTGGTGCCTTTCTGATAGAGTCCAAGCTTTTGGCATAACATCCTAAGTCACAATCAAGTCTCAAACATACTCCCTTTCCACTACTGAAGGAACCTATATCAAGCACAGGGCATATGCGTCCATACTTGAATCTTCATGGCGCTGTTCCCCTAGCAGCAGGAGCTCTCTATCCTTCTCCCTTTAATGACCTTTTAGTAGACTTTAAGGACCTATTGCAAATACCACCATCACAACCTGGGGTACTGCTTTGTCCAAGCGCCAAGCTAGCCCCGTCCCTCTCTGAGCCCTCATGCCTCTCAAGTCCACCCACATTAAGCATAGGGCATTGCCCCTGCTAGTTAGTCAGCCTTGCTTTGCCCTTGTGAGCCTCTTGAAAGTAGCACCCAGTGTTCCTGTCTTTTACATTCCTAGCCCCACCACAGGGCTTAGCTCCTAGGATGCACTTAGTGCCGCTGATTAAGTGAACAGATCGTCTTGCTCACACCGTGCTAATTTGCATTTACTCTGAATCATACACTTCAGAGCTCGAAGAAATCACAGGAAATGTCTTTTCTAGCATGCTCATTTTGCAAGTGAAGAAACTTCAGCCCCTAAGGATTTAAAGTGGTTTGCTTGGGGCTGTAAGGAGGCACGAGGAGCACTGAGTCCTGGTCATCTTGTTCCTATCACCTTTCACCTTATGATACGTGTGGAGTCATGATTCTGGGGCAGAGGAGATGGTTCAGTCCGTGTGGTGGTTTGAATAAGAATGGTCCTCATAGGCTTGTGTATTTGAATGCTTAGACACCAGAAAGAGGAGCTTTTTGATAGGATTAGAAGAATTAGGAGGTGTGTCTTTGCTGGAGTAGGTGTAGCCTTGCACGTGGAAGTGTGTCGCTAGGGGTGGGCTTTGAGATTTCCAAAGCCCAAACCAGACCCATTTCTCTCTCCCCCCCCCCCACCTCTGCTTGCAGATCAAGATGTAGCTACTTCTCCAGCTCTATGCTCCCTGTCATGATGACAACAGACACAGACTAAGCCTCTAAAACTGTAAGCAAGACCCCAATGAAATGTTTTCTTTTATTAACGTTGCCTTGGTCATAGTGTCTCTTCACAGTCACAGAACAATGATTACGTGTTGGTAAAGTGCCTCATGCACAAGCCTGAGCACCAGGGTCCCCAGCCCCCATGTGAAAAAAAGAAACAGTCCATCATGGTCATGTGTATCTGTAACCTCCACACTGGGAAGCAGAAACATGTGGAACCCAGAATTTGCAGGCAGCAAATATAGCCAAAATGTGAACACCAGTCCAATTGAAATGGAGAACAATTGAAGAAGACAATGGTGACCTCTTGTCTACACACACACACACACACACACATACACACACAGTCACAATACCAAAGGAGAGAGGTGCTTGACTTATGAGTTTGGAAGATGAAAAGAGCTGCTTCTTTGTTCTGCGTGCCCTCTAGGGCTCCGTGCCCTCATTTGAATTCAAGTCTGCCTGACCTAACCGTGTGGTATTTGTAGATTGTGGCTCTGCTTTGCAACTCTGCACTTGAATCTGGATGTCATTTTGAAGGACGTTTTAGTAAACTGTCTCAGTTCATTTAAAATTTTAAAGATCCCAGAACCACCGATGCGCCTGTACAACCCCTTTCTTAAGATGCTGGGTATTGAGAGAGTTCAGGGAAATGATTTTGGACACTAACGTCTTCTCCTGATAACCAAGATCAAACAATGATATTCCCAACTTCTGAAATAATATAGACAGGTGCCAGTGTCTGGCACTTCCACTCAGACTTTGGTCTCACAATGTGATGCTTAGGATAATTTCTGCTTCTTAGACGGGAAGCTGAAAGCAAGATAGCAATAGCAATCATCTTAATAATAACAGACTTGTGATGAAAATGGGGCATGCAAATTCTCCTGCTTTTCATTTGTCTACAACACCCTGAACAAAAGGAAATATTGTCTTCGTGGGAGAAAAACCTAAATGAGCTCATATCTACTCTTTGAGCCTTGCAAGGCACTGTGTCCTTTCAGCTCGTCGCTCTCCCCACGCCCCATCTGATGCCACCATCAGCATCAGTTTGCTTTCTTCTACAGAAAGCCAGTGTCTTAAGGGCTCCAAGAATTTTGTTCTAGTAAATACACAACAAAGTTTTTTTTTTTCAATCACTTGCCACAGCAAAGGAAATGGCCACTTTCGCGAAAGTGAGTAGCATTTATGGTACAATCGTGCTCTAATGTATGCACAGCCTGCGACGGAGGAGGTTATCTTTGTGCTGCTTCGAGGACGCTCCATTTCTACTCCTTTGTCCTGCTGATGGCTCCAACAGGCTTTCCGCAGTCACGTCACTGTCATTTTGTGCTATCTCAAAGTTCAATCATAATGAGCTTTGAGATTGTTAGTTGTTTCTCTCTTGTTTTTTTGCAGAAATGAAGGCTCCTTTTTCATTTTGGAGGAGCTGAGCCTCCAAGTTTCTACGATTGCCTCTCACGCCTTCACTCTTCCTTTATTCTCCTCTCTTCTCTGGCTCAAAAAGCAAACTCATTACCAAACCAAATGTGTAAGCCTCCCACGCAGAATCTGGGGGAGAAAGATATCCCATTTAATACAGGGAAGCCATTTCAGAGGTTATCTGTGGTCCATGGCTTCACTAGCTGGTGGGGTATGCCAAATGTGACCACCGCTGAATCCAGAACTGCCTCCTTGGGACCAAACAAAGTCACTGACATAGAAAAGCAGCTATGTTTGCTATGAATAACTTACAACTTAATAATTAAAATAACAATGATGACGATAAACAATGTGTGCCAGATACCATCTACACACACACACACACACACACACACACAGTGGGCACTGCACTGTTATTATTCTTCATGGAACATGAGGCAATTTTGCAAACATGGATCTCTTTGCAGGCAATATATTTTCCTAGCCTCTCAGTTTTAAAAACACAACCTTTAAAGCCTTCTGTTGCTTAGTCAGGTAGAACGGGCTCTGCTCTCTAGGGACTCCCATGTCACCTTTCTAATAAACAATGTGCTATTATTTCTTGTTGGAATATGTATTTTAGGATGGCAAAACTTGGATATTAAATTTCTTGGCATCTCTATAGCCAATTTCATACTGAAGACTCAATAACTGAAAGTTAAAATTAATCTGTCTGACCCTAATAGTTTTACCATTCAAAGAAGCCTCTAATATGGGCTTTATGTAACCATTGTCTCAGACTTGCTCTAAATGAATCTCTTATGTGGACACATGTGCATGTATATATGTGTGTGTGTGTGTGTGTGTGTGTGTGTGTGTGTGTAATTGTTGACTTTGGGGATTTTTTGAGATAAGGTGCAGAGGTTCAAATTTACTTACTATACAGTTCAGGATAGGTTTGAACTCCTGCTTCTGCATCCCAAATGCTAGGTTTGCAGAGTGTGCCACTATGTCCAGCTCCCTTGTAAGTAATTATTTACAATAACCAGAGACCCATTTTTCTTTACCACTCAATGGATACAACAGAGATTAGCTCCATCCATCACTTAAAATTTGTAGTCATTCACACGTCTGAAAAACATTGCAACAACTACTCTTTCCTCAGGCTTCCCCAACAAGGAGAGTATTGTGTTAAGATAAAAATTTTAAAGGAACAATTAATGAAAAAAATTAGCTGTATTGAGGATAGAGAAAAAAATTAAAATATTTTTCAATAATTACAATAAAAAGACAAATGCTTCAAGATAAAAAGAAAAACACAGAATGTGTTCTTTCTCAGTTCTCAGACACGGGAGCTTAACAACAGAAGCAGCTGATAGTGCTTCCCATTAAGAATGGCTAAGAACCTAAAAATGTTCTTTAATTAGTTTTCCTTCCTAATTCTGGGTGGCAGGACCATATGGTTACCCATTCATTTTAAAGATGAAGAAAATCAACCACAGAGGGTTAAACGATTTGCTGAAATTACCCACCTTCTGCCAGTAGAAAGAGTAGCAACCATTTGTTAGCATTTACTGAGTGGCAGACGGAACGGTAGGCATGTGCACGAATCACCTCCCTCGATTTTCACATCAGCACCACGAGAGTACTGCTCCCTCAACCCCAATATGTTCCTTTCACATTTTAACATCTCTAACATTGACCAGTTGTGCAATCAGTGTTATCCTTTTAATTGTCAGCAGTATTTCTGCCTTAGTTGTACATAAAACAATGGTGACATTCTCGATCCCAGGAAATACAGAACTAACTGCATTTTTGCGGGTAAGCAAATGGGAGCTTGAAGAAGTAAAGTACGGGTGGGAGAGAGGGAAAGAGGTCTCAATCAAGTGCCTCCTTTGCAAGCCTTAGGATTGGGGTTTGTGTCTTCAGCGCTGACGTAAAAACGGGTGCAGTGCATGACGGTAATCCCAGATGGCAGGATCTGAGACAGGGAAATCTCTAAAGCTTTGTGGTCAGACAGCTTGGAAAATCAGCAAAGTCTAGGTTCAGTGAGAGTCCCTGCCTCAAACACAAGGTAGAGAGAGCTATTGAGGAAGGCACCCAAAATTGAAGACCACATGTTCTCATGTTCATATACACACTACTATATTTATATACACATGAATATGTGTGTATGCGCGCATATACACACACGCACATGCCGACCTAAAGTTACTCATTGTCCTGTGAGTGGCAGAAAAAGGATTTGAACCTGAACAATTTGACTGTAAACCCATGCACTGAGCTCTCTGTTGAAACACCTACCATAGACATTCTGCTCACATCTCCTCAACAGGTATCCCCTGGCATCCTGCAGTTATACAGCACAGGAGGAAGGTATGTGGGAACTGTGTAGTCTGACTACAGTGCAGCTGGTTGCCACACTTCTCAGGGTTTTCATGGAGTCACACCCTTGCTCCAATCCCCCAGTTCTACCTCCCCCTTCTGCAATGAAGGCAAGAGAAGCCCTACCTCTGACTGTGTCATAACCTGTGAATTCTGTCTCCTAACATAGAGCATAGCTTTTCTGCAAACCACAGAAACCCTTCTACGACCATAATAAAGTTTCCATTACTGGTTGTGCTTTAGAAAACAAACTTGGCAAGGCTTAGAAACTTGACAATAACAAAGTAGACGTGTGTTTTTCATTAATAGAAGTCAGAATGAGTTGTATGAGGGAATTGGAATACGTTAGCCTGCTAGGATAGAGAAGTCGTTGATTCCAGCGGCACTGTGACTAATTAGGTTTGCTTTTGTGAAGGAATTGGTTTGTATTGATTCATTTATGTCTGATGTAGCTCAGCAGTCCTTTCCCTGCCTGGGAAGCCTGCCCAGACCAGTAAGGGGAAAGGAGCTGACTGGCTCTTTAAGACTATATGTACCTTTTAGCAAAATCAAGAGTGCAGAGCCAGAATGAGCAAGCCACCTGTTCTGGTACCCACTGCCTGCTCAGACAATAACTAAAGAGATCATTCCTGGGGGCCACAGACTTGAAAGGCTTGAAAAATCATAGAGACTTTACATGTTTGAAAGTTAGGCTATTTTTCAGCTTCATCCTAAAGAGGAGTAAGGTTTTTTGACCTTCATCAGTCCTTGGAGTACCCACACTATAGTGGGGCTTAAACCCTGAGCTTCATGTAAAAGGAGACATGCATTGGACTCCTGACCACCCAGACCCAAATAATCACACAGAAACTATATTAGTTTCAGCAATGTTTGGCCAATGGTTTAGGCATGTTCCTAACTAGCTCTTATATCTTAAATTAATCCATTTCTATTAATCTATGTATCAGCACAAGGTTGTGGCTTACCAGTAATGTCCTGGCATCTTTCTCCTTTGGCAGCTACATGGTTTCTACCTGATTCCACCTTCTTTCTCCCTGCATTTAGTTTAGTTTTTTGCCTAACTATATTCTGTCATGTCATAGGCCAAAGAAGTTTCTTTATTAACCAATGGTAATAAAACATACTTATAGCATACAGAGGGGAATCCCATATCAGCTTCAGACAACTGTTTTCCTGATTCAATAAACTGAACCAAACAGGGTCCCATATTGTTCTTTATGACAGGAAAGTCACCTCCTCTCCTACATGCCCTCCATCACAGCTAGGTAGACTCTCTCCGATGGCAGAACTAGAGTCACCAAGTCAAACATCATGCCGACACAGCTTCCAGAACAACGCTGATGTTGGATCTTCTCAGGGCACTGTGCTGGGAATCAGCACAGATGAGTTTCAAATATGCTTTTAGGACTAATTAGTTCTGCCCATGGTCAAATGACTGAACGTCTGAGCCTGTGTTTTCCTACTTGTGACATCACATGTGCACGTTGGTACTGGTAAACCTACCACCTCTAGAGTCCCTGCATCTTCATTTTCCCCAGAGGCTGATGGTTTTTAGTGTGTTATTCATACACTTTGTCCAAAATCTTTATTTTTCAGTATGTACCAGTTATCAATACATAGATAATAGTCTAAAGTCTGGAATCCGTGAATAGCAGTTATTTCTGAATGAAACTAGCTCAGAGAGGTTTAACAATCAGTCCAAAGCCAACTATAAACAGTGGAAGTGAGACACTCAAGCATATACCAATTCCAAACTCTTCCCTCTGTCACTACTCTACTAACGAGGGCTAGGAACCAGGAAGGAAAGAATTTCTAAAAACGGCCGATCTCTGGGAAAAGAGCCTGGAAACCCTGCCTAGACACTCTGCAGAATTTACAGAGTAATTTGCAGAGATGGAAAACAAAGTTTTAGTCCTAAAGGACATGGCAGAACAGAGGCAACCTCAGGAAGGTGAGCTGGACATGGAATGTCTAAAGAAGGACAACTTGAACTCAAACTAGTAAGAGCATAGGAAAAACTGCCAGTCTGGGCTTCATTGATCACAAAGAGAATGATTTCATCTCAACACCCCCTGAGCAACCTTAGACCCCTAAACAGGAAAGACCTTGTCATCTCAGCAAATGCTGTTTGGTCCCCAGACAGCTATAGTTTCAAATAAGGCTTTGTATTGATTAAGGTGTCCTTCCAATCAAAACTGACTTTTGTTCATTTAAACAATAACACAGAAAGTTTGGGAAGGATATAGGGCATTTCATCAGAGTTGAAGAAAAAAATGAGGCTTTCTGTTTAAAGCCTTCAGAAACAAGGCTAGCTCGAGCAACCTCCAAAGCAGGGCTAATGAACAGTCGCTGAGGTCATTCCTCCAACCACTTTCCATCTTGGGGTCAATTTGTGTAAAATTTATATTCCTGATGAGAGTAACCGATCAGCCCAGCACATGTAAGCACTAGAAGAAGCCATGACCTTCGAGTGGGAAGGCTGGCTGGGAGTTGCATTGTACTATGGGAAAAGTTGTTGCTACCAGCGAGAGGGGATCACTGGGCTAGGCCAAAGCAACGGCTACATCCCAGACCAAGTACAGGAGGATTAAGAAGGAAACATACACCTGTAAGAGCTGCAACCGGAAGAGCTCCTGGGAGCTACAGGTTGTCTGGAGATGGAAGAGAGTCCATAGAAATAAGCCAGTCCTCAGGACTGGGAGAAACTCAGAATCACAACTGAACTAGTAGACACCATGTTACACAGGGTGACAAACGTCACCTCAACAAGAATCATCATTAAGAGTCGGCCTGTGGTGGAGCCCATCCACAAGCTGGCTGCTAAGCCTGAAGGGGAAAGATGGAGGGAGGGAGGCTATTTAGGAACTATAAACTGGAAAATCTATAAACTGGAAAATAATGTTGCTGGTGACGAGACAGAGAAACTACAACAACCAGCTTTGACTTCGGAGAACAGGTGGGTTCATCAAAAAGGGCAAAAAATACCCCCTAGAAGACTCCAATTGTGTACCAAAGCATATATGCACACATGTGCAGACTGGTAGGGGCTGGGCGAGCACTCACCCTGGGGAAAAACAGGGGAATAAATGTGATTTGCCCAGTTGTGCCCACTACACCTCAAGGACTCGGCCTTTAAGCTCTTCTCTACCACAGTCCTCGCACACATTAACAAACTGATTCACAATCTGTTATGCTTTCGCGTTTTAAAACCTATTATCTTTTATTCCAACTGTGGAATAAAATATTTTATGGCTAAAGTGCAGCGAAAAGAGCATTTAATTTGGTGTCAGGAGGCTTGGGCTTAAGAATTTCGGCTGGATAATCATGGCTACACTGGCCCCCTCTTCAGAGACATTACTGCAGGGTTGGTCCTCTCCCCTTCTCCTCAGCCATACCCCTCCCCAGATTCTAAGCCCTTCCCAAGCTGCCCTACTTTGTAGGTAAATTGCATCCATCTTCCTGGACCAGACCGAGTGAAGGCAGAGATGCACAGAGGAAAGGATTTGATTGACAGGTGCAAATCTCAGCTCCATCACTGATGAACAAGAAAGCCTTGAGAAAAAGAAATCACTTTTCTTCTCTGATGCTCTGTTGCACAAGCCATAAAATGGAGATAACCAGGCCTCTCTTTCAGGAATCCCAAGAGACAGTCTATGTAGAAATGCCCACATGGACATCTGATAGTTCTTATCTCTTTCTGAATGCTCTCCCGGTCAACCCTTTACACGGCCATCTCTCCTTTCCAGACCTTTGTGTGAATTCTCTGTATCCTTAGATAGTTGTCAAGATCGCTGGGCTGCTTAAATGTTATCATTCTTCTCCCATCTTTATCAAAAATCCTTTGCCAATGTCTGTTTAAAAAAACTATTTGACAGTGTGTGACCCGGTGTGTTTCGTTTCCAGGAGATGTCCTTCTCCAGAAACGCCTCCATTATTATGTCCCATTACTTAGCAGCGTGAGTGAGATGTCCAAAAGAGATCATTTTAAGAGAAAGGTTTATAACTGTACTTGACACTTCCCATCTGTACTTCTTCCTTTCCTTTTCAATTTAACGCAGATGCACCTTCATGCCATTAGCCTTTTCATCGGGGAACTTTGAAAGACGCCTTTATTTCCCCGTCTTGCAGCTAGCTGATCATGTCTCTTTTGTCCCATACCAGCCACAACCTTGTCCAAGTTGCACATGACGCCCTCCACATTCCAGTGGGAACCAACACTAGAGACATGAAGACGTGGGCAGCAAGAAGTGCCAGGCGTTGGGAGAAATCCTGCTGCTTTGCCCTCGCACTCTCCAAGCAACACCGGCCTCTAAAGAGTTACTGAATTTGTATTTTGTTTCAGCCAACTTCAGCAAAACTTTAGCTGCAGCTGCCCTCTCTGAGTAACAACTAAACCAAACTAAATAAATCAAAGAGTAAGCAAGTTTAGAGTCCTAATATCAGTTCATCAAGCTCAGGCCAGAGACAGACTCTGGATTTGATGGAAGGGGTGAAAGGGCATGGTTGATGGCTTCCCTGGGTGGAAGAAACATTAAGTCTAAAGGCTGCTTCTGCTGAGTGTGCTTATTTGTGGGTGTCTGTAAACAAATCCCTAATAATTGAAAAAGATCAAAGAACTCATTAAAGAACTGCTCATCGAAACTGCTAGAAGTCATGTCCTCTGTCCACGCCCAGGAGAATCCACAAAAATGAAAGCAGAATTTCACTCTGCTTGTTGGAGTAAAACAAGTAATACCCAAAGGAGGAATGGGGGGTGTAAATGAGAGGAAAACTGGGGTCCCTGAGTATTTCACAGCCATTTAGAACTCAAGAAAAACCTTGCCTCCTTCTTCTGGTTTTTTTTTTTAATCACAAGTCTCCAACTAGCACCAAAAATAGGTTCACTGTTCTTACTCCTTATAAAAGGCAACACATTGAATGCTAGCAATGATATTACACAATGTATAATTAGATCTGATCTCCACTCACATTCAGAAGTGACGAACCGTGGAGCTATAAATGAAAGAAAAAACAGGAAGGCCTCAGGAGTGAGCACGCGCACATGCCAGTCATTCCACACATTCTCTTGTAGAGTGTTTTCTCCTACAGAGCTGTAGGAAAGTAGTGAGATTTAGATAAAGACTGCTTGAGGGTAGTAGGTGCGCCAAGAAGAGCAGAAGGAGAAGAATTTGATTCTGTTTTACCTGCTTTTGAATGGCAGGTGAACACAGAGGGGTGTTTTTCCTGATCACGGATGACAGAAACATCACGGGGACAAAGCCATGTCGGGTCGTCTCTAGGAAAAGAGCACATGCCATGAAGGATGGGGCCAAGCACAGGGTCAGAGCAGACTCGGCATGGCAATTAAGGTGCACAAAATCAGAGATCTTTCTTCTTGTACTCTCTGACGCTGAGAGCCAGGCAGAAAGGAATAAGAACTGACATGTTTGTCTCAAACAGAACTTAGTATGACAACAGGCGATGACTTCTGTAGACTCAAGGTTATCAGCCCAGATCAATTTTGTAATAAGGACATTGTCAAACATTGCCAAGTCCTTGCCAGAGAAATCTTCTCTTACTTATGAAAACATTTCAGAAATAGGATGTCTTTCTGCAGTTCTGTTTCCCAGTAATTTGCATAGAATGAAATCAAATGTAGCAGAATTTGGAAGAACCAAAAATTATGTAGTCCAATTAGGTTCTCAAAGGAGAACTGAGTTCTCTCAAGTGATATCTTTTCATTAAGAAACTGGATCCTCGCTCCTTATAATATTTGGGACTTGGCTACAATTAACTGTGTGTTCCTAATTGGTTTGGGACCTTTTTCCAGGAAGTAACACTTGAATACAAAACGAGGATGCAGGTTTATGGGAAGGACAATCACAGCAGAGAGTCTATTCCAGGAGTGATCTCTCCAGGGGATGAATCCACACACTTGAGCCCAACAGTTGAGAAATGTCCTTGCTAGGAAAGTGCCACTAGGGGTAGGGAGGGGACGTCACCGCCTGTCAGACCTGGCTTTTCCTTTAGTTTCTTAGGAAAACAGTACCTGCCTTTTCTGCTTCCTGCTGAGAGCGAATCACTCTTGCCTATTGCAAACAAGAGAGACTGGCTGGGCTGGGAGTACTCAGCTACAGCCCATTACACTGAAGTCGTCTTTAATGACTAGGGAAACTCCATGTTTCCATCTATCTATGTATCTAACCCAGATGAAGAAGGGGGGTGCCCTCATCTTACAGATCTGATCTTTATTGACTTGACAGCTGTAAACTCCTGAAGATATTGAGATCGATATCTTGAGGAATGATTGCGTCTACAGTCTAGGAGAGTTTCAACATGCGCACAAAGGCCCAGACACTCACAAACATGATGACTTCCCTGGAGGTCAAACTGCACAGAGTATTGTTAGGTGAGAAGGCAGCTTCCCTCTCCTCCCGGAACTCTCCATGGTCATTGGTTTTGACATTTACATAGTACTGCACTTTATAAGCAAGGCTATCTGCTGGTTTCAGAAGTAACCCTCCTTGAGAGACTGGACCAAAAAAATGTCAGTCTGCAAATGAAACATGGAGAGGTTAAAATCATTTATCATTGTGTAATATCATTGCTAGCATTCAATGTGTTGCCTTTTATAAGGACCCCGGCATCTCAAATCAAGAAACATTGTATGAGGACTTTTTATATTATATTTATATTATATGAGGACCTTTTAATAGAAAACTAAAAACAAGATACCTAAACATCCTGTTGTCTTGGTAATCAGTCAGATCCTACGTCGTAGGAAATTTCAGATCAAATCTACAGGAACTTTCTTACTCAACTCTTGATACCTTTCTCCTTATTCATTATTGTAACCATCGAAGTACCTCTAAGATAAATTTTGAAATTTACAATAATATCAATGTAAGAAAAGCACACATTTGAGACTATCCACTTATATCTTGGCCTTAGAAAACATGCTTTCGTTGTCTATAGTCTAAAAGGCCTTATCCGTGTCTTGATTGTCCGGATCAACTGACTTCATATTTTGAACTACTGCTTAGTTATTCTAAGTAAGTGAAAGACTCAAAGTCATCATGCTGTTTTAAAACAAAGAAAAAAAAATCAGCTTGTAATCATTTAGTTTTAGTCTTTAATTTACAAAAGCAGAAAAAGAAATAAAAAGGAATACCAGTTTAGAGTCAGGTGTCAGCCGGGCAATGCTAGGGTACACCTGTAATCCCAGCACTTGGGAAGCAGAGGCAGGCAGATCTCAGTGAGTTCGAGGCCAGCCTGGTCTACAGACCAAGTGCCTGGACATCCAGGACTGTTACACAGAGAAACCCTGTCTCAAAAAACCATTAGAAAAAAAAAAGAATCATGTGTTGGGATTCATCAGCTGTGACACACCACACAAACAAAGTCTACTGATGGGGATGATGAAGGCTGTAATGGTGAGACCTTTGTTATCTACTCAGAAAAGTGGCAGGCTTCACTTGTGGTCCTTGATTTCCAATGACATTGATATAGCCAACCCTAACTAATCCTAAATCAGTTTTGGAAGCATTAGAGGAACCATATGGCTGATGGCCTGGCCTGGATGTCTAAGTTTCTAACTAGAAATACGCTGACTGCAAAACTTATCTATTTGCAGAAAGATTCAGAACTCTGTGAAATCTAATTGGAAATGACCTGGGACTAACTTGTTCTTTTCTCAAGCAAAGGACACTATAAACATCTGCTTCCTTTTCAAAATCAGAACGCCCAATAGCCTGTGGTGATTTTAGCCAGGTACAAAATGTGAACATTTTGACTCAGATGGTAACTCATTAAAGATGACTTATCTGAAATTCAGCAGCAATCATGAAAATGAGTAGCAACTCACGTACCTCAAGCCCTGCAGCAACTAGACAACAAACTGGAAATAGCTTGCTACTTCATGCTGGTCTGTGAGCAACCACACAGGAAACCCAAGCCGACCAAGAGTGGCACAAAGAACACCTTGACCCCATCTGGAAGCCCTTCTTTTTTCGCATAACCCATCACACTGTCGTCTTCAAGGACATGTTTCCTCCACTTGTGCTCTGGCCTGTATTATCGAACTCAAGTCAGTGACTAAACCACTGACTGTCATTGACCAGCCACTCCTGAGATGTGGATAAAGCTGTGCAGAGAAGTAAAGGAGATGTGGATAAAGCTGTGCAGAGACGTAAAGGAGTTACAGACTCGGGAGCCAGGCATCCCGGGTTCTATTTCAGCTCATTATGATTGCAGGCACCAGATAACTAGATATACCCAGATAACTAGATATACCCAGATAATTAGATATACCCAGATAACTAGATATACCCAGATAATTAGATATACCCAGATAACTAGATATACCCAGATAACTAGAAGTAGAAGGGAAAAAAAAAATCAAAACAATGGCCTTGCTCTCGTGGAACTTGCACTCTGTTGGAGGAAGGTTAAAAACAAAAAAATAAAGCAGTGTTTAGTAGGATAACGAAAGATAAAGCAGGCTTGGGAGTACAGCAGGATGGAAGAGGGCTAGGCTGCCATGTTCTAGAACATGGATTGTGGGCCTTTCTCATGACATAGCATTTCAGCTGAAGCACACGTCATGTAGATGTGGAGAAGCAGCATGTCCCAAGCCAAGGATGGAACAGAAACAACATCCAGGAGATTAGAGGAAGTTTGGTATGTTCTAGGGAGAACCAGGAAGTCGCTGGGCTTGGGACAGTGGGAGAAGGGGGTCTATGGTGGTCCTAAGATTAGGGAAGTGATAGAGGGCCAAGTGGTATGGAATCCCACAGGCAACAGCGAGAATCTACAGATTTTGCCTTTGCTTAGAGTGAGAAGACAGTCTATGGGTTTGTGCAAAGGCATAACAGAAGCTGATCTATATTTTGAGAGTATTTTTCTATGGAGTGTGTACTGGGAATAGGATTGAGGGTAGAAGCCCAGACAACAACTCAGAAATTAATGAGTCCAAATGAAGGATGTGACTGCTCTGAGTAAGGGACCTGTTGAGGTGTCAAAAGAAACAATTGTGTCTATTGAAAAAATGCTGTCTTGGGCGTTTGCGTGTGTAGCAGCAAAGAGAAACAGCAGCAAAGATGACCACATCAGTGTTAACATTGATGATGGTAGTACCATTGCCTGATGGATAATTGCATAGAGAAAGAAAAACCAGAAAAGGTAGGTTTAGGAAGAAACTTAGAGGTAAAGTAAATTAGCAAAACAGATGCAATTCTTTCAGGGATAGTAGGTTGAAACAATGCCCGTGGAACAGTAGCTGAAGAGTGTAGGCAGAAACTGCTTGTTTATTCCTGACCACCCCGACAGGAAACAATCACACAGAAACGATATTAGTTACAACACTGCATGGTCTATTAGCTCAGGCTTTATGTTAAGTAACTCTTACATCTTAAATTAACCCATTCCTGTTATTTTGTATTTTACCACGAAGCTCCTGATTTACTGGCAAGATTTCCAGTGCATCTGTCTCCTTTGGTGGCAACATGGCGTCTCTCTGACTCCACCTTCTTTCCTCCTCTATCTGCTTGGAATTCCTGCCTTACTCTATTCTGCCCTTCCATAGGCCAAAGCAGCTTTACTCATTAACCAATAAAAGCAACACATATACAGAGGGACTTCCCACACCAAGAGGGTGATTTGGGGTCAGAGGAGGTGAGGTTTTTTTATTTTCTTTTTCTTGAGATAGTGGTTACCAGCTAAAGGCTAAAATAGCATCCTGCCCCTGGAGTTGCTGGAACTGAGCACCAAGAAGCTAGCTCTCCCTTGCTATCCAAACACAGCAGCCAGGTGAGAATGGGGAGCCAGAGTGGCTCTCAGATGAAAGTGTCTGAACACTAAGATGACTTTATCCATCATAGTCCTGCATGGGAAACGCAGCTAGGGTTCCCTGCCATGACAATATTCGGTGAGCTGTATGTCTGAGCATGAGCATGCTACCACCTTCAACCTCCTTCAACTCAAGCAATGGCTACTGCCCTTTGCCGCCAAGGGCCTTGCTTCTTGAAAGAAACAAGCATCATGAAAATGACATTACACATGTCTCCTCCGCTTAGGTGCTTCAGGTCTCAGAAACACAACACTGGATGGTAGGCCTGTCCCTGGAATATGCAGTGGCAGGAAGAGAGAACCTAATCTGCCTGGAGGGGTGACTGCACACAACTCAAAGTCCAAGGGTGATCAACAGCAGGGCTGACGGCCAGACAGGTCTATGAATCATGGACTGCATGCTCCACTGGCTTCAGATGAGAGACACCAACTTGACCTGGGCTGACAGAATCGTTCAATGCAGTGTACCTGTTCCCTGTACCCTCCCAGACCTCAGATCCTAGCAGTGCTGAGAACACAGCTCAGGAAGTTGAAGACCTGGGAGTGTTCAGCATCCTCAGGCAAAGTGCAAGCTTTATTAATAATGGTTTAAATACGTTCACAAGCGAGGATCCATACATTATCTTTTTGATACTTTCTTGGAAGTTGAAAATTTTAAGCCATAATACCCCTGATGTCAATTTTAATATCATCTGTACGAAAGTTAAATAATTTAAACATAGGAGAAGTTGGTCGCCTGCCAACATTCGTTTTATTAATCCTTCCACAGAAACCTGGTGATGTTTCCTTTCTCTCCATGTGCTGGAGTCTATCCGGCTTTAAATACCTCAATTACCAGTCTGTTTTGCTATTTTACAGGATGTCTGTTTACTGTGTCACCAATTTGAGCTTTGAACATTTTAAATGTTTTATTCTTTCCTATAGGAAAGGGGCCAACTTTGTCTTTTATACCTGTTTGCATACCATTTCCCCTTATGGATGTGTTTAAAAAGCTTATGATCAACACCAATATTGAATTTCTTTAAAAGATGGTATATTGCAACCTGCTTCCATGCAGATGGCAATGGCAGAGTACAGCCTTTTGTTTTCACAGCCCAGTTGGACTAAGACAGTCTGTTACAGAGGGAAGTAAAGACATGATGGACAGCAAAGATCAGTGCAAATAAAAAAGGTTAAGAAATTGGAGGCGAGGAAGAAACACTGTTGGCATTTGGATCCTAAAAAGAACGGAATGGAAAAGTTGGAGTTGATGGCAGGAAATCGGGATGTTTACAATTGAGACAGCAGAGGGTGCACATTTCCATAAACATTCTCATTACTTACAGTTATTTATAAGAGTTAAAAATTAGTTTTAATACTGCCTAAGAGTATTACATAGCTGCAACTGAGTGTAGTTCAGAACATTTTGTGTTCTGTGATGATTAGTGTTCATTGTCAATGTGACAGAATCGAAAACCACCTGAGAGACGGACCTCTTGGTGCGCCTGTGTGGAATTATCTTGATTGCATTGAAGTGGGCGATTCCCTGTATGTGGGCGGCACCATTCCCTAGCTGGGATCCTGGACCGTGTGAACGGAGACAGGGAACTGAGCAATAGCATGTATTCATTAGTCTCTGTTCCTGGCTGGATGCAATGTGACCAGCTGCTTCAAGTTCTTGGTGCCACGACTTCCCCACCATGGTGGACTTTGCTTTTGTCTTGGGGTCCCTGTGACCACCAGGAATGACAGGGTAACAAGCCGTGTGAGGCAAGAAGGAAATCCAGTTCAGCACAACTCAGGAGCCAGTGTTGGTTCAAACTTGTAGAGTCTGATACCAGGCAGTTTATTTCTGCCATACTCAAACACAGCACAATTTGGAAGGGGGAAGTTTCCTGATAGCGATTAATTCAGTCCCATTTGTACAACAAAGCATAAGATATGTTTGCATTGAAACTCTTTACAAACTCCACGTGGCCTCTTCCAAAAGACAGATTCTGTTGACTCCAAAACAATGCTCAAAATAAGGGTCTGGAATGACTGTGAGAGTCAGAGTTGACCTGACCCTCAGGTGACACAGAAGTTACCTAGGCTTTGGTAAAATACAAGTAACATTTCTCATATGGGTGGGTTTTACTGATGGAAAAGTAACACTCATGATCAAGAGGAAAGTCTGGGATAAACAAATATAATTGTCAAGGGTATAGAGTGAGCACTGACCATACATGTAGCAAAAGATCACTAGGTCATAAACTACATCCACTCCCAGCATCCTGGGAAGTAAAGATCTCCTGCCTCTGAGGAGACAAGCATGAGTGTTTAACTTTCCTGGCTTTCCCAGGGTTCATCTGTGTGCAAAAGGACCTTGTGCCCACAACACTTTTGAACTATGAGCCAGAATAAAACTTTTTTCTCCCTTCAGTTTCTTTTATCAGAATATTTTATCACAGCAACAGGGAAATAGCACAAGAGTCCCCACCTTCCTCCACCTCTTCTATTTCCTCTCCCAGCACACACGCGCACATACGCGCGCGCGCACACACACACACACACACACACACACACACACTACATATGTCTCTCCTTTCATATTTCTGAAATAGAATACAACTACTCAAATTTTAATTTAACTGAAGCAGATTTTAAAAATCATCTATTGTATAAAGGATGTGGGGGAGAAACAGCATAAAAAGGCATGTCGCTAAGAGAAGCTGAGAGAAAAAAGACAAGAGTAGTATTCTCTGACATTTAAGGGAGCCTGATGCTGGATGTTTTCAGATTTATGTGCCTGATAAATAATACAAGAGTGCTTGTTGGAGACAAATCCAAGTGAAAAATAACCCATGGATAAGGGAGATGTGTGGTTAGTAATCTCAACAGAGAAGGCTAAACTGCCCTGGATCCCAAGATACCAAATGACTGCTTTTCACCCATGACAATTAACCTTCCTCCCATTCAAATGTTTGGCAAAGCTCACACATCTGGCATTTATAAGCCGTGGGGTTTTCAGAGAAGACAGGTGGGTACTGGGATCACAGTGTTTCCTGGTAAAAATAAAAATTATCATATTTTTAATGTCAGGAGTTAACACTTTGACATTTATTTTTTGCAAAGGACATTCAAATATTTAATAACTAAATGAAGATGTTGTTGTCATTTAAATGTCCTCCGTCAGCTCATGTATTTGAACACTTAGTCCTTAGCTGGTGGTACTCTTTGGGGAAGTTGAAGCATCCTTACTTAGGAGGTAAGTCATGTTGATGGAAATATGTCACTGGGGTTGGCCTTGAGGTTTTATAATCTGTTCCTATTTCTTGCTCACTTTCTGCTTCCTGACTAGGGATGCAGTGTAACCAGCAGTCTGCTTTTCCTACAGCTGTTTGTTTGTTTGTTTGTTTTCATCTTGATAGATTGTACCTTCTGGACTGTGAGCCAGAGGAAACCTTTCCCCTCTTAAGTTGCTCCTTGTCAATGATTTTGTCACAAAATAAGAGAAGTAACCAATGCAGAGGCAGTGAGTACTACTGGATACATTTATTTAGTTAACTCAGTGCACATTATGGATCCCGCACTGTTCTAAGCACCAGGCACTATTCTAGACTTTATAAACAGGAGCTCAATCAATCCCAATAATAATCCATGAGGCGGGTACTGCCTTTTCCTCCATTTTCAACTGTAATGATGAGACTGAGCCACAGAGAAGTTATTAGCTTATTAAGATCACATAGCTAGTAAGCTGTATAGTTAAACAGTTGGATTTTGAGTGCATGTGCTTAGATACCAATCCAGGCAACCTTGTAAGGAAAAAAAAATCAAATAAGATACCATTTTTGTTCAAAGACAAAAGCAAACAAGCAAAATAAAAAACGCTTAAACACTGGAGAATATTGGTAACACAAATTTCTGGAAGGATGTGAGCAGATGAACACTCATGCATATTGCAACATTAGAAAGCACCTCACAGTGTTGTCTAAATTGTTACACAAAACTTCTGGGCCTCTGTGGAACATTCCATCTGGGAACTCTGACCTGCAGGAATAAAAAAGCCAGTATATAAGTTTACATAAAATCACAGGGATATGCAGTGATATCAAAACTGAAAATTAAAAACAAAATGTCCATCACAGTAGAAGAATATGCAATTATTACATGAGTGCAGTTGGTATCTATGGATCTAGAGAAAGTTGCAATAATGTATAAAGTCTACTTCCTCACTTCTTGGTAATTTTTAAGCATATTCAACAGTGACCAGAGGAAATAGGATACATGAGAGACAATTATTAAATACATATGCATATATGCATTATTGTATTTTTATAAAGAAGTGTATTGCCTTTACATTTGAAATATCTAATTGAGTTCAGCATAATTATAAGTGTAAATGTACTAATCAGCCTAGAAAATATGTTTTAGGCTTTCATAGGAAAGTACGTGAAGAATATAGCTTTTCAAATCAAAAGTGAAAGGTTCATTTATATTCATGGAGACCTCTTCCATACAGGCTCTGCCTTTTATTGTTTCCTGCAATTACAGAATAAACATTAATTTTCCTTACTGGGTATTTCTGGCAAAAAAAAAAAAGCAGAAGGAATACTTTGTTCGTTCTTTATCTAATAGAGTTAGTAGGCAGTGGAGAGCAATAGCATTTTAAAAAGCAGTGCAGACCTACAGTCTGTGTTTCTTCAGCTTCAAACTGATGGAGAGACTGCATGCTGGGAAGGCTATGTAGGTCTGTGGGCATTGAAAGGTTTCAAAGCTCTCTTTTTCCTTTGATAAAAAGGAATCCTACACACATTTTTTCCCTACCTCTAAGTTCTTCTCTCCATATTCTATGCTGTGCAAAGCTCAAAGAGGTAATGCTGAAATCTGATGCAGTGGCTGAACGTGCTGGGGTGAGGATAAAGGCTGGGGCCTGCCGGCATCCTCTGGTGGCTGTGTGTGTGGAGCAGGCTCACCCTGCAGAGGCTGGCGAAATTTAAACTGTTGCTGCCATCTTCAGGAGTTCCCCACTGTCATACTGGAAAACAGCAAGTCAGCTAGGCACAGCCTCAGAGCCCTTCCCAGAAATCTGTAATTGTGGTTAGAAAACAGTGATTTCGAGGGAGGTGGTTTTTCATAAACAAAACAAAACAAAAACAAAAACAAAAACAAAAACAAAAAAACCCTCAAGGCCATACCTTATTCAAACAGCTTTTAGGAACTGCTTAATATTATGGGATGGCAACCTTCTCTCTTTGGGAGGCAATATGAACTAAAAATGAGTGTTCAAAGTGGGGGAAACTATGCCAAGATTTTAAAAACTAGTGAAGGCTGAAGGTTCAATTTATAACATTTGGAGTGCTCCTGCTGGCTTCGAAGCCTTTGAAATAATCTCTCTCTAGGAGGCACCTGCTCAATTTTCACGGACACCATTAAATTTAGAGAACATTTGGTTGGAATGAGGCTGTGGGCTTTCATTTCTAACTGATTTGCTTGTTGACGAGTTTGCTCATTAATTCTGTGCCTGTCTTCCTTCTCTGATTGCTCGAGTTACAGGTAGCTGATAGGAAAGGGCAAATTAGCTTCTAGTATTCTCAGCGGGAAACTTACTACTTTCCCAAGATTGCTACTTCACTGCTTCATGAAGAAAATTAATTAAACCTAAAACAGAAATTGGTTCACTGTCTTTCTTTTTTAAAAAAGATATATGTATTTACTCTGTGTGTCGGCGGTGGGGTGGCGCGGGCAAAGGCCCTAAGGTGTGTGGTTTATTTGCATGGGGGTAACGTGGTCAAAAGACAACTTGTGAGTGTCAGCTCTCTTCTACCGTTTGGGTCCCAGGGTCTGGACTCAGGTCATTAGATTTATGACAAGCACCTTTACCTGATAAGCCATCTCCCTAAGCCCCCACTGTTTGTCTTCATCATGATTAGAGATGCTAATATTTACAAATGAGACTGTGCTTTCTGTCCAGACCCAAATAATCACATAGAAACTACATTAATTACAACACTGTTTGGCCAATGGCTCAGGCATATTCCTAACTAGCTCTTACATCTTAAATTAACCCATTTCTATTAATCTATGTATCACCATGAGGCTGTGCCTTACTGGTAATGTTCTGGCATCTTTCTCCATCAGTGGCTACAAGATATTTTTTTTTACCCTGCCTTCACTATATATATATCTGTTTAAATTTCCTGTCTGGCTTTACTCTGCTAAGCCATTGGTGAAACAGCTTTATTCATCAACCAATAAAAATAACACATATACAGAAGGACATCCCACATTAACAATTGGCCTAGGAAGACCATGAGACCATGGGCTCTTGTTCAGGCTTACTTTTAAATGCCTGACTTTACATTTGTTCTTTCTTTGTTTGTTCATTCATCATTTGAAGAAGGTTGATGTGTACTGTACAGAACTCAGTTTCGCTTTTGACTTGTATTATTAAAAGCTGAGAACAAAGCCTTCAGTCTCATGCTTAGAAAATTCTCACAATGTTTTAGAAGGTTTTCATGTCCCCTTTCAACAGAAATCTCAGCATTGAAACCTGTGCACAGAGAGAAAAGAATACAACAAAGCCATAATGTCACCAGCACTATAAAGGCTCTTATGTCATACTCGTGACACTTGAGAAACGCTGCTGTGATTCCTATCCTTGTCTTCCAAACTTTCCCTCCAGGAGTTATTTGTTTCTTCAAGAGTGAATTTCTGGGGTCTGTGGACATTCTGGGTATTCTGGTAGGGACTTTTTAAGCACTGTGTTTTCACTCTGTGAAGACCACACACGGTCACTTAGCAGATAACTTAGAACTGGGTGCAGTCACATTGACTCGGGACCTGAGTTTGCCCCGCTGATGCTCACACTGCTGGCACAAGTGCATCACTGAAGCTGTAGGCAAGCTTCCCCCTGAGCTCCTTCCTGCCTACTACGATTATGAAACAGTCATCCGATGAAGATTCGACTCTGCTACAGTTGAGGCATCGTGAGTTTTATTAATATAGCACTTAGACAGGAAAAAATAAGTCAGGCCTAAAATTAGGCCATAAAACAAGCAAAGTTATAAAAATGGAAAGCATGAGTCAAGGCTATTAGTGCTCGCTGCCACTGGGGGCATTGCTGACTCGGAAACAGCAGGAGAAGGAGCGAGCAGATTGTACACTGGAGAAATTCCATAACCCAAAGATAATCTCGAACCCATGTATAATGCCACAAATTAAAAATAAATAGGTTAAGGACCCGAACCATACAGAAATGCATTTAAACACAATCTGGCAGCAGGGCCAAGCTACAGATTCGAATATTTGTTTCTACTGCCTACCCCTCATTGAGTCTGACCACTCAGTCCTTGAAATGGAAAAACCAATGATCCCTTTCACAGTACAGCCCATCTTGTGTTATGTGTCCTGATGCTACGATTCCTGGATCTCAGAACATATAGCCTTAATTTAATGTTAGGGCAAATCTGGCCTCGTTCAGTTTCATTGCTTGTGCAATTCTGTCTGTGTCTTGTCCAGAGGTCTAAACGGCCTCCAGTTCCGAAGCGAAAGAGTGAAGCGACCATCTCGGTCCAGTGCCCTTGGAAGTCTCTGGTGCCACCACACAGCTGCTTACAGCTTAATGAACCACCGTTTAGTGCACTGCGAAATGAGGTTGCAAAAAGCAGACCGTCTCTAATGGTGTCAGATTTAGACTCGAAGAAAGTGCTTCTCCCCGTGTATGAGACTTCACCTGAAGGACAAAAGCAGCCTAGACCTTTGCACTGGGAGAAACTTTGCACTTGGGCAACTCTTTGGAGAACAGATCTAGGTTTCCTCACACTGACCTGATTCTTCTGCTCTTGCAGTCCTCGATAATATTAATGCTAAATCGGAAGGTGAGACATTGCAGTCCCGAGGCAGAAAATCAGCACAAATGGGCTCGCTGTGGATTAGCCAGGATGGATGAGCCAGCCCTGGTGCAATAATGAAGAAAACTGCACATGGCTTTAGTGCTTTCGAGGAGCTTGGATGAATGCTACGCAGACTCAGCCTGAAACGGGCAGTGCCACCGGACTTGTAATGGCATTACACATACAAAAAAAAAATGAAACATTGATAAAACTCTTAGGACCGTTGACTAGAGTGCTACCCTTTAAGCAAGTAGAATGCTGAAGACATCAGTCTGGGATCCTCCATGGAAATTGCTCCCAGACGTTGAGTATGATGTTTACCATCCCCTTAACCTAGCCTGTAGCAGATACAGCTTAGCAGCTGCGGCATCCCTAGACATATCCTGATTCATTTACTTGGCAATCTCAATGACTCCAGCATCTCTGCCTTCAAACTGTAGGCTTTTCCCACTCTGCCCCTTGGCCTTTGCATCCTGTGCTGCCAGGTCTTCCATATGAGGTCCGTCTCCTTCCTTTGTGTTTACACTCTCCACAGATTATCTTCCTCCTGCACCACATCATCCCATCCGACTCAATCTGTGGTTCCCAAGTCTTTAAGGGAAACATTTTGTCTTCTTAGCCTGGTATGAAAATCTTTCACAGTCTCGTTTTCCAGACATACTCTAATATGGCGATGCTGGTTCCACTCTTAATCGTTTCTTTACACTGTGGCTGGGTTAAAATCTTGATTAAAAAAAATGACTGAAAGAAGGAAAATTTTTATTTTGGTTCATATTTTGAGGATATATAGTCCATTGTGGCAGGAAGGTTGGAAGGCCATGGAGGCAGGTGTTCCTTGTATCCAGTTAGGAAGGGAAGGGCAGTGAACATTGATGTCCACACCATTTCCTTCTTACTTGGACCCCAGCTATGGAATGGTACCGCCTACTTTCAGGGTGGATCTTCTTACTTCAATTAACCTAACCTAGAAACTTCAAAGATGTGGCCAGAGGTTTGTTTTTATGGTAATTTTAAATCTCATCAAGTTAACAACCAAAATTAACCATCATACCACCCTAGCCTTTGTCCCTGTCCCTGAAAGAACCTTCATGTATTTATGCCTCTAAATACTTCTTCAGGTTGTTCTCTTCTCTAATATAAATCCTCTGGCTATTACAGATAATGCTGCTATGAACATAGTTGAACAAATGCTTTTGTAGTATGATTGGGCATCTCTTGGGTATATCCCCAAGAGTTATATTGCTGGATCCTGAGGTAAGTTGACTCCCAATTTCCTGAGAAACTGCCACATTGATTTCCAAAGTGGTTGCACAAGTTTGCATTCCCACCAGCAATGGATGAGTGTTCCCCTTACTCCACATCCTCTCCATCATAGAATATCATTGGTGTTTTTTATTTTGTAATAGCCAGAACCTGGAAACAACCTAGATGCCCCTCAATGGATGAATGGATAAAGAAAGAGTGGAACATATTAGAGTACTACTCAGTGGTAAATAAAATAAAATAAAATAAAATAAAATGACATCTTGAATTTTGCATACAAATAGATGGAAATAGAAAACACTATCCTGAGTGAGATAACCCAGACCCAAAAAGATGGGTATGTACTCACTCATTAGTGGACTCTAGCTATAAACAAAGGACATTAAGCCTATAGTTCACAAGCCAAGAGAAGCCAAATAACAAGGTGAACCCAAAGAAAAACATATATAGATCCTCCTGGAAATTGGAAGCAGACAAGATCACCAGGCAAAAGTTGGCAGCATGGGGGCAGGGGTGAGGGTGGGGTGGGGGGAAAGGGAGAGGGGGAGAAAGAAGGGAGAAGGGAAGGTTTGGGGAGAGTTTGGGGGAGTGGAATGGTTGAGATGGAGGAAGGGTGGATATAGGAGCAGGGAAGAAGATATCTTCATTAAGAGAACCATTTTAGGGTTGACAGACTTGGTTTTAGAGGGGATCCCAGGTGTCCACAGGGATGTCCCCTGCTAGGTCCTTGGACACCAGAGGAGAGGGTGCCTGAACTGGCCTTGTCCCATAGTCACACTGATGAATAGCTCGAATATCACCATAGAATATTCCTCCGGCAATGGATGGAGATAGAGAAGATAGAGACAGAGACCCTCATCAGAGCAACGGACTGAGCCCCCAAGGTCCAGTTGAAGAGTAGAAGGAGGGAGAAGATGAGCAAGGAAGTCTGGACTGCGAGGGGTTGGTCCACCCACTAAGACTAATGGGAGCTCACCAAATCCAGCTGGACTGGGACTGAGTGAACATGTGATCAAACCAGACTTTCTGAATGTGGCTGACAATGGGGGCTGACTGAGAAGCCATTGATAAAGGCACCGAGACTTGTTTCTACTGCATGTACTGGCTTTTTGTGACCCTAGTCTATTTGGATGCACAGCTTCATAGGCCTGGATGGAGGGGGCAGGGTCTTGGACTTCCCACAGGGCACGGTACCCTGACCTCTCTTAAGACTGGAGGGAGAGGGAGGAGAGTGAGTGGGGGAGCAGAAGGGAAATAGGAGGAGGGGAGGAAGTGGAAATTTTTGAATGAAAAAAAATATATATATATATATATATCCTCTGTAAAAACAAAACAAAAACTGTTTCAATGAACACCAAGAACTTCCCAGGAACTCTCGAAGTTTGTCTGCTTGTGTTCTTCCCTTCTAAACGGTGTCTCTAAAGTGCAGCTCAACATGCACAGCGCCTCGGTTCAACCTCCAGCAGAAAGAGGAAAGGAAAGAAAGTTCATTTATGTCACTATTTCCAGAGGGAATTTATAGCTGCTCTTGCAGAGCTGCGAGAAATGCTACTCATTTACCACCTGCTACAATAATAGTAGCTGACACATATAGTACTTACTATATGTCAGCCTCTATACACTGCTTTCGTAGTTTAACTTATTTTTAAACTCACAGCAACCGATGAGGCCGGTGCTATTATTATTCCTCTTTTAAAGATCAAACACTGAGACTTTCTGTCATTTTCCCAAGGTTACCAAGCTGGAGAACTACAGAGCCAGGATTTTGATCCAGTCTGTACCAGAAATTCTGGTCCTTAACACATTGCATTTCTGGACATCTCTCATTAGTAACTCTTTAAGCTTACTCCTGCCTCCTCGATCACAGCCCTAAGAGGGCTAGCTCTTATCTCATGTTGCATTTTGCCCCTTCCTAGGGCTAGAATAAAGTACTGAGGATGTTAGCTGTCCATGGTGTGTTCACCGTGTCTTAAATCCTTCCGGGAAGCAAAAAATGATGAAATGAAAGCCAATGCACTTCAGAGGCTTCATGCACAAGAGTCTATCCAAATCTGTGAGTAGGGGCTGGGGAGGTGGGTCCATGGGTAAAAGCATTTGTGCAAGTGTGAGGACCCGAGTTCAAATCCCTAGAGATCACATAAAGTGGGGCATGGGAGCATGTATCTGTAATCCCAGTACTCCCACAGCAAGATGGGGGAGGTCTTTACAGGCGAACCCCAAGTTTCACACACACAAACAGAGAGAGAGAGAGAGAGAGAGAGAGAGAGATTTTTTTAATCTATAACTAGATCTTATAAAGATTTTTGCCATCCTCCTTAAATCTTCAGCTTAAAGAGTTACTAATGAGAGATGTCCAGAAATGCAATGTGTTAAGGACCAGAATTTCTGGTACAGACTGGATCAAAATCCTGGCTCTGTAGTTCTCCAGCTTGGTAACCTCCATAGGATGTGTGGATTCTAGTAGCAAGATGGTAGAGTAAGATCTGTGACCTTTTCCTCACACCGGTTCCTAGTAAGAGACTCACAGTGGGTTTTCTCACAGAAAACAGTCATTTGCACACACATTCAATTAAAAACTACTGCCAATAAAGGTTTCCAGGAGGGTTATCAGACTCGAAAGACCGATTATAATGCTGTCCTAAAAGAGCTGTGTTACATGGAGATCTTTGTCGTTTTTCATCCTAAACTCACGAGGTCAGACACTCCTGCCTGATACTATTTCAGGTTTAAGTTGTGCAAAAACACCTAGCACATGAATAGACATCTATTAGCTCTCTAAAACTTCCATGAAATGATTTGCCCAAATTTAGGATTTTCTTCTCATCATTGTTTCCTATTGTTCCCCCCAGAATACATTAATTTTTCCAACCCCTTCAGTGCCCCTTCCTAAGCCTCCCAGCCCCTGCAGTTCTGTTCTCTTTGTTCATCTCTCTCTGGGCCATTGCATCATCTACACCATAGTGTTAGCATGTGATACCATATTTGCCAGCAGGTGCTGCCATTTGCCGCAGGATTTGCTTATTTTTAAAATTCCCTAAATCTGAGACTCCAGATTGTAGAAAATAGTACAGTGCCTAATTTGTCAACTTGGCAGGTTTGAAACGCTATAAAATCAGTTACTTACAATGAATGACACTTCTAATGTGCTGCACAGTTTTAATGAGCAGGGCTCTATTGCTCTGCAAAGACAACAGGAGACCACGTTGCAAAAACAAGCAGCAAGGATGTGCAGGTAGATGGAGGGTAGAAAGTTCTCTTTGCATCCACAGGACCAGTGGGAACAATATGCTCAAAAAAAGACAGATTTTTCACTAGTAAGGAAAAGGGATTCCTATCAGGATCTTCCATACCTGGCCTTCCTCTATCTGCACACAAGGTCATCCCTCTATACTTCATATAAAAATCATTCCTGGGCAGGGGACATGGCTCAGTCCATAAAGCACTGGCTTCACTACTATGAAGATCTGAGTTCAGAACCCACACATAGGAGGCAGAGACAGCTGCATATCTGGATATCTGGAAGATTTAGGGGAAGCTAAGCAGGCCTACCTGGCAAAATGCCAGGCCAACAAGAAATCCTTGTTGAAGACTGCTGGGGACCAGCACCCAAGGTTATTCTCTGACTTCTATATCACCCACTGTGTTCTCTCTCTCTCTCTCTCTCTCTCTCTCTCTCTCTCCCTCTCTCTCATGCATGCACACATGCATGCATATGCATGCACGCACACACACACACATTTTAAAAGAAAAACATGGGTTCAGCAATACGGTTCAGTGGGTAAAAGGCCTTGCTAGGCAAGCCTAACAACTTAAGTTCCATCTTAATATCCCATCGTGGAGGGAGATAACTCACTCCCAACAGCTATCCTCTGACAGCCACATGCACGTTGTGGCTCATGTGTCCCCACTCATACACACACATCATATAAACACATACATACAGTAAGAATAGATGCAGTTTTTAATTTTGAACAAAATATCCTTTCAATAACCTATGTCTTTTTCCCCACTAGTCTCTCTAAACTACCATGAACATTCTAGAATAATATTCCTAGAATGAAAAAACAGCCTTTAAGGATGCCGAGATGGCCACAACTAAGGCAGCATGGCACGCCAAACCCTAGAGACCAGTCTTAAGGTCCTAACCTTCCCTTTTACTGTTTCCAGATTCTTCACTTTGATAGGACAAGAGATCTTATTCTTTTTTGTTTTGTTTTGTTTTTTGAGACAGGATTTCTCTGTAGCTTTGGAGCCTGTCCTGGCTCTTGTAGACCAGGCCTGCCTCTGCCTCCTGAGTGCTGGGACTAAAGGTGTGCACCACCACTGCCCAGTTTAAGAGATCTTATTCTTCACCATAGATAAAGTTCCTTCCTATCTAGCATCCTTGTTCCTGGTAACCCATATTCCCAAAAACCCCTCCTCTTAACCGCTTTGGTCAAAGATATGGCCATATCAATATTAATTTCTTGACTAACTAAATGCATGGAACATTGCTGGTTAACATAATCCCTTTTCTTAGCATCCTTGACAACATCTGAAATATGGGGCAGGCATGCTAAGACATGACAATATTAATGAAATACATAACCATATAACACTTATATTGAGCACTGCATGAGTAGACAGCATATAGATAATTCCTGAGAGATCTTTGCTCAGCACAAACTCTTCCATGTACCCACAGTCATTTCTGCATTCTCAGCAGGAATGTAGTTTGAAAGCCACCTCGCACCTTCTCAAGAGTTGTCTTGACTACATGAGTAGAATCTCAAAGGTTCCCAGGAAAATCCTCTGCTGCATTTAAATAACCATCTTTCCTCTCTGTCAGCCCAACCCCACAGTGATTAAATTTATTGCCTTCCTGGATGACACAGGCTACCCTGTGCTACTAGAACTACTAGTATTTAATGCTAAGTACAGGGATAGCTACATCCGTTGACATCACCAGAGGGAGGGCTGCCATCGCTCTATTTTCCTTCTTGTAGTTCATAGTCTGGCCAGACTGAGTTTCCAGGTCCAGTTGGTCCTGCAAAGACCTCTTTGCCCACCCAATCAGCTTCGGTCTCCTCTACGCTACCTCCCCCATTTACTGGTTTTGATGACATATGTTCTTGGAATCCAAAAATCAAGACTTTACTTTCAAATTCCAACTTAGCTACTTTCTGGCTGATATATTTAAACCTCTGTTATGCCATAAGTGAATGGAAATGAAAAATTCTACAAATCCAAGAAATGAGCTTAGAGAGGATAATGTGAAACACACTGAGAACTTCAAACTGGCGTACGCAAGTGAAATGTCACATATTTCCACACCGAGTCGACAGTAATCACACACACCCAGAGTTCATTCTTTAAGTATATGAGCAAATCTGAAACCCTGGGAGGAATGAGACCCTCCCCCATCCCAGTCCTTTTCCTCAGCATCCCAAGCTATAGAGTAGGAACTGGCCCACCAGCTCTATCTGAATGCCATCTAGTGGACACAGAGCTCTGTGAGAAAAGGACTCTGGTACAAGGGGGATTGTGAAATCCCAGCTTTTCAAGTGTTAACAGTTCACAGGGCAAGCTTTAGCTTTAGCAGGAGACAAAGTGTGGCCCCCTGGGAGGCACGACATAGAGACTCCCAAGAAAGATCCTAGGTGCTGGTAATTCTTCCCCCACCCCCACCACGCCCACATTTCTCCATTAGAATTTTTGTTTTTCATGCATCAGAGGTTTCTTTAATCTTCAAACAATGTTTTATTAAAACTAAAAGGCTTGTGGCAAACAAGCCCTCAGATCTCTCATCTCATAGCTTAGCTAAGATTGCCAGAGGTAAATAAAGAGTAATTTCAACAAGAGGGGCAGGGAAGAGCGGACCTTGTACAGTCTTGACAGGGTCAAAAAGGAGATTAGTTGAGCCCAGGACAACTCTGCACGTACCCTCGTTTTGCTTTTAGCTACACCTTGTGAATTAAAGGCTGCTTGGTTGACTTTTGGCTGACTTTTTTTTATTTTGTTTTGAGATAAGGTCTCATTCTGAAGGCCAGGCTGGCCTGGAGCTTACTATATAACCTACAACTCACTGTGTAGCCTCAGGTGGTCTTGAACTCTCCATCTTCCTGCCCCAGCTCCCCAAGTTCTAGAATTATTGGCAGGCACTGCCATGCCCAGCTTTCAAATGGGCAGAACTATATCCTGAAGCTTAAATGATCCAGAATAGTTAATAAAGCCCATCTTTTCTAGCAAAAGTAGTAGGCATGTGTATATTTTACATTTTAAATATATCTCTGAGGCCATCTCAGCACGCATGAGGCTGGAAGTCAGGGGGCGGACAAGAGGGGACTGCTTCATGGTTTGAGTCCAAGGCAGATGGGGCTTCCTGCCAGCAGCCCTGGCTTGCAGCACAGAATTGGAGGCATGCCTCTTTGGGAATATGGCAGAGCCCTGCTTCGCTGTGTCTGCTCATCCTCAACACGCTTCCTTTCCCATCTACAGTATTTAGAAATATGAGAGACGACGCTGGGAAGAACACAAAGGCTTTTGCAAACTGTCTCTGGCTTCATCTTCTAAGCTGTCGCTATCAGGGTTGGATTTAGCAACTTGGCATTCGCTGGGTAGGACCACCCCGGTTGGCAGCCATCTGGAGTGTCTTGGAGGATTTTTAAAGAAGCATTGCTTGGAGAGCATTTTGTAGTGAGAAAAATGCTGGTATTCAATTCAGGGAGCCTGGGTCTGAGCCTACTACCAGTAGCTAAGTGACCTTAGGAGATCCACTACCATCTCTTGGACCTGGTTCTTTACCTGTTGTGTGATCCGGCATTTCTTTGTAAGTCTTAAATAGTCTAGGCAGATCCATAAAGTGTGGTCACTGGACAGCAGTATCCAGTTACCTGGAAACCTAATTAGGAATATACACTTTTACTCCCCACCCACGCCTCATGAATCAGAAATTCCGAGAGTAAAGTGCTCCAGTGTGCATTTAAGAAACCCTCCAGCTAAAGGTGGTTCACAGTCAAGTCTGAAGCCCACTGCTGTTTCCTTGTGCTGCTGCTTCTGTGCACCTGGCCCACACTGAATTGCAATGGGTCAAAGGTGTGCTGGGGGCCATGGCAGACATCAACTTGCAAAAGTCAATGGCTTAGGAAACCAGAGTGATCCGAATCAGAGTGTGAACTGGGGTCCAGAGCATGAGAACCTTATGTCACTTCCCAAAGCCTTCCATGGGCAAAGTTCCAAGACTCTACAAACGGGTGTCATCACGGTCCAGTTCTCACGGATCTTTACATCAGAAGGGGTAAGCACAAAAGTGGCTTTTGTTGATGATGCCAACGAGTCTTCACTCCTTTTGTCTCGAATCCCCATAGATGTATGGCATTGCTGTCTTTATTTTAGCTTTTGTTTTCCCTCTGCCGTTTCTGACAGCTCTTCATTTCCTCTAAGTTATCAGGGACAACCTGCAAGTGTGGTGCTGAGTTCCATGTGGGAACCACGGTTTCCTAGCAACAGCCAGAGCCTGCTGGGTCATTCTGTGAGTCACCAGCTTGGGGCAGTTCTTGATAAGCAGCCTGGTTTGCAGAGGATTCCTCTGTGGGCACCACACTGGGGCTTGCCAGTCATGTGTCCTTCATGGGACTACAGTATCCATAGAGAAACAGATCACAGATAGGACGTAAAGAATGACAATAGGGTACTCTCCATTCTAAGCTGAATGGATCTTTCTTCTAACCATCCTATAGGGAATGTTAAAGAAAGGAAAGATGGGAGGAAGTGCAAAAAGAGGGAAGGGGTCCTTTTTCCACATCCATCTCTTGAGCACCCCCAGTATATCTTTAGCTATATATTGGAGTTGTAAAATCAAGAGATGGATCTTGCCCTCAGGAAGTATAGATTATAATAGAGAGAAGAGATCAGTAAATTAAATTTACTGATAGATGAGATGTATGCCATATAGGAGAAATGATTCATATGTTATTAATATTGATTCCATGACACAGTGTAATTTCCAGACCTCATGAATTATAATAAACCCTCTTCCAATTTTATAATTTTTCTGTTTCACTACAAAAAAATTGTCCTCATAATAGATATTTTCAAGTGATTTAAGTCACACATAGCATGGCTCTTACAGTAGATTTAATATAATATCTGTGGCTATATTACCATTTAGTTCTCTTGTAAAAAATTTTTTTGGAATTTTCTTTATGGGGGTGAGTTCAAAAGCCACAGAACTAGTGTGGAGGTCGGAGTATAATTTGCAAGAGCTGGTTTTCCTCTTTCTGCAGTGTGAGTCCAGGGATCGAACTCAGGCTGTCAGGCTTGGCAGCCGAGTGCTTTTAGCTGTCTCTCAGCCAGCATTTGCTTCTTAATATATTTAGATTTTTTTTCTCGCTTTTGCAAACTGTCTCTGGATTTATTTCCAAAGCTGTTATCAGCATGTGTGTGTCTCTGTGTTTATGCATATGTGCTATAGTACATATGTGGAAGTTACAGAACAATTTACAAGAATAAGTTTTCCCCTTCCACCATGGAGGTTCTGGGGACCAAACCTTAGGTCATCAGGTTTGACACCAAGTGTTTTTATCCACTGAGCCATCTTGCTGGCCTTTGGCTCATTTTTTTATTTTGAGATTTTCCTATAGTTTTTGTCTTTTATTGATCTTTTTGAAATGGAACCTTGGTAAATTTATCAGTTCCCCTCTTCTTTTAAACATATTGATTTCTGTTTTTATTTTTATTGATTCTTCTCTCTTGCTTTCCTAAAGTTATATTGGTTTTTTATGTCCTCTTGAGTGGAAGCCATAATAGACTCCATCTACTTTCATTTTTCTTGTGAGCTAACAGAAGCACTCACAGTTGTGGATAACTCTGACTCTAGGTTTGGCTGCTGTCGTGTGTCTTAATATGAACTATTGCTGCGTGTCCTTATTTACTCTTGTTGGCTTGATCCGTCAAAGGGATTAGAGTCACCTCTATTGATACTGAATTTTTCTTTATGCTTAAAATATTGAATTCTCCATTGTGAATTGTGCCAGTTAGCAATAAGAAAAGAAGAGAGGAAGAAAGAGTAGGGAGTAAGGGGGAGGGAGGAGTGGAATGAAAACCCTTGAATCATATTTAATGCTCTCCACCTTGAGTTCTATGGCATTGCCTAACAGTAATTTTGTTGCTTGTAATTTACTCTCATTGTCCACGCCTTACATCCTTTGTTCTTGACCTAGTGACCATGCTCCGGGGCCTGTTCTGCCCTCCTTTTGTCAGTTCTACATCTGTGAGGGAGCCCTACAGACTGAATCAGCTAGCTTCCAGTTGAATTTGGCTGTGGTAGAAACTCATGAAGAAAAGGAGAAACCAGCCCCTCCACCCCATTTCTCCTGAAGCTCCTCCTTGGCTCCAGCTCCTGATGCTTGCCCTAACCTGGCTCCAACTGCTTCCAAGTGGCCCTAGTAACTCTACCTTCTCCCTTTGTCTTTCCAGCAAGAGAGCCTCTTAAGGAGGCTACATGACCCAGGCTGCCTCCCTAGGTCCTATTTAGTTTCTCTAGTCATCTGGCACATGTAATCAATTTCCTACATTAAAACCCCCTTTGATTTTAAAAACAAGGTGGTATTTTTCTATGTGAACCTTGATACACACACTTTTTTAAAATTTTTCACATAAAAATGTAACCTATTCTCTTTTGTAGCAAGTTGTGTGAGTTGATTGACTCAACCCTCATTCCAAACCCTTCACTTTCTCATGGTATGAAGATTACGGAGCCCTTGCAATGGGCAAAGAAGGGTTTGTGGCTCAGTAACACCTGAGTGAAAGTCTACTGGGCATTTCTAGAAAAGTCTTCTGGAAATACAGAATTACTCTCTCCTCTTGCAGTCCTTCTTTCAATTTGTTTGGACTCTGGAATCGATGTCTTGATGCTTCAGCATCCATGATGAGACTGGGGGAAGGGCGACTGGGAACACGGTAAACTAGATCCTGACAGCCTTGAGACACTGAACCAGTGCCAGCAACCTCCCCGACTCCCTGTTTCATAAGGAGAAGAACATGTCTATGCATTTAAACAACTGGTGAGTTTTTACATTATCATCCATAGAATGCAACTCCTAGCTTGTTGTTGGCATCTTTATCATGTGGAGGTGGGAGTGCAATTTGCAGCATATTCAGAATCTCTGGGCCCAGTAGTTAGTGAACTATCAATAGTACTTTTCAACTACTGAGCAAATCAAAACGGCTGCTAAGTACTTTTTAAAGAGATAGAGTTGTGTCGGGTGGCATGCACCTTTAATTACAGCACTCGGGAGGCAGAAGCAGGCGGATCTCTGTGAGTTCGAGGCCAGCCTGGTCTACAAGAGCTAGTTCCAGGACAGACTCCAAAGCTACAGAGAAACCCTGTCTTGAAAAACCAAAAGAAAAAAAAAAAAGACTTGTATCCAATCCCCAAACAAAACACAGGTATAAATAGCATTTCAGAAGTTTTAAGTACTTCCTGCCTTCCCTCCAGAAACCCATCAGTCAATCTTCCAGGAGAACCCTTGCTATAAGAACATAAGGTTAGATATATATTCTACTTTGGGGTATGTATGAAAGGTTTTAAATAAAATACAGTGACAAAGTAAACACCCAGATGCCCACTCCTTGGAAGTAATGAGTGTTAGCATTCTCTGTGATTGAGATTTTAATAAAACAGGCAACTTGTTATGCGGATAAAGTGCCATGTTTCCATACACATTCCCAAAGCTCCCCAGCCCACCCTCCCTGAAGCAACGGCTATTACGAATTCCATACATCTCTAACTCATATTTCTCATTGTTATTAGCTGTTTATATAGATCCATGAAGTTCCTATTCATGCCTGTATGGCTTTGAGAACTAGAGGACTGTACACGGGTGCATGGTGTACACACCATCCTAGAATCTGCTACCCTCTTACTAAGTGTGAATCACAAATGGAATTCACTACCTGTAACATGTCTATCTTCCAGTTGTGTGCCTCACCAATGTTTCTTTGTCTTCTGATGAACATATAGGCTGTTTCTAACTTTTTGTTGTCTGCAATCAATGCCAGGGCACCTGTGCAAGTTCCTTTCAGGTATACAGGAGCAACTTGGTCCATTATTGCTGAATTCCTCATAGTATTAAACTAACTTAAAGTCCTATAAATAGACTGTCTGTTACCTTAACCTTAGTAATGTCAGACATACTGATCTTCAACACCCAGATTGATAGATGTAAGATGATGTATCTTTAATTTCCTATTTTCTGATTACCAATTAGGAGAAAAATCCTTTTTTCTTTTCTTTTTTATTCTATTTTTACTTTTGCCATCTAGCTTTTCTTCAAATTGTCTCTAAAGTATATCTTCATTTCACCTTTTTATGAGAGATTCTTGCTGCTGATATATAGGGTTCATTCATGGTAGCTGATTATTTGCTGAGTTTTATAACACTTACAATGTTAGTAGAACTTATTTGAACAGTAATAATGTTATGGGTTCATCCTTTGAAAATCTTCTATAGTGCTCTGGTCTTTTCCAATATGTATGATTGATCGATTGATTGATTGACTGATTTTTTTCTTTTTGACAGTTGTCAGGCTTCTACAAGGAATTTTTCCCCAAAAGAAGATTTCATGAGTTCTTGAGTTTCTGGGGATAGATCCCTCCTGTATCCCTGGCTGGCCTCAAATTCATCAGGTAGCCAATGACAGCTTCCATGCTCAGAGTCTCCTGCTTCCGCCCCTTAGAGCTAGGATTTCAGGGCTGTGCCACCCTGCCCAGTGAGGAGCTGGGCCTTGAACTCCAGGCCTCTTGCATGCTGGGCTAACGCCCTACCAACTGAGCTACATCTCCAGGTCCCATGTAAGTTCTTGAGGAACATGTTTTCCTCTCAGTTTTTTCTCTCTATTCTCCTTATCTTCTAGCACTTTGTGTGGTAAAAAGGCAGTGGGCTGAAACACTTACATGCTCCCCTTTCTGGATAATGTTTTGTTTACTTTTTGGCTTTGCCTGAGTGCAGGAAGAAAAGTGCACTGAGCTCAGTGTGGGAGGCTACCCTAATTTTACTTGATAGCTAGTACGTATCGGAGTTTTTGAAGCTTAGGACCTTTTTTCCCCTGGTATTTTTTTTATTGTTACCTTCTCTGTGGCTGTTCTCTCCGTTTGGAGTTTTTATTAAACCTCTGTAGATTTATTGGATTTATTCTCCACGTGTATTTCTTTTGAATACATATGATCATGGTGGCAAATATTTTTCTGTGTTCTGAGACAATTTTTCAACCTTATCCTCTAATTCACCAATTCAATTTACTTCTCAATTCAATTTTCTCTTTGCAGCCTTTATTTAAAATTTTAATTTAAGGTTTCTACTTGGGCTTTTATGGCAATATTTCCCACCCTCAGAATGTTCCATTTTCATAAATCGAGTGTCCTCACTAATCTTATATTGAAGCATTAAAAAAAAGCTGGTAAATGTCCCATTTCTCTTCTTATTTTCTTTGGTAAGTTCATATCAGAAGTTACAACCTCTGGCTTTCTTTTTTAATTACCCAAATATTTATTGAAAATTTTTCTATCCAATCCCATTCTTCCTTATTTAGTAATCCTTCTATCCTTGTAGCTTTTATTTCTTTTTTTTAATGCGTGTAAGAATTTTGCCTTCATGTATGCACACCGCATGAATGTTTTGTGCCCACAGAGCTCAGAAGAAGGTATTGGATCCCTTGGAACTAGAGTTATGGGTGCTTGTGAGTCACTACGTGGGTGCAGGGAACAGAGTACAGGTCCTCTGCAAGAGTAACAAGCGCTCTAAACCACTGAACTGTCTCTGCTGATCTATAATTGTACCTTTTTTTACTATTTTTTATCAAAATCTTTTTCATACAGTATATTCTCATCATGCTTTTATACTCACTCAACTCTCCTAGATCCTCCCAACCTCCTCTCACACAGAACTCCACACCCTTTGTTTTTCTCCCTCTTTGGAAAACACAAAAAGTCAGCCAAACAAACAACCTCCCCCCCCCAAACACCAGTACCAATACACACACACACACACACACACACACAATGGAAATGAAAATATACAAACATAATAACACTAAGACCAAAAGAAGTCCAAACAAAAAAATTTGAGACACAAAGTCTACCAAACACAATTGAGTTCATTTTATTCTGGCCATCTAATCCAGAGCATGAACCCTGTCCTGAAATGTGGTTAATGTACCCAGTGACATTCCTTTGGAGAGAACTCACTTTACTTCTGCAAATAGTTACTAAGTGCAAAGAGCTTCTTGATTAGGAGTGGAGGCCTGTGCCCAGTTCCCCCTCTCAGTTCTGGGAACCCATCTGACTTGGACTTGTGCAGGCCCTGTCCATGCTGCCACAGTCTCTGTAAGTTCATATGTGGGTCAGTACTCTTGCATCTGAAGTCATCCGTCCCCTCTGACTCTTACAATCTTTCTGTCCCCATTTCTGAATATCTTCCTCAGCTCTGAAGGGAGGATTTGTTGAAGACATCCTATCTGGGACAGAGTGTTTCAAAATCTCTCACTTCCTGCATATTGTCCATCTGTGGAACTCTGTGTTAGTTCCCATCTACTACAAGAAGCTTTTCTGATAATGGATGAGTGAGGAACTAGTCTATAGGTATAGTTGAATGTATTAGGTTGTTGCTATATTCATTTAGTAGAACAATAGTACTTTATTTTCCCCTAGGTCTATGGCCTATTGGGTCTCAGGTTCATGGCTACCCAAGCAGTGTCAGGCATGGGTTTTGTCTCATGGAGTGGCCTTAAATTCAATCAGAAAGTGGTTGGTTACTCCCCCAATGTTTGTGCCACTGTTGCACCAGCTTACCTTGTAGGTCGATGCACCATGGGAGAAACAGGGTTTTACCTTTCCTCTCTGGTAGCATGTTGAGTACATTTCAACACCTTCAATGCTAGTCAGTAGGATTGAAGGCTCTAGTTAAGTACCAGCTTGAATTTTACACACTTGATGAAACATGTAAATGCTGTTTTTAGCAATAGAACCTTATCATCAGTTTGTGGAGACCAACCAATGGTCTTGGTAATAGCCTGAGATGTTTGGGGATTTTCTTAGTACCCCTTTTGTCAATAATACAATTATATGTAACTTATTCCTGGCACTGGAGGTTTTACTTGGTGGCAAAAAGATGTCTAGTTGGGGTATTAGTTCCCCTGTTTTTTGGTGAGTCCTATAGTGATATTTTATTTGTGTTTTAATAAATAAGGCTTGCCTGAAGATCAGAGTGCAGAGCTAAGACACTAGAGGCCAAGGAGTCGTGGTGGCATACACCTTTAATCTCAGGACTCAAGGCCTTTCTGTACTATGCAAGATTGAATCTGTCTAAAAGAAAAACAGAGCTCACACAAAGGTGCTCCTAGCACTCCAGAGTGACCCGCCTTTAATCCCAGCACTAGGGAGGTGGAGACAAGAGTGACATGGCTGGGCAGAGAGAGGACTATAAAGCAGGAGGAGACAAGAGTGCATTGCAGTCTAAGGTTTAGTGGAGAGCACTGCAGTCTAAAGTCACACTGAGGATAGCATCACCTCTTTGTTTGTCTGAGCCTTGGTAGAGGTAAGAACTCTCTAGTGGGCTGACTGCTTTGCTGTTCTGATCTTCAGCTTGAACCCCATTATCTGTCTCTGGGGTTTATTATTCATGCTGCAGACTGCATTTCGATTTCTTTTACATATGTATGTATTTTAGGAAGCTTCTAGAGTGGTAGATTTCCATGTGACCTCTCAATTGGCCCTTAATCTTAGTAGTCCCTATGTATATTCCTTCCCTCCTCCCTTTTTTCTCCCCCTACACAATTTAGTCTTCCCAGTCAGTCTCTCCCCTGTCACTTCAAAACAATATATTCTACTTCCCTTTTCTTAGGATATCACACCCCCAGTCCCTTACTCCATATCTAACCTCTATGGTCATATAGATTGTAGTAAACCTATTGAAGGCTTAAATGCTAATATCTACATATAAGAGAGAAAATTCAATATTTGTATTTTGTGGTCTGATTTTTTTTCTACCACCATTCATTTACTTGCACATTTCATAATTTTGAATTTTTTAAACAGCTAAATAATATTCTACTGTATAAATTCATCATATTTTCATTATCTATCCAGTCAGTTGATAGACACCTAGGCTGTCTCCAGTTTCTGGCCATTTTAAACAGAGCAGCAATGAATATGGATGAATAAGTATCTCTGTAGTAGGAAGTAAAGTCCTTCAGGTATATGCCCAAGAAGATAGATATCCCCAGCTTCCTGGGGAACTGCCACTCTGATTTCCATGGTGACATTCATGTTTGTACTCACATCATCAATAAGTGTGCCTCTTTCTCCAAATCCTTACCAGCATGAGCTGTCATTTGTTTTATTGATCTTCGATATTCTGATTGTTGTTAGATAAAATCTCAAGGTAGCTTTAACTTGCATTTCCCTGATGACTAAGGATGCTGAACATTTCTTTAAGTGTTTCTCAGCCATTTGTGCTTCACTCTTTGAGAACTCTTGGCTTACTTCTATACTCAATTTCTAATTGGATTATTTATTTTCTTGTTGTCTGAGGTTTCTGTCCTGCCCAGTTCCGACAATCATTAAGTCCCAAAGAAATCACACAGAGGTCTACATTAGTTATAAACTGATTGGCCCATTATCTCAGACTTCTTATTAACTCTTATAACTTATATAGCCCATTATTAGCCATTATTCTTATCTGTGTTAGCCATGTGGCTCAGTACCTTATTCAGCAGGGCAGTCACATCTTGCTTCTTCTGTGGTCGGGTCATCTTGCTCCTTCGGTGGTCAAGTCAGGACTCCAGAGCAATGGGCTTCCTCCTTCCCAGAATTCTCCTGTCCTCATTGACCTACTTCTACTTCCTGTCTGGTTATCCTGCCTATGCTTCCTGCCTGGCTACTGGCCAATCAGCATTTATTTAAAATATAATTGACAGAATGCAGACCATGGTCCCACGGCATCTTCTTAACGTGCAGGGATTTATTTTTTTGGTTCTTTACATATTTTAGATACTATCTCTCTATGAGATGTGTAATTGGTAAAGATCTTTGCCCATTCTGTAGCCTGACACTTTCTCCAAATCAGTAGTTCTCAATTTTCCTAACATTGGAATACAGTTCCTTATGTTGTGGTAACCTTCAACCATGATTATTTTTGTTGCCAGTTCATGACTGTAATTTTGCTATTCTTATGAATCATAATGTAAATATTCAGGATATCTGATATGTGACCTTGTGGAAGGGCCATTTGTTTGACCCCCTCAAAGAGATCCCCAGGGGCAGAATCACTGGTCTAGATGATGGTGTCCTTTGCTAGACAGAAGCCTTGTTTCATGAGGTCCCACTTACTAACTTCTGACCTTAGTGCCTGTGCTCTCAGTGCCCTCTTGAGCAAGTCTTTTCATGTGCCAATGTGTTCAAGGTTATTCCCCAGTTTCTCTTCTGTCAGATTCAGGGTACCTGGCCCTATTTGTAGGCACTTGATCCATTTGGAGATGAGTTTTGTACAGAGTGATTAATAGGATTTTATTTACATTCTTCTGTGTGCAGCCATCCAGTTTAACCAGCATCATTTGCTGAAGATGCTGTCTTTTTTTCCCCGGTGTTTATTTTTTGCTTCTTCGTCAAAAATCAGGTGTCCAAAGGTGTGTGGGTCTATGTCTGGGTCTTCAATTTCCTTCCATTTGTCAAAGTGTCTGTTTTGATAAAAAAATAAATAAAATAAAATAAAATAAAACCATGCTGTTTTATTACTATAGCTCTGTAGTACAACTTGAAATCTTGGATGCTGACACCTCCAGCATTTCCTTTATTATTCAGGTTTGGTTTTTAGTTATCCTGAATTTTGGGGGTTTCCAACTGAAGCTGAAGATAGTGTTTTTAATTTCTAAGAAGAATTAGGATGGAATTTTGATGGGGATTATGCTGAATTCATAGATTGCTTTTGGTTGAATAGCCATTCTTACTATGTTAATTCTACTGATTGATCCATGAGCATGGAAAATCTTTCCATCTTCAGATGTTTTCTTCAGTTTCTTTCATTAATGTCTTAACATTTTATTATACAAGTCTTTTACTTGCTTGGTTATTTTAAGAATGCTGTGAAAGTAATTGTTTCCCCAATTTCTATCTCAGTCTGTTTGTTATTTGCACATAGGAGGATATAGATTTTTGTGTGTTAATTTTGTATCCTGCTACTTTGCTGAAAGTGGTTATTAGCTGTAGAACTTTCCAGGAGTAGTTTTTAGCATCATTTATGTATAAAATTGTATCATTGGCAAGTAAAGATACTTTGACTTAGTTCTTTCCTGTTTGTAACCCTTCAATCTCTTTCAGTTAGCTTATTGGTCTACCTAAGTAAGTACCATATTGAATAAGGTATGGAGAGAGTAGATATCCTTGTCTTATTCTTGATTTTAGTGGAAATGCTTTGGGTTTCTCTCTACTTAGGTTGATGTTATCTGTGGTCTTGCTATAAATTGCCTTTATTATGTTGAAATATGTGCCTTGTGTTTGCCAGTCTCTCCAGGACCTTAATCATGAAGGAATGTTGAATTTTGTCAAAGGTCTTTATTGTATCTACTGAGATGATTATGTGGGTTTTTTTTGTCTTTTAGCCTGTTTAAGTGGTAGATTACATTTATTGATATACATATTTTGAACCATGCTTGCATATCTGTAATGAGTCCCACTTGATCATACTAGATAAACTTTTTGATATGTTCTTGGATTTGGTTTGCTAATATTTTGTTCATAACAGAATAATGGTCTGTAAATTTCTTTCTTTTTTTATTTTTATTCTTTTTTAATTAAAATTTCCACCTGTCCCCGTTTCCCATTTCCCTCCCCCTCCTCCCTAAATTTCTTTCTTTATAGGATCTTTTATGTGGTTTAGGTGTTAGAGTAATTGTGGACTTGTAGAAAGAATCAGAAATATTCTTTCAGGCTTTTGTCTGCGAGGTCCTTCGACCTCCAAGAGTCCTGTCCCTGTGCTGAGGATGACTTTTCAGACCAATCCTTCATCTGGTGAGGGATGGAGATAGAGACAGAGACCCACATTGATGCACTGGACTGAGCTTCCAAAGCCCAGATGAAGAGCAGAAGGAGGGAGAACATGAACAAGGAAGTCAGGACCGTGAGGAGTGCATCCACCCACAGAGATGGTGGGACTGATCTAATGGGAGCTCACCAAGGCCAGCTGGACTGGGTGTGAACAAGCATGTGATCAAACCGGACTCTCTGAATGTGGCTGACAATGAGGGTGGACTGAGAAACCAATGATGATGACACTGGATTTTGATTCTACTGTATGTACTGGCTTTTTGGGAGCCTAGTCTGTTTGGATGCACACCTTCCTAGACCTAGATGTAGAGGGGCCTTGGACTTCCCACAGGGCAGGGCACCTTGACTTCTCTTAGGACTGGAGAGCTAGGGGATGGGAGAGGGGGAGGGAAATGGGAAGATGGGAGGAAGTGTAAATTTTAAATAAATTTTAAAAAAAGAAATATTCTTTCAGTCTCTAACTTGTCAAGTAATTTGAGGAGTATTGGCATTAATTCTTCTTTGAAAATTTGGAAGATTTCTGCACTGAATCCATAAGGCCCTGGCCTTTCTTGGTTGGAAGAATTATACTTATGCTTTTATTCTACTTGGTGGCTATGGGTCTGTTTAAATGGCTTATCTGATCTTGATTTTAACTTTGGTAGGTTGTACATTGTAGTAGAGAGGTGCAGGCTCCTTGTTCTGTCCCGCCCAGCTACAGTACACCAGAAATAAACACATGGAAATTGTATTAATTAAATTACTGCCTTCCCATAAGCTCTAGCCTCTTATTGGCTAACTCTCACATCTTGATTCAACCCATTTCTAATAACTGGCATTTCACCACGAGGTTGTGGCTTACCAGGAAAGGTTAGGCATGTCTGACCTGGTAGCTTCATGGTGGGCAGCTCTCTGCCTGCCTTCTTCCTCCCAGAATTCTGTTCTGTCTACTCCACCCATCTAAGGGCTGCCCTATCAAAAGGCCAAGGCAGTCTCTTTATTTAACCAATGAAAGTAACGCATAGACAGAAGACCCTCCTACACCAGTACATATCAAGACATCTATCCATTTGGGTAACAATTCTTAATAAAATATTAGTAAACTGAATCCAAGAACACATCAAAAAATTATCCACCATGATCAAGTGGGCTTCACCACAGAGATGCAAGGATAGTTCAAAATACCTATATTGATAAATATAATCTACAACATAAACAGTCTGAAAGACTAAAGCCACATGATCATCTCAGTAGATACAGCAAAGATACGGCAATCCATCCTTCTATTCCTTTTGAGTATTGTTTCTTGTTCTAGAACTTTCAGGTGTGTCATTAAGGTGCTAATATGTGATCTCTCCAGATTTTTTAAATGTAGTTACTTAATGCTGTGAACTTGCCACTTAAAACTGACTTAATTTTGTCTCATAGATTTGGGTATGTTGTGTTTTCATTTTTGCTAATTTCTAAATAGTTTTAATTTAGTTCTTAATATCTGTTGACCCGTTTTTCATTTAGTAGTGAATTGTTCATTTTCCATGGATTTGTAAATGTTTCATTGTTTCTGTTGTTGATAGCCAACTTTAATCTGTTGTGGTTAGAGAGGACACAGGGTGTTATTTCAGTTTTTTTGTATCTGCTGAGACTTGCTCTGTGTCCAAGTATGGTGGTCAATTTTGGAGAAAGTCCTATCTGGTGCTGAGAAGAATGTTTATTCTTTTGTGTTTGGGTGAATTTTTTGTGAACATCTACTAGTTCTGCTGATTTATGATATTATTATGACACTTAACTCCAGCATTTCTTTGTTTAGTTTTTGTCTGGGTAACCTATTTGGCAATAATGGGATTCTGAAGTCATCTACTATATTTGTGTGAGGGTCAATATGGGATTTTAGCTGTAGTAGTGTACTTTTATTAACTTGGATGCCCTTGCATTTGGTGCATCAATATTTAGAATTGCAAAATCCTCTTGGTGAAGTTTTTTCCTTTGATGAATATGTGGTGTAGTTCTCTATCTCTTTGGTTAGTTTTGGTTTGAAGTCTATTTTGTCAGATATTAAAATAGCTACACCTATTTGTTTCTTGGGCCCATTTGCTTGGAATACGTTTTTATTCTTTTACCGTGAGGTGTTGTTGATCCTTAATATTTAGGTGTGTTTCTTGGATGCAGCAGAAAGATAAATCTAGTTTTCTAATCTAATCTGTTAGTTTGTGTCTTTTTATTGGGAAGCTGATATCATTGCTATTTAGAGTTATCAATGAGCAGTGATTATTGATTCCTGTTATTTTGCTGTGGTGATGTGTTTTTATTTTTCTCCTCTTTTGATTTATTGTTCTAGAGTTAATCTTTGTGTTTTCTTGGATGTGGTTAATAGACTGAAGCTTTCATTCTAGTGCCTTCTATAAAGCTGGATTGGTATACTGCTTAAATTTAGTTTTATTGTGAAATGTTTTACTTTCTCCACCTACTGTGATTAACAGTTTTTCTAGGTATAGTAGTCTGGGATTGCATCTGGGATAGATAAAAAAGTCCATCCAGTCCTTTCTGGCTTTCAGAGTTTCCATTGAGAAGTCAGGTGTTACTCTGATGGGTCTGCCTTTATATGTTATTCAATTTTTTTCCCTTGCAGCTTTTAATATTTGTATGTTTGGTGTTTTGTTTATTGCTAGCTGTGGGGAATTTATTTTCTGGTCTTGTCTATTTGGTGTTTGTATTTGTAGTGGCTGGTTTTATGTTAACTTTTCACAAGCTAGAGTCATCGGAAGCCTCAACCGAGAAAAATAGCTCCATGAGGTCTGGCTGTAGACAAGCCTTTAGGGTATTATCCTGATTAGAGGTTGATGTGAGAGGACCCAGCACATTGTAGAATGGCCACCTCTGGGCTGGTGATCCTGGGTTCTATTACAACAAGCCAGTAAGCAACACTCCTTCATGACCTACACATAAGCTCCTGCCTTCAGGTTCCTGTCCTGCTTGAGTTCCTGTCCTGACTTTCTTTGATGACAAGCAGTGATATGAACACATGAGCCAATGTTTCTTCATTAAGATGTTTGGTCATGGTGTTTTATCACAGCAATAGTAACATAACTAAGACAATATGGTTCTTGCACCTTGATAGGCACCTCCTTCTTCAGGTTAGGAAAATTTTCTTCCATAATTATTTTTTTTTATTTTTGAGACAGGGTTTCTCCGTAGCTTTTGGTTCCTGTCCTGGAACTAGCTCTTGTAGACCAGGCTGGTCTCGAACTCACAGAGATCCGCCTGCCTCTGCCTCCCGAGTGCTGGGATTAAAGGCGTACACCACCACCGCCCAGCTTTTCTTCCACAATTTTGTTAAAAAAAATATTTTGTATGCCTTTGACCTGGCTTTCTACTAGTGCCTCTATCTCTATTATTCATAGATTTGGTCTTTTTTTTAGTGCCCCTGATATCCTAGATATTGCCTAAATTTTTTTAGATTTAACATTTTCTTTCACTGAGGAATCCATTTCTTCTACCTTGTCTTTAACACCTGAGATTCTCTCTTCCATATCTTGTAATATGTTGGTGAGGTTTACCTCTGAAGGTTTTGACATCCTAATGTTTTCATTTCTAGTTTTGTTTTAGTTTGGGTGTTCTTTAGTGGTTCTATTTCTTTGATAAATTCTACTTCCGTGTTTTTGGCTATTTTCATTATTTCATTCAATTGTTTGTGATTTCATGGTCTTCATTAAAGGATTTATTTACATCCTCTAAGTACCTTGATCATATTCAAAATTGCAATTTGAATTTGTCTGGTACGTCAGATATATTACATTTCTTGGGGCTCCTGAGTGCTAGTGGAGGCAAATTGTCTTGGCTGTTCATGTTTGTGTTTTAACACTGGGATCCAGGCATCTGGAGTTATGATGACTGAGGTATCTCTAGACCTTGATATCTGGTCTTGTCTTTGTTGGGTGGGCATTCCATTCCTTGGTTGCTGTTTCTCTATCAGGATCTTACACACATGTGTGTTGACCTGTGGTCCCTGGTAGAGTGTTTGTGCAGATTTGTGAGTGGCAGAGAGGAATAGAGACATGCTGGGTAAAAAGACAGAGAGGGGCTATGCCAAAGAGCTACAAGAATCCAGTATGCACCAAGAGTCTGGATCTTTGGGGAGTGGAAGTATGGTGGGCAGAGAGGGCTCCTGAAATTAGGCTGTAGTAGGGAAAACAATAAATACCTATAGGGACCAGGATGAAAGCACTAGGGATACCCTGGGTTTGTTCCAAGAGGTAGAGTCTACACTGAGTAGAACTTGGGTGTAAGGAGGGGCACATGCAAGCAAGAGGCTACAAGATTGTGAGTAAGAATAAAGAGATGGTAAGGGAGGGCTGAAAGGATAATAAAAATTACCTACCTGAGTCCCAATCCAGTGTGGCCACTGGGAGTCCCTGGTAGAAAGTGTCTGGGTATGGGTGACTGACAGGAAGAAATGGAGATGACTAGGTGGGAAAGCTGAGAGGGTCATAGGGAAAGAGCTAAGCTGGGTCTGCCCCCAAAGGCAGAGTCCTCAGGGAATGGAGCCTTATAGCATTTTAAATAAAACATGTTGTTGTTTGATTTGGTTTGGTTTTAAAGACAGTTTTGCTATGTTGTCCTGGAACCTAATACATATCCCAAGCTGAAGAGTCTCAGGCAACAGAAGTGAACTCATAATTACCGCTGAGTGAAATCTTTATCTAAAGCCTCATCCCTAGCACGTAGTAAATACTCAATAAAACGTGAGTTTTAATGAATGAATGTCTACATTTTTTTCCTGTTTCAGGATTTAAGACATGAATTCATTGCAGAATTGTATGAGTCTTCCCAGTTAAACTGTTTAGCTTCAGACCAAGGAGAGAACGGAATTTTTCTCTATGTTTTTATAGTTTTATTTTTACAACATTGTGTGTTTAGTTTGTGCCCTGAAGTCAGGAGGAAAGTTATGCAATGAAGTGAACTCCTGGGCTTTCCTGCGTGTGATACAATTTCCTGAGCCAGCCCTCTCTCTTCAGGTTCCATGAGAACCTGCTGTGATAATGCTTCCATTTCTCTTGACATTGCAGGTCAGACCCAGCTGCTCCATGTGCAGTCGAGACCCAGCTTCCTTTGGTCATTTAGAGGGTTCAGATTTGTCCCACACCACACGAGCTTGGGGATTATCTGGGGCTCTGTTAACTTCAGATGGGTCGATCCTTCCCTCAACTCCCTTCCTGACTTTTCCAATCAAACTTGGATTTGTTTCCTGGAGTTGCCATCCCAAGTTACCACCACCTTGGGGTTTTAAATGATGGTTTTTCGTAGCTCTGTAGCAAGTAGTTCTCAACCTTCTTAAGGCTGCAACTGTTTAATACAGTTCTTCATGTTGTGATGACCCCCCCAACCATAAAATTATTTTCATTGCCACTTCATAACTGTAATTTTTGCTATATTGTGAATTGTAATGCAAATATCTGATATGCAGGATATCTGATATATGACTCCTGTGAACGGGTTGTTCAACCCCCAAAGAGGTCATGACCCACAGGTTGAGAATCAGAGCTCCCAGGGGCTGGCAGTCCATAATGAAGGATTCTGTGGTATCATACTTCCTTGATGGCAGCAAGCAAGTCTTTCCTTGCCCAACTAACTCCTGGTAGCTGCATTGGCATTTCTTGGCTTATAGCTATACTAATCTCTAAATTTTCTATTTCTCATAAGAGCACCTATATGAATTATAACTAGTGATTAAGTCAAAGTTACCAATAATGCATATGTTACACAAGGAAAGAAATAAAAGCACTGCCCTTTAGAGTCATTTAACCAAGAGCTTGTTCAGACTCCGATTCTCTACGTGTTCCTTGTGTCTTCTGTCCTCTGTCCGCCTGTTGCAGGAATCTAAATCTGTGCCTGCCTGAAGGCTATTTGGTAAATCTGTCTGACCTTGTATCTGTGCCTGTCTATCCCAATGTGTGTCCAGGGTTTGTGAGTGGTATGTCTGTCTGTCTCTAACAAAAGATTTCCCTTGGTGTCTATTGAACAACACAGAAAGCATCACATGCGGAAGGAATGGGATACCCGACAGAAATCTTTAACAGAGTGTTACAAGGGATTAACTCACTGATTCTACTGATCCCGGATGACCGCAACAACAAACATCACTGCTTACCGACCAATATCGATGAATTATTGCTTTCAACCTTTGGTAGATTTTAGGAAGTTGCTTTCTGTCAGGTCCGAAAGAATCTGGGTACAAAAAGCTATCTGTCATACCTATTAGCATACCAAGGCACATGGGGCCTCATCTCCTTCTCTCCCCTCATGGCCAAGACTAGTCTGCTGGTCATACTCAGCCTACTGCTTTCTCTTTCTGCTCTGGACTCTTCCAGATGCTTCTGACTATTCTCTCCCTTGGATCTACATTAGAAACCTTCCCCTCAACCATCCTTTGGAGAGGTCATGTCATCAGTTTATATACTTTCAATGTCTGTATTACTGCTTTTGGCAGAAGATACACACGCATTCTTCTGGGTCAGGGGCATGGAAAAAGTATATAACTTAATCACAGCATGCATTAGCTTGGGCTGTAAAAGTTGATTACACGGGAAATCCAAGAAAGTCAGGCGGGTTACATGTTTTCTTAACGGCGGATTTGAGTGCACAGTATGTTGGCAGTCTTAAGTCTCAAGTGGCCTTAGGTATATTATTAACTTTGGCTATGAGGTCCAACAAAAGTTACAACCACTTGGATTGTCCGAGATCGTTTCAGAATATCACACTGCCACAGGAACCTATCCCTGGCTGAGAGCCCACCCTGATCCAGACTCCAGTGTAATTGCATCTACAAAGACCTTAATTCCAAATAAGGCCACGTGCACAGATACTGAGAGAAAAGATTTAAATATATCTTTTTTACACAATTTGACCCTCACACACACAAACTCACAAATTCATAAAGTAATATTTTCTTATAACAATACATATGGTAAGACCCTATATCTAGTTTTATTTTAGCCGTATTTTCTACAAAGCTCTTTCACTTTCTGGCCTGACATTGGCATCATTTTCCGTTCTCAAATTATTCAGAGATATTTTTAATATGTCCTTGAACATTTTCAAATGAGTTGAGTGGAAGGAAGGGGATTGAAGTGTGTGGATTCAAATCACCCTCTTAAAGTAAAATAATATTATTTCACAGACTTTATTAACATCTCATTAACTGGTGTGTATTAAGTGCAATTGATAATGGACAATAGAAGAAAATAATGGCCCTGATCCTTTCAGCTATAAAGAAAATGCAGATAAAATGACCAGTGATGTCAGAACGGCCTGTCCCGAGGCATCTGTCACTGAGCATAAGATCAGGCTGCATTCTTACCCTTCACTGAGGAGGAATCTTTCCCTCGGAGAACGTGCTCAGGAGCACAGCTTGGAAGATATTTAGGGGTATTTTCCAATAATGTTTTAATGTCAGTAAAAATGGAAAGATAATATGCAATGACATTTTCTCATTCTTCCTGCTGAAGGGAGAAGGGAAGCCTTCAGGCATAGCTTGAACTTAGGGAGCACTCTGGAGTCAGCAGCATGGATGACTGTTTCATTGCCCACACCTGGCCATCACTGACTTACTCGTTTTATCCTCATGACTCTGTAAAGCTAAGGTTAGCATTGAACAGCATCCTATAACAAGAAAGCAGCAGTAATAAGGGAGAGAAGATGGACTGTTCTTGTAGGGGAAAAAAAAACAGAGTAGGCTGGACGCTGGGACGGAAATCACTTCCAGTGATATGACTTTAGAGGAAGACATAGTCTCTATGAAGTACCAACTAACAGTAGCTCATCTTTGAGCTTGTTAACTCACCCACCAAGTGGAAAAAAATAAACCATCCTGAGTGACATCAAGCAAATCCAGATGTGTAATACCTACTTCTGATCTATGTTAGCCTTCATCTCCCACTTTTCCCATCCCACAGAGAAAAAAATGCCCCCAAGAGAATTCCAACCTATCCAGCTTTAGCCTATTGAAAATACCTTTTCTTTGCTTTTTTAAAGGACTTTCTGGCCAGCCAGGGTTAGGAAAGTCCCACACCCACACTACTGTTCTAACAAATGAAGAAATTCTATCTTAGAAGCCTTGAGAAATCTTGCCAAGGTCGTAGCTCTAGCAAGAGCTGGGCTCGGATCACCTGACTTTTGGTTACAGCCGCACCTAACGGAAGCCTGCCTAAGCACTGCACTTGCTGAATCACCAAGTGGTGTAGCTCTGTATCAAAGCCAAAGCTGTAACAAGCCGCTGTGACAGCAATTTCAGGTGGAGTTCCTATTGACCTGTTAGCTGTCTGCTCCTGACTGAGACATCAACTATCTTACCCTTCCTGTGTACAACATGAGGTTTCAATCAAGAGCCAGGTGAGGACCATCCATCAGTGTCACCTGCTACGTCGCGAGTCTCTCTTGAAACAGGAGGAAGAAAGCAACACAGTCCACAACCCATAATCTGAGAAGCAGTCTTACTTAACATTTGACCTGCTGTGCCACAAGGAGTCAGTTTCCTAACCTCACATGGTTGTAAATTAATGTCATAATGTGAACTAAATCAAAATTATCAAAAGCAGTCTGAAGTAAATAGAAATTATTTATTATTTACAATAAATGAATATAATTTAGTGTTCTTCACTGGCATACCCATACTCAGATCTCTACATCTATTACTTAGTCACACACAAACACACACACACACACACACACAGAGGCTCAGGTCTATTGATGTATATTTGTCATGACTTTCACAGAAAGCAAGGTAAATGTTAATAAATCCTTTTCTACATTTGGATTCAAATCAATAATTTTTGAGAATCTTAGTACTAGGCAGCAGGCTCCAGAGAAAGGCGCTGTTAAAACGCAGTGCAGTCGGCCTCATTCCCACCTCGATATCTTTTTTTTTTTCTCACAAGACTCCATCTTTAAAGATTTATTTTTATTTTAAATTTATGTGTATAAGTGTTTTGCCTGCCTGCATGTATGTATGTATACCATGTATATGCTTGGTGCCCCCAGAAGCCAGAAGAAGGTGTGAAATCCCCTCAAACTGTAATTACAAACTGTTGTGAGCCATCATGTGCATTCTGAGAATTGAACCTGGATCCTCTGCAAGAGCAGTCAGTCCATTGAGTGGATTTCTCTAGCTGTCCAAGGATACATTTTTATTCTGCATCATGGTGTTCCTTTAATATATAGCCTCTCTCTTCTGCTTCTTTTTTTTTTTATTCTTTATTTACTTAAAATTTCCAACTGCTCCCCGTTTCCCATTTCCCTCCCCCTCCTCCCACATATTGCCCCCTCCCCCGCTCCCCTCCCCCTATCCCCACCCCACTTCTCCTCCCCCTAGTCCACTCCCCCTCCCTCTCGATACTGAAGAGCAGTCCAAATTCCCTGCTCTACAGGAAGACCAAGGTCCTCCCACTTCTATCTAGGTCCAGGAAGGTGAGCATCCAAACAGGCTAAGCTCCCACAAAGCCAGTTCATGTATATCTTAAGCTCCTGATTGTGAGTCCTTCTGTAGCGGGAATCCTTTGCTTACTATTCCCCTCATGCGCAGACATCATGATTAGCCTCTCAAATGTGAGCAGTGCTTTATGCCCAGGTGATCACAGGCTAGTGCATACTTTACGTAGCAGATTTTGCATATCGGGGGAATAAATCTCAATGACCCTGGAATCTTTCCTTTATAATCAGTTTTCTTTCGTATCACTGCATCTCTCTGAGGACCGTTGGAGGCTTTGCTGCACCAAATAAGTTAATGTAGAAAAGGAAACAGATGGGTTTGACTACATTCTGGATTGTTCTGTTTTGCTTTAAAGCTACTCATTTTGGAAAGTATACGTGTGGTTTGGTCTACAATTTTCACAAAGGGGTGGATAAACAATGGGGATTTGATCAAAAAATAACAAAGGACAACAGTAATTAAGGTTTCACCCAACAAGTGACCTGAGAATTCAGTCAGAAGCACTGAAATTCCAAACACTAATTCCAGGATGATCACCAGCTTGCTTTATGATCTCACAGTCAGTTACAAGCTCCAAATTGGGTTGGAATTTTTATTTGCCTCACAGATTAGAGGTAAGAAATATCTACCCATACTGAACATGTTACTTTTTATTAGAGAGTCTTCTGCTTTATCCTAAAGAAAAGTTCAAGGCTGAGTTCAATTTTAAAATAATACACTGTTACCAGGTGGTGGTGGTGCACACCTTTAATCCCAGCCCTCAGGAGGCAGCGACAGGCAGATCTCTGTGAGTTCAGGGACAGCCTGTACTCACTACAGAGTGAGTTCCATGACAGCCAGGACTACACAGAGAAACTCTGTCTTGGGAAAAAGAATATTGTCACTAACTGACCATTTCTATATTTATAACCATTCCACATAAGCGGATTGCTAGGGAAGAGGGGGGAAGTTAGCCTAGACAGGAGAAATAATAAATGCCAAAATCAGTCTTTTCACTGAGAACTGTTCCACATTGGGCTTTCTTCTTCCATGCCCCGCTATCCACCCCAATTTGGAGCTGAATTGGACAGGATACCTCTCTTACCAAGGTGGAACCCACCACTGTGATTGCAATGGGGCAATCAGATCCTATTCCCTAGAAATTTTGACTTAAAAGCTGGGGGAGGTCCATTGGAGAAATGGCTCAGTGGTTAAGAGCAAGAACTGCTCTTGCAGAGGGCCTGAGTTCAATTCCTAACACCCAATTCAGGAGGCTTACAAATGTCAGTAACTCCAGCTGCTGGAGAGTGATGCCTCCGGCATCTGTGGGCACTGAACTCCTGTACACACATCCACTCACAGACATATACATAACAAAATTAATAAAAATAAATCATTAAGAATTAGGGAGCCTCGTGGCAAAATTTGGTAGGAATGTTAGAAAAAAAAAGGCAGTCACAATGAAAAAGAATACAGTGGTTCCTCAAAAATTTGAATAGTGAATCATCCTTTGACCTCAAGAGTTCCTTGTTATGTATGTGTTTCAGAGAACTGGAAACAAAATGTAAGTTCCAACCAAAACACTTCATATCCGGATGTCACAGCAGACACACAACAAAAGAATATTGTAGGCTAATACCTTTGCTGAACATAGACATAAAACTCTCAATGAAATCCTAGCAAGATGAATTCCACATCACAGCAAAATAATTATTCATTATGATCCAGCTAGTATACACCTAGACATATACCCAAAGAATTCCATAAACTACAAGAGAGATATGTACACATCCATATATATTGCAGCTCTATTTACAGCAGCAAGGAAATGGAATCAACTTAGATGCCCATCAACAGAAGAATAGATAATGAAAATGTGGTATACGAATAAAATTAAAATATTATTCTGCTATAAAAAATAAAATCATGAAATTTGAAGCAGAATGGTTGAGCTTAGAAAGTATAATATTAAGCAAGGTGATATATATTCAGGATGAAAAAAAATCTTATATTCTTCTTTATATGAGGTTCCTAGCCTAAAATGTATATACGCATATATGTAAATAGCTGTAAGTATATGAATAGTATAAAATTTATAAAGGAGACCAAGAATAATGTTAGGTGAAAGCAAAGAGTGGCATGCAGGCAAAGGGCACGTGGGTCATGAAAGAGGGCATATAACCCTTTCTAGTTTCAACTCAATCTTTTTTTTAAAATTTCTTTTTGATCCCCCCCCCCCGTGTGTGTGTGTGTGTGTATGTGTGTGTACTGGCATATTCAGTGTTTGGACTGAACAAAGCCTTGAGTGGCTTCTTTAAACAAGTTGTGTAATGTTTTCACTTGTGAGCTCATTAGAATGAAGTAATTAAAAGATAACCATTCATGTGATCTGATGGAGCTTATCTCTAAGTCGGAAAGACAGTTCCACATATGCAAATCAATTTAACTGAGGGCCCTCCTAAAAAAATAGGTAGAGGACTTGAATAGATAGTTCTCAAAGGAAGACTTGAATGGATAGTTCTCTAAGGGCAACCAATATCCTTGGGGAGGAAAAAGGTCTAATTATTAGAGAAATGCAAAACAAAACCTTAGTGGACCTGCCCTCACATATGTTAGATTAATTTCATTAAAAAGATGAAAGATAAGCATTGTTGAGGATGTGAGAAAACACTCCTGCACTGTTGGTGCTGAAAATAATACATCCATGTTGGAAGATATTATAGAAGTTCCCCCAAAAAATAATTTAAAAAAATCTAATTACTATATAACTCAGTATACACCCAGAGGTGAAATCAGCATTCCAAAGCAATGTCTGCACTCCTGGGCTTAATGTAGCATTATCCCAAGACATGGGAACAACCTAACAGTCCATTGTGAGATGGATGGGAGTTTTAAATGTGATGTGTGTGTGTGTGTGTTTGTGTGTGTGTGTATTAATATCATTCAGGAACAGAAAATAAATACTGCTGTCTTCACAAACATGGATGAGTCTAACAAACACTAAGTGGAATAAGTTAGGTATAATAAGACAAATGCCATGTGCTCCTACTTATATAGGAAAGCTTCTGTGAATCCAGAGAAGCATAACAGAAAGGTGATTGGCAGGTTTTTGGGAGAGAGGGAGGACAGTGATGGGGAGACACTGGGTTAAGTGTATTAGTATCAGATAAACAGGACGAAGTCCTAGGGATCTACGGTACAACCCGACAATTGACTGTAATTAACAATAAGAAACAGCACTTGAAAACTGCCAAGAGAGTAGATTTTAAATGTCCTCATTACGGAGATGATTAAATATGTGAGGTGGTAGCTATGATAATTAGCTTGATTTAATCATTCCATAATATAGATACATATGAAAACATTGTATTGGCTGGCATAATAGGATACACCTGTAATTCCAGTACTTGTGAAGTGGAGGCTCATGATTACAAGTTCTAGGCCAGCCTTGGCTACGCAAAGACAAATGTTGTCTCAAACATGCACACACAAATCCTACTGTACACATAAATATATGAAGTTTTTATTTGTCAATGAAAAACAGATACTTAAAATTCTTATCCAAAAAAGTTCATAGCAGCATCGTTGATAATATCCAAAAAGTAAAAATAACACAATACATCTTTTAGCTGGTGAATAAACAAAATTCTATCTATCAATAAATGGAATATTATTTAGTCATAAGAAAATAATGGAGTCTTGCAATATGCTACAATATAAATGAATCTTGAAAACATTATGCCAGATGAAAGAGGCAAGGCATAAAAGAACATACATTGTATGCTGTTTGTGGTAAATGTCCAGAACAAGGAAAACCATAGAGACAGAAGTCAGATTAGTGGTTGTACAGGGGATGAGAATAAGGATAACTTGACTAGCTGATAATTCTTTCAGGGTGATGAAAATATTCTGAAGTTAGTGGTGATGGCTAGGTGGCATAGTAAATATATTTAAACCACAAAATTACACATTTTTGAATGATGAGTTTTATGTGGAACATGTTTATGCCATGTAGTGTTTGTGTGTGATGGTATTTACACATGTGTGTGCAGGGGTGTATTTCCATGTACATGTGCATGCAGAAGTCAGAGGCAGATTCTTTGTCATGCTTCATATTAATTTCTAAGACAAGGCCTCTCATTGAACCTGAGGCTCATCTTTTTTGCTAGTCTGGCTACCTAGTGAACTCATAACGACCAGTCTCTCTACAAATGATGGGGGATTTACAAGTATGCAAGACCCTGCCCTGCTTTTCTATGAGTGTACCCTTTGTTTTCACAGCCAGTGCTCTGATTCACAGAGCCATCTCCCCAGACCTCTTAAAACATCAGAAGAATTAAGTCAGGTATCTATGAGATCTAGAATATGAGTATCTTAAAACTCAAAATCTGGGAGTACCATTTAAAGGCACCTATGATTAGCCATGTATAAATGAATCAGACAGAGTTAGTCTGCCAAGGAAACAGAGAAGAAATATAATTAAGAGAGCAACAAAGACACAGCTCACAGAGGAGCATGGAACATCCCTGTGTGGATCTCTGCAAGTCCCAGCTGCACGTTCTGGAGACCTCATGTCTGTTTTTGTTTGCTGGGGGTGATTTCTGTTACTTAGAACTAAATAATACCTAAGATACACATCAGAAAAGTGGCAGTAATTATAGCTTGTATTCCCCCTCCCCCATGCCACCTGCCCTAGTTTGGTTTCTATTGCTGTGATAAAGCTCATGATGAAATACACCTGGGGTGGGGGGGGAGGTTATTTACCTTATTCCTTTACAGCCTGTCATCAAGGGAAGTCAGGGCAGGAACTCAAGGCAGGAACCCGAAGACAGGACCTGAAACAGAGTTCATGGAGGAATGCTGCTTACTGGTTTGCTCTGCCTGCTTTCCTATGCAACTCAGGCCACCTCCTTGGTGGTAACACTGCCCACAGGGAGCTGGGTCACCCTCCCATATCAATAATTAATCAATAAAATATCCTACCGGCTTACGTCCAGACCAATCTAACAGAAGGAAGCATTTTCTCATCTGAAAGCTCCTCTTCCCATTTGACCCTGCTTGTGTCAAGTTCACCAAAGAAACAAACCCCACCACTCACCAGCACAGAACCAAAAAGTTGAAAGCATGTCTAGGTTGCTCAGAATCTCTGGAGAACGTGAGAAAAGGTTTAAGTAGCAAATATTGAAACAAGGTGTGGGAATGCATGGCTACAATGCCAGCCCTGAGAAGACTGAGGCGGAAGGAGGGAAAGGTTCAACCTTGGACTACATAGCAAAAGGAGACAGCTGGAGAGGGAGGAAGGAAACTAGCAATCGCACTTCACTTGGTCAGCGGCACACCTCCACTTGAAAATTCCTGAGGCCCACGCGTGGCAGGAGCATAAGGTAATATGTTTAGCCCAAGGGGGCAGTAGGTGTAGAGATGACAGCAGTTGCAGGCTCCACCAATAATTGAGGAGAGCCTTATTTCAGAAAAATCCCCCCTCTGCCCTGCTTACCCTGACCTTATTTTCAACTGCCGGCTCAAACAGTTAAATGTTAAGCAGGATGCTGGCCAAAAATATAAGAAGATCGGCTCATTACAATGCCCATCTTTTGTTAAAATCACCCACATAAGAGCCTAGCTTTTCTCCCAGCACATAAAGTAATATGATATATGATAGGAGACAGATCTGGTGAACACCCTCCATAATAGCATCTGGGAAAATTAACTTCCATTGATTTGCTATTAAAATTCTACATCCATAACTACTTTGTATAATGATTTACTTGGTGGTGCTGATTTTAAGTCATGAGCTGGCAGGTGCACAGGTACTTGTATAGAAGAGAGTACAATCCTTTTAAGGATAAAGTGGGGGGAGGAGAACACCTAAATTCAGTATCGCTGTTCACCCCAAGGCTTCAAGAGACCAAAATCTCTGCATCTTTCAAAGATGAATACTTACAAAATCAGGATGATATCTGTAAGGTCATTAGACCTTAGCCTAAATTTAATTTGAATAATCACATTTCATTTCACCCTGAGTCAGTGGAGGACCCTAATTAATAATCAGCATTTTCTACATGCCAGTGAAGTGTTTGTTGCTATAAATAGACAGAGTTAACAATCTAATTAGCTAGAAGAACTGGCAAGATGAATACTCTGCTCAGGGAGAAAGATAGATGACAATATTTTTAAGATCTGTGAGTACCGCGTTGTCCCTGACCCTAATCCCTTAGCAATTATTGTTAAAGTTCACTCTGTTAATCCTCATTTTAAAAACATCCCTTCCAAGAGCTGTTACCTTTTCTTCCTGGGGGCAGACATTTCCAGAATAAATATTCTGTAGTTAGACCAGGTTACAATGAGGCCCCTAAGGATGAAACATTGCTGTAGCCTCACTAGTTGCACATGTTGCTGCCATTCCAACACTTCTGTCCACTACTAGTTTATAACTCTTGGATTTGCCATCCTTGGTCACCAGGCCCCTGACCCTAGAGACCCAGGAGGGAAATTTCTGCCATTGTCTTTGCCATAATGGGCACCTGACTCTCCTGGAAGTTCTTTGACATTTTTATCTATTTATTTGCAGGGGAATAAACTTAATACATGCCAGGCCTCCAAGTGTTTTCACTTAAATGATTTATAGTCTGAGATTTGTAGTCTGATTTCAGTCTGATAACTTACTATTGAATAATATACTTTATAAATTATTTATTCTTGAATGGGTGCACATGTTTAATGTACATAGATCAATTCCCTTCTTCATTATTCTCTCTTATTTCTTTCCTCTCCTCATTCACCCCCTTCTTTTTATCAACAAATTCTCCATAAACTTCCACGTCTTTGTGTGTGTGTGTGTGTGTGTGTGTGTGTGTGTGTCTAGTTGTTTAGTTAGAGTTGCCTGCATGGGCATGAGTGGTGCTCATTTATTTGATCAAGGGTAACTTGCCAGTGGCTACACCACTGAGGAATATGACTTCCCTTCCCACCGTGACCAATAACAAACAGCCTATAGCTTCTTAGGAAGGAGTGGGGCCTCACAAAACCCTGCCCCACCTATGATGGGATGTTGATGGGCCCAGTCTTATCACTGTGCTCATAGCCTCTGGTTCTGTGAGTTCATGTAAAAATACACCTTTGACAACAATAAGATATCTTTCTTCCTTTTGCCTCCTTTCTTATTTTATTTGCCTCCTTTGCTTGTCTTTTCCCTCAACAAGGGACAGCTGATTTCCAAGCTAGCGACACTGATCCCTCATTGTTTAGTCAGTCTCTGGCTTGTGCAGAGTAGTTCAAAGATGGAATCTTTGTTGTTCACATATTGTCCAAGCACACACAGCGTGGCACAAGCTCTGAGAACAAGGCCTGGGGGCCATGTGGCTCCTTTTCTTACTGCTGGACTTCTCTACAGGGTAGTCTGCTGTGGGACAATGGTCTGTATCCTGTCACTTGTATTTTAAATAAATGCTGATTGGCAAATAGCCAGGCAGGAAGTATAGGCGGGGCAAAGAGAACAGGAGAATTCTAGGAAGAGGTAAAGAGTCAGTCTGCAGTCGTCACCCAGAGACAGAGGAAGCAAGATGTGACTGCCTCGCTGAAAAAGGTACCAAGCCACGTGTCTAACACAGACAAGAATTATGGGCTAATATAAGTTATAAGAGTTAATAAGAAGCCTGAACTAATAGGCTAATCAGTTTGTAATTAATGTAGACCTCTGTGTGTTTATTTGGGGCTGAACAGCTGTGGAACCTGCTGGGACAGAAAACCTTTGTCAACAGTAGTCTGTATCTATTGCTTGAAGTCCTGTCTTCATTGTTGTGTCAAGTGTCCCCAATGGCATCTTGGGGACAAGGTCTCATTTCTAGGCCTTTATGAAGCATCTTCCACCACTGAGTATCTTTTTCATCCTTCCAGTTCTCCAATCTCATGGGTGAAGAGAACATCCCTTTCATTTTCCCTTGAAAATTTTTGTGCTGTGGATGCCAGTTAAGGTTGATTTCAGATAAGTTTGAACCCAGTATTTTTATACTAAAGTTTATTTTTTATTCATCTGAAATTCAAATTTAACAGAATGTCCTATATTTTATCAGGCAACCCTACTTGGTGATGATAAATTGTGTCTCTTTCCCTCCAGGCTTTGGACTTTGGTCCTATTATTTTCTTTATCCTCACTTGTCCCTCTCTGGATTTATCTTTTCTACCAGGCTCAACCATCATATCACTTCGAGATCACCTTCCTCCTTCCTCTGAACTCTTTAAACATATTCAGCAGTTTTATATGCATCCCTGTCACATATATCTCTTCTATTGTCTTAAGTTATTATTCAGACCTTTCATGTGTTTATTATTTGTTGCTTACACTTGATTTTAAACTCCCTGAGGTCAGAACTCTTTGGATCCCAAGTCCTGTAGCCCAGCACACTGCCAACGACTTGGGAAATCCCCTGCTTTTATTTTCTACGCATCAAATAATCTCTTACATTTTTAGACCATGCTGCTGCCTGGAAATGCTTCTACTACATTTCTTCAGTTCGTTTGTTCTCACCCCAGGATGCAGGGCCCACCTCTTCCCCCTCCTCACTCTTAGTAGATGACCTTGCTTCCCACACTGCTGGGAAAATAGAAAGAGAAAACAGCAATCAGAGAAAAATCCCATGAGCTCTCACTTGTATAACAAACAACCTGGCTGTGTCTGGACCCATACATCCTGCCTTCCCTCCCATGACAGGGAATCCACTCAAGGCATCTTTTTAAGGATCAGCCCCTCCCCTGTTCACTGGCTCTCCTCTCAAGAGCTACTCAAGGGCATTGCCACAGTAAGTCTCTCATCGGTCCCCTGTATCATTTCATTCTTTGTAGAGGTTGCTACCCTTAATGTGTTTCAGCATTTCCCTATTTAATAAGTAAACAAATAAACAAACCCTCTCTCCTTGACATCAAATCACCCTGAAGCTATTTTTTCTGTCCCCTTTGTAGGAAAAAAAAAATCCTCCAAAGAGTTTATACTGAATTTCCACTTCGCCTGCTAACATTTTCCTTTGAATCCACTATAATCACGATTTTGTCCCACCTACGCCTCAACTGCTCTCATCAAGGTTACTTATTAATCACCCCAAAATTGCTATGCTGAAGGATAGCAACTCAGTCCTTGCTTGACTCCACCAGTCAGCAGTATGTGAACGGAGTTTATTGCTTTAGCAATTGTCCTTCTCTCATCTGTGTAATAAGTTTTGAAGCATTCTTGAAATAGCATCTTCGCTTCCACATCATCACTTCTCGCATAGTTGTGGGCTAGAAGTCTGAAATCAAGGTGTCAGCAGGGCCATGCTCCCTTTGAAGCTTCTTAGGGAAAGAAACCTTACTGTGCCTCTTTCCAGCTCCTGGCGTTTGCTCTCGATCCTTGACAAATTCTTAACTATAGATGCATCACTCCAAACTCTACCCACAACACCCAACCAATCTGCCAGAGTTTGAATCCGCATTGCTTTTATAAGGACATCAGTTGTTGGGCAAAGGCACACCCAAATCTAGTATGGCGCTCACTGTCATAGTTTGATTACAGCCTACAAAAGCCCCATTCCGAAGAAAGTCACTTTTTACAGGTATTAGGAGTTAAACCTTGGGCATCTTGGTGGGGGGGGGGAGAAAGACAAAAAGGGATACAGTGCAATTCATGGTAGGGTCTGGAAACATCTTCTAAGAAGCAAGTCAGAAATGGTAGTCTCAATATTGCTAGAAGGTGTGCGTGTCCAAAGACAGCCTAGTTGTGCGTGGATGAGACACATGCCAGGGTTTTCTTAAAACTGAAAACAAGCAGAGAACACTCTACCTAAAGGCGTGAAATTGTCATCCTGGTGGGAAAGGGTTTGGCAGAACGCCCTTGTTTCACTAAGAAGCAGATTGATCCATAGAGTAATCTACTTTAATCAGCGTTATGTAATCCTGCAAAAGGGCATGCAGTGCAAGCTGGGATGCAAGGAGGCAGAGCTCAGGGAGGCATCTTGCCCTACATTGTTATGCGGCGCTACTGCGCAGCTGGCACACCTTTCTGCCTGCTCCATCTCTAGCACCTCCCCGGCAACTAACCCACTTTAGTCAGACCTTCCAATGGTAAGGCAGGTTCTATATTTAGACAGTGTTCTCTGCCTGAGGATGAACTGAACTGGCTGCAGTGTCACACCTTGACACAACTCTGTTCCTTTGCTCTGGGTTTGCTGTGGGGACCATCAGCCTTCTCTGGAACATTATCTTAGCATGTTTTAAGAGCTGGAGGGACTGCAGAAGCTCATCAAAATCAACTCCTTTTTACAGTATCTAAGTGCAGACTTTGGAGACTGAGTTTGAATCCCTCTTAGTATTTCTTAGCTGTGTTCCTTTGGACCAATTATTTTTACCTATGCTTCATCAAGAAAATGAAGACATTATTGGTATTTGCCTCAAAGGCTATAGATAGACAAGTAGATTCATGCAAAGCCTCCAAACACCTTTCAGCACATAGTAAATTTGGAAGAAAAATGGACTATTCCTATTATCGTTGAATCAGACCATCCCACTAAGGCTCAGACAAGATGTGGCTGTCCAGGTTAAGCAGCAGTTTAGTACACAATCAGGCCTGGAATTGCTCTACCGGGGCACTACTCTCTTATTCGGTCCACAGTTGGCACATTTAGAGTAAGTCCCTTGAGGTGGATAAGAAAGGTGGGAGTCATGCCTCACCAACTCCACGGGCTCTGCCTTTAATTTGCTTCCCAGACTGCCTAATTGTCACTGTGAAAGCCTGGAGATGGTCTTAAAGGGATGAGGTCATAACAATAACAGCAAGTTAGATTGGAGGGGAGCGAGATTAAAGGCAGGGAAATCACTTAGCAGTCGTTACAGTAGTCCCGCTGGTCATGACGAGATGGGAAGAAAGAATGGGGAAATTAAGTTTATTTTAAAAAATTACAATAAACTAAGGTGGGTTATTACCAACGAAAGTGAAAAGCCAGCCAGTGAAAATTGAAGTGCTTTCCTATGTACAGCATGAAGGTAGACTCTGCACTTATGAGGTTGGTTTGGTGAAATGCTTTCCTATGTACAGCGTGAAGGTAGACTCTGCACTTAGGAGGTTGGTTTGGTGAAAATTCATGGTCACTTTACCCAGTTAGACATTTAGAGGAAAAGAAAAGTGCTTAGGTGGGATCCTAAGATGATTCCAGAACTACTGCAATCCTAAGAGGAAAGTGCAGAAGAAGCGAAGGAGGAGGTGTCCCTCCCCTCTACCTCTAGGCAAGAGAGTGGTAACAGCTGAACTTTAACAAGACCAAGAAAGCACTGGTTTACACAGCATGGGTGGGAGGGTAATGTGATATTGGAAAGCACAAGCATCTTGAAGAAAGGCACCCATAGAATTTTCCTCAAGAATAGGAAGGAAACATATTATAACCAGTACCTCTGGGAGTAGACAAGATGGCTCAGTAGATAGAGGTATCTGCCACCAAGCCTCTCAACCCCAAGTTTGATCCTTGAGACCTACATGGTAGAAATAGAGAGCTGACTTCTTCAAGTTGCTTCAAGTTGTCCTCCACATGCATGTCATGGCATGAATGCATGCCTTTACACATACATACAAAACAAAGAAGTGGATGGAATTATTTTAAATCTCTCCACCTCATTCACATTGTTCATTGGGTTGCATTCTTAGGCTTTGCATTAGAACGCAAATAAAAAAGGGGCTGAAACGGGGTGCCCCACCTCAGGAAGAAATTGGCAGGTGATAAGATGTGAAGATGGTGGTGGTGGTGACAACCTAGTTCCTAAGCAGCAATTTGGAGGAAGGATATAACTCCTCTCCCACGCTTAGTATAAACAAAAAGTGCTCCCAATAACCAGTTCTTATTTCAAACTCCAGGCTGTTCTCAAACTCACTGTGATCCTCCTGTTTCAAGCTCCTGACTTCCAGAATTTCAGGTATGCACCATCACGTGTAACCAAATATTTCCTATTCATATTTACTTCTTAATGTTTGCCTTAAAACATCCTGCGAGTCTCATCGATTGTTTTCTTTGCAGCTATAAGAACCAAGAAGAGGTCACAGAACTTGCTTTTAATGCCACATTAAGTGCATTTTCGAGTCTGTGTGGGTCACAGCAGAAGGTTTAGAGGGAAAGGAGAGTCTTTAAAATATGAAATCATGCACAGAGAAACTTTGAGTGCATAGCTTGTAATGCTACATCCAACTGGCAGGATAAAGGAAACATCCTAACTTCGCTCTACTTCTAGCTTGACATCCTCAATTCAGGAACCTTGGGCAAAATACGGGATCTACCTAAGTGCCCATCATCAAACATCCATTCTTACTGAAGGAAATCATGTTATTTGTGACCACCTGGAAGAACCTAGAACTTATTATGCTTAATGAAATAACATGGCACAAGAAGAAAAGTGCCCCACGACCTGACATACACGTGGAATCTGAGACAATCAAGTGTACAGTGGGTAGTGGAATGAAGCTGGGCTTGGGGATGAAAAATGCTAACCAAAGGGTACAAAGTTTCATTTAGGTGAGAAGAATTTGTTTTCAAAATCTGGCATACATCTTGGTAATTATAGACAAAATTAATGTACTGCATATTTCAAAAATGATTAAAGAAAAAGTATGGTCACTAGTGTCACATAATCATTCTATAATGTATTAAATAATCACACTGTACCCCACAAGTATATATGACTGCCAGTTAAAAATAAAAATTGTGGGTTGGGGGAGGAGAATGTAGACCTTTGAAAAAATCTGAAACAAATTCATTCATGTGCTCACAGGTATTTTTAGTACATACTATTACCAGGCTGGTCTTGTTCTAAACGCAAGGATACAGGCAAGGGCAACACAGAGTTCGTGCTTGGAGAAGGCAAATCATAAACTAACAAGTAAAGAAATGTTCAAAGCTGAGTGTAGTGGCACAGACCTATAATCCCAGCACTCTAGACTTGGAGACTGGAAGAATGCAAATTCCAGACCAACCTGGGCTGCACAGCAATTCCAGGCCTACCTGGTACGATCAAGATTAAGTTTAGACTTATGGAAGAAGGAAAGGGAGGGAGGAAAGAAGGAAGAAGAGAGAGAGAGAGAGAGAGAGAGAGAGAGAGAGAGAGAGAGAGAAGAGAGGGGGAGAAGAAGAGAGAGAGAGAGACAAAGAAAGACAGAGATAGACAGAGACAGAGAGAGACAGAGTCAGAGAGACAAAGAGAGACAAGAGAGAGGGTGAGGAGAGAGAGAAAGAGAGAGAGAGAGAGAGAGAGAGAGAGAGAGAGAGAGGATTTTTTAGAAGAGTCACTAAGTGCTACAAATAAGAGCGCTACCAAAAGCCCATGCAGTCCAGATGCTGAGAGGTTTGTTTTTATTCTAAGCTTAAAGGAAAACAAGTGCTGGGTTTGGGGCAGAAGGTTGATGTTTTTTATTTATTTACGTTTTTAAAAGTTCCTTTAGCTGTGGCACAGAGACGGAATGGTGGGGGAGCACCAACAATAGCTGAAGAGCACTCTGCTGCCTAAATGAAACCTGAGAGCGGCTTCGGCTGGGGTAAAAGCAACAAAATTTGGAGAGAGTGGGTAGATGTGGCATATCCAGTGTTTTGGGTAGAGTGCTAATGGACTAGATGTAGAGAGGCAAAAGGGGGAGGGGGCTGAGAATAACTCATCTGCCAAGTCCTCATCTGTCCAGGTAAGAGGCAGTACTTTTAAGCTCAAGCAAGGGATACGGAAATTCAAAGCAACCAAAGCTATAGAGCTACACATAGAACCAGAAAGGATCTAAACTTCACGGGCTCTAAATTTAAACTCTGTTCTTAACACTGATTTTTATATATTTCAAATTATATATTATATATTTAATTAATATATATATATATAATATATGTATATGTGCACATTTTCCTACATCTCTGAGCATGTTTTTGCAGTGCCTACCTCATAATATTGTCATAATTCACATGAAATACTTAACACAATAATAAGATATAGTAACTACGCTAGACTGCCATTTTTATTTTAAGATTTGTTTTTGTTTATGTGTCTGTGTGTGGGTATGTGTACCTGAGTGCAGGTGTCCTCAAAGGTCAAAGGATGGAATTATGTTCCCTGGAACTGGAGTTGCAGGCTACCATGAGTCACCTGATGTGGATGCTGGGAACCAAACCAACTCAGGTCTTCTGGAGAAACAGAAAACACTCCAAATGCTGACCAACTCTCCAGTTCCTGACCCTATTTTTGTCACGAATTATTTACAAGGAAGCAAGCTATTACTTTTTGGTTCTTCACATGCTTGGCTTCTAGATCCCTTACTTCTTACCACAGTTCTAATTTTGCTGTTCTTTTAGATCTGAAAATAGTGTCTCTTTGTGTTGGGTTTATAAAGTAAAAGCAATTGTTCACCTCCTCTCTGGTGCTTACTTTATGCCAACAAACACAGGCTTCTAAGTCTGCCCCAGGCATCCTAGCCAGGGACATCTGGCAACTACACCATTTTCACAGACTACCCCAGCCAACCCTGCTTAAGCTAACGAGAGTTTCCTTGATTATACTGGCATGTTTACAATAAAGTGTGGGTATTCATGAATGGAGTAATACTGTGGAATATAGCTACATTAATCATCTGACTGGCTAGAATCTTCAGATATATAGAGATGAGATAGATAGATGGTAGATAAATAGACATTAACTGCCACATATAGGAATGAATATGTCATGATGCAGTTTTCGGTGTTTAACAGAAATAGAGCATCATGAAATGACAGTTACTCTTACTTCATATGGTATATCGCAAAAGGTCCTGTTCTTGTTACCATAACCACTTGTTATGGAGGCCAGAATGCTTGGTAGACTCTGGTCCCATTGGAGTTGGAGGTTTTCTTTTTTTTCCCCCACTACTATATATATATATATATATATATATATATATATATATATATATATATATATTCTATTCGCAACCACTGACATTGATTTCAGGTTCTGTTAATAGGTCATGACTCCTAGTTTTAAAAGCTATTGTCATGATTAATTTTTGTCAACTTGTTATAAACTAGAAATACCTAAGAAGAAGGAACCTCCAGGGTGGGATCGCCTTCATCAGATTGGCCCATGGCCATGTCTGTGGGACATTTTCCTGATTTCTGATTGATGTGGGAGCCAACCCATTGTGCCCTGGTTCTGTAAGAAAGGTAGTTGAGCAAGCCAGGGGAAGCAAGCCAGGACATAGCATTCTCTGCTTCAGTTCCTGCTTCCAGGTTCCTGCCTTGAGTTCTCCCCCAGCTTCCCTGGTGGGCTTGAAAGCCAAACACCCAGACCCCCAAAGCTAAACAACCCCTGCATCTCCTCTGCTTCTTTGACTATGCTTCTCCACGGCAGCAGAGAAGTGAACCACGTCCGTCCGCTGGAGGATCTCAGCTCACTGACTGATTCTTAGCTCAGAGTCAATCATGTTTCCGAGAGAGTTCAAGTCTGTGGCCTCCCCATATGAGGCAAGCCATGATCCCCCAGCAGTTGATCTCTCTGAAACTGTATAAGGCACACACTACTCGTCATCTCCCAGAGATGCTTTTATTTCAAGCGCTAGCCCATCTGTTAAGACCTATTTATTGCTTTTTAAGAGGAAATCGAAATAACAGCAAATGAGGAATTCCAGGCTCATGTTAACCAGGAATTTTTCCCCTTTTGTAAAATCCTTCCATCTGTCTGCCCTCTTTTGGACATAGCTCAACTAGGAGCACATAGCTCATCAAATCAAATGAGGGTGCTGTCAGAAATATGCCAAACTATTGTGTCACTTGCTTTATTTTGTAAAGGAGAATTAAAATCATAGTTGACATAATGAGTTGTTTGCTTTGGTGCTTTTCTTTCCTTTCATTACAGAAACCTCAGTTTACTACTGTGTGCAGAAGGCTTTCAAGGATAGTCCCAGTTCCCTTCCCGCAAACCGGTTAAGACTGTTCCACCAGAACACAGATTGGTGCTAAAAAGACAAACCATTTTGTGATAGGGAGAATCTAAGGGCTCTAATTCTGAACCTCTCTGGATCAGGACTCTTGACATGAGCACAATTACCTCATCAGGCTTACTGTCTATCCTTGCAATGCCTACCCCAAAGGAGGTTGATGCCATCCTAGAATTCCCTCCCCTGACAAGTCATTGAATCCCTGACTAGTTCTCTCTCATGACCTAACTTTGATATTTAAAATAATAGCAGTCTACCTACATCCCTGTGCATCCTGAAATCTAATCAGAAACCGAAGGCTATACATAAATAAAGGATTCAACAGTTACTACCACACTACTAAACAACAGATGTGCAGTGGGGAGCTCCTCCACCCCCACCAAATGGAATCCCATGATCTCAGGTCTCATGGATAACCTGTCTAAACCTCAGTTTCCTCATTAGGTTATCTGGAGACTGCAAAAACAGTAAACCATATGGAGCATTTAATATACTCTCTCGTAAAAATTAAGTCCACAAATGGAAAATGCTACTGTTCCTGCTGCAGAAGAAACTGAGAAATGTGAAAACTTCGTGCGGGGGAGAAGAGAGAAAGTAATAAGGAGATGTACTTGAGATAAATCCGATGGCAAAATCAAATGCTTCGGTTTGAAAAGCAAGGGCACAATGCAAAATAAGGGGCTGATGAAGCCGGGGAAGAAAAGCTGGAAAATTATCTCAAATGGAGTATTTAGGAAGCACGGCTTTCCTGAGTCAGTGTAATGTCATCGCGCTGGGTACTGCTTAATCATGCAAATATCTTGTCATCTAATCACAGGAGCCTATTAAAGCAGAGGCTTATTTTTCAATTTCCCCTCACATCGTTTTCGTCTCTTCTGGTTGCTTTCTGATTCTGGAGAGACCTCTTCAAGAAAGCTAATTTTTGTTTACTCAAAATAATGCTTGTTATGGACTCTGCCTCCTCTAAGCCCTGGCTCTCGTTCCATAATGCTAAATCACTTTCTATGGTTCTAATCAGTGTGGCCCCTTGAGTGGTACTTAAGTATTCTAGGTATGATATCTGAAACAGAAATAATTAAAAAGGAGGCCAGTCCCAGTAGACTAAAAATAACTGTTGCAGCATTCCGATTAGGTTTGAGGAACATAAGTTACAGCACAGAGATAAGCTATTTACCTGGTTTTCCCATTTCTTAAATAGGAATCCTGTCTTCAGCTTTCAGTTCAGCTCAGTGACTCTCTTAATGCCATCTTTCTTTTCAACGCACGACTTCTAAAATCCATCTCCTAAACACATAGGTAGAATATCTTCCCAGCCCAAATCAAACCATCGCTAAGATGCATATATTTATGAAAAGAAAAGATTCAGTTTAGTTGCATTTTCTCGGTGATTTACTTTGCTGTTTTAGAGACTCTGTCTTTATTTTTAATCTTGATTGGTTTTCCTTTGGCAGTGTTTCCCCAGCTTCTTCATCAAGTAAGTGACGACCAAATAAACAAAATGTGCCAGTAGAATATAAAAGAATTCTTCTCTTTATTAAAAAAAAAACTGTATTTGTAAAGTAAGTATTAGTTTAGAATGGTGAATAGTGGGCACTTAATATCGAGGTTTATCTTTAAATTTCCGCAGAGAACTTTGCTTAAACTGAAACTTCAAGGCTGTGTTGTAAAGGAAAACAATCCTGCAGTAAAGTTTTCCAGAGCTTTCTAGGTAAGATAGAGAGAGGGCTTGTCAGAATACTAGTTCCCTTCCATGCTAATGGCAATGAAAGTACCCACCTCGAGATGCAGGTGCATGAGGATCAAAAGTGATAATGTCTTCCTCCCTCGTCAACCTAAAGAGCAATCAGGGTTCCCTGCCCTGTGGGAGGTCCAAGGACCACCCACCTCCATCCAGGAAGACTTGATTGGGGGAGGGGGAGGGAAATGGGAGGCAGTGGCGGGGAAGAGGCAGAAATCTTTAAGAAATAAATTAATTAATTAATTTAAAAAAGTGATAATGTTCCTGGCTTTTAGTGGGTACTTAACAAGACTCTATTATCATCGGAGTCTCTAAGAGGAAGTAGGAAGCTGAGGGAGAGGAACCGTAAGCATATCTGAAAAATACGTCAGACTAGACAGCCAACTATTGTCTTTCCACTGGTTTGTGTGGCCATTTGGGGAGAGCTTCTGAAAACCTAAATTTCTGTCTCTCTGGAAGACTTCTCCACTCTACTGATGTCCTGCTGTGTCATTTAGTGAGTGCAGAACCTCACTTGTTTCACTCCTGTATTGCCTAAGCCTGTATGGACAGCTAATACTGGCATTTGTTGATGTGGGAAGGAAGGAAGGAAGGAAGGAAGGAAGGAAGGAAGGAAGGAAGGAAGGAAGGAAGGAAGGAAGGAAGGAAGGAAGGAAGGAAGGAAGGAAGGAAGGAAGGAAGGAAGGAAGGAAGGAAGGAATATGAGGTTGGGACCATAAGTGTTTACTTAATGGTACTATTTCCTGAAGATATTAGACATCTTATGGAAGATGCTCCTTCGAGTCACTTTTTTTAAATATTCCATGATTTAAATACCCAACCCAACAATACTACCACCCGACAATACTACCACCCAACAATACTACCACCCGACAATACTACCACCCAACAATACTACCACCCGACAATACTACCACGATTCCCTGAAAACTGTACAAACACTCTCGCCTTCAATCATAAATCAGTTTTCTCAGAGTTGTATAGCCTGTGTGTCTACAAACTTGATCTAAATGTTTAGGAAACTATTAATGGTTCGTACCAAGTTCACATGCACTGGACTCCAGATCATATATGCAGCTATAGAGCCTGCTGGCATTGTGTATAGCATACTCAGGCCGTGTGTTCCCCAGACAGTGGCCTGGAAACATTATAATTTTGCATCATATCTGGAAATCCTGAGATTTATCTGTCATCGGTTCTTTTCCTACAGAAAACTCGGTGCAGTGCTTTGCCTAAGGCAAGCTTTCGTGTATAACTGATGAGGTTCTTATGAAGTGTGTTTCTGCCTTGCAGCTCTTCCTGAATCTGGGTTCTAGCCATTTGACTTCCCAAAGGCAAAGACAGGAAAGAGAAAAGAGCCAAAATTAAATCAGTAAGACAGTCTAATAATAAAATACTTACAGGAAGGTTTTATTTTAAAATCTACTGAGGGCCATTGAGAAGGTCCAGTAGATAAAGGTGCTTGTTGCCAAGTCAATGAACCTGAGATCAATCCCTAGAACCGACATGGTACAAGGAGAAAACCAGCTCCCACAAGCTGGTCTCTGACCTCCATGCATGCCAGTGCCACACGCACATATATACACACGTTTGTGTGTGCCCAGCAAGTGTAATTTAAAAATAAAATTTAATAGTTAATAAATTTATAAACTATTTCTATACATAATAAAATAAATGGCAGCCTATTAAAATTATTGGCAAAAATAAGATTTAGATATATATAGGCTTCTACCATACACCCTTCTAAAACAATATGTTATCAATACATAATTATGTTATAATACAATAATATGTTGTCAATACATGTTAATGCTTTTATCTTCAAAAAATAATTTTCTAGACACTATTCTCCCAGAAGTGTTTATGTAGTACATATAGAAAACATGATAATCATTTTGCAGATGAGAAAACTGAGGCTCCAGCATAGTTTTCTAATTACCAAGGTCACCACCAGCAGCAGTAACAACACTGGAGTTACTGGATGACCCTAAGGCAGGGTCTGTTTCCCTGGGAATGAGAAGTTTCACTGAATATAGGACTTCCAGTGCAAAAACTGGAAATCTTTAGGCCAACCAGGAAGTGTTTGCTCTACTCTGAAGCCTTCCTTGCAGTTTCTTTCTTCTCTTTTCAAATTTAGGAAGGTGGACATCCCACCTCTGAGCTTATAAGGAGAACTATAAAGACAACCTCCTTTGGTTGCCACATGCACCCAACTGTGTATTAAGGGTGTGATATAGGAAATACAGAGCAAGACTGGAAACAGCAACTTCTTATTAACAGGAAATTTGTTTTCAAACTTCTACCTCTACGTTTTCTTTCATAATAGTCATCCATTATCACTGAAAAGTAACCCTGCCACTCATATTATCCAACAGTTTTTGCTGTTAGGTATATACCCAAGAGAGTCGACAGGAGAGATAGAAACAGGTGCTCAGATATGATGTACACTGCCGCATCTCTCACCAAGTATCTCAAGTATCCATCAGAAGATGAGTGGATAGACAGTATTTTACATACACACAGTGGAATAGTATTTGATTATAAAAAGAAAGGGAAATCTGGCTCATGATACAAGGTAGATGAACTTGAAAGATACTGTGACAAATGCAATAAGTTGGACCCAAAAGGACAAAGGTTTGATCCTGTTTATATGAAATGGTTAAAACAAATTCAGACATATAAGCTGGAGTCTATTAAGGAGCTGTGGAAAGGGTGTGGCTGTTAGTGCTTACTGGCTATGGAGTTTCTTTTCTGAGATAAGACAAACATTTTGGAAATAGTGGCGACGCTACGCATGTTAGTAAATGCCAGATTTTTTTCTCCCATCTCACTGTGACACGAGACCAAGCAGAAACATAAGGGAAGAGGGTCAACTTTGCTCATGGTTTCTGGAGATACAGTCCAGCATGGCGGGGAAGGGATGGGAGGGCTAAATGGCACTACTCATTGCATCCGGAGCCTGAGCTAACAGTGCCTCACATCTTGACCAGTCAAGAAGCAGAGAGGGGATCAGTAGCCGACCCACGCAATAATTTTGAAAGATCAGTCCTATTATCTACGTCTTCCAGCTAGGCCTCATATCACAAAGGTTCCACCCCCTTCTAAAACAAGCCAACAGCTGGGGGCCAAGACATGAAAGATGTGAGTTCAGGCAGGGGGTGCATTTCAAACCATAGCAATCCCACTGAGTCACACATCTTAAAAAGTTAAATTGGTAAATTTTATGTTATAGATATTTTTACCAAAATAAAAACATACAAAAAAATCATCTCTCAAGTATTTGAAGATTATGATTAATGTAGTAATAGAAATCCAGAAGATGCCTGGTAAACGAATCTCTTTTGCCTTCAAGCTACCTTCCTTTCTTAAGCATGGGTTTCTTGTCAAAGGTCAAAAATTTCCAAAACACAGTTGGAGATCTCTTCTGTGTTCTGTACTTCAAGTACTGCAGATATGTGTGGGTGAGGTGAGCTCTGTCAACGGAGCAGCTCTTCAGCCTGAACTCATAGTGTATAAACACACTGCATATTTAACAACCCCAAGCATCCAAAATACAAAGCACTGAAGAACTTAAGGTACCAAAACTGCACCTCCAAATTGAAATACAGCAGAAAGCATCATCTCCAGGCATCAATCCACAAAGCTTCCCAAACTGTTGTCCAGTCAAGCAATGGGTCTTCACTAAATTGTAACTGAGGGATTCTTTTCTCATTTTTCTTTTCATTTTTTTTCATAGTACATTTGTTGAAAATTACATTTCCCAACTGAATTGCCTTGGAAGGCATAAAGGATTGGTTCACCGTGTGTATGAAGGTCTGGCTTCAGACCCTCTGTTCTGTTCTGGTCATCTCTATCTACATTATTCCCAAAGCATACTCAGGGTAGTTGAAATACTCTATACCCTCTGACTTGTTCTTTTCTGCAAGCATTTAATTTACTACAGATCTCTCATAGTCCTAAAAGTTACATAGTTTTGAGTCCTATTAAGAAGAGTTTCTTCAATTTAAATTTCTAACTTTATTGAAAGAACTGCCAATTGTCTTTAATTGTATTTGTGTGTGTCTATCTGTATTCACAATAGCACACATGTGAAGGTCAGAAGACAATTTGCTGGAGTCAGCTCTCTCCCTCCACCATGTGGCTTCTGTGATCAAGCTAAGGTCAGGCTTGGTACCCACTGCGCCATCTTGCTGGTACCTATGTTTTTGTTTAATTTATCTGTCTTTAGAGTTAAAATGGGATGGTTATAAAAAGAATAAAGTTAGGACCATTTAGCTTGATGATCTTTTCTTTTTGGTTTTATTATTTGAATGATTTGTATTTGATGGGAACATTGATGTGACTTGCTATCTTATCTAGTTAATTTGGTCTTTAAATTCTTTAAAGTCTTTAAATTCTGACTTTTTTGTGAATTTTCATAGTTCAATTAGGGTCTTTATTTATTGAGCCAATGTCTTATTATGGAGACCAGACTAGCCTCACAGTCCTCTTCCCACAGCCTCCTAAGGGCTAGAATTTCAGGCGTGTGTCACCACACCGATCTAGAGTCTTTTTTCACCCATTTCCTTCACCTCATTGCTTTTTATGCCATTTGTCATTTCTCAGTCATTCCCAAATAAGATTTTGTCAAGTAATTCCATCATCCCCACTGTTTCTGGATTTCTATGGCCTTTTCTTTTGATTTCGGGTCACATTTACAATTTGGAGGATGGTTGGTGATTTTTCTGGCTGTAGAACATTTAAAATTTCCTGTTGTGAAGAACTAGCTTTATCATATGCCTTTAGTTATTGTTAAGTTTTATTGCAGGAGACATTTAAGCTTTTGGAATCAGTTTAGTCACTTCAAGTTTTGTTTTCAAGATTTGCTATTACTATTTCAAGTACTCTTTAAGCCAGGGCTGATTTGACAACATTATCAAGGCTTTGCCTTTCTGAAGCTTCTAATTCGGTCTTTGATGCTAGGTGTCCCACTGCCTGGACTGTTTCCCGGCCTGCTCACTTCATTCCAGGTCTTCCCCTTACCTTCACTTGCATGAGCAGGTCATCAAATGACCACTCAGCTGTAGATTCAAAGGTTTCTCATTGTGGCAAATTGAAGATATCCATACCCCCACCCCTCTTCTCTCACCCATGCTCCTATATTTATTTTACACCGAAAATTTCGGGAATCTTGGTCTTCCTAAAGTTCCTGACAGTTCTATCTTTCTAGCTCAACATAGTGTTACTCTCACATTGGATTTCTGTTCCGTTCACTTTTGCCTCCCTAAGGAGCAATGTTCTACAACTACGGGGTTTTTCTTACCTGCTTTCCCCATCTCAGGGATCGTGGCCCCCAGTCATTGTTCAATGCCCCGATCTTGCCATTTCATCCATGTTGTTTAGTTTTCATTGTATTTGAGAATGATGACAAGTGTGCTCCTTGTTGCTTCTCTGTACAAGACATTGCTAAGACAAGTAAATGGGGTTAATTGAAAATGGCAAGAGAGGTATTCGGGGTGGGGGGGGCAGCGTCCTGGGGTTGTCAGTAAAGAACCTGAGTTCACATTCCAGAACCCATGGTGGTGCAGTCCTGTAATCCCAGCCCTGGAGAATCTGAGACAAGCTGATCATCCCTGAGACTTGCTGGTCAGCTGGCCCAGCATACCTGGAAAGTTCCAGGTTGGGTAAAGACATTGTCTCAAAAATAATGGTAAACAGCACCTGCATAACATCACCCGAAGTTGTCTTCTGCCCCTGAAAACATGTGATGTGTACCTGCCACACACATGTCTTTAAATATATGCACATGTGAAGAAAATGTTACACACACATTAGAATATTATTTATTCTTAAAAAGGAAATCTTACCACTTGAAACAACATGGATGAACCTGGAGGACATTATACTAATGAAATATGCAAAAGAACAAGTATTTTATGATATGACTTACATGAAAAAAATCTAAGAGATGAACTCAAAGAAGCTGAAAGTAGACTAGCAAAGAGGAAGAGGAAATGAGACGATATGAGGAAAAGGAGGCAGAGTTTTAGTAAATGAGATGATCAAGTCTAGAGATCTGTGGCCAAGCACAGTGCTCTGGTGTAGCATCGTGCCTATAACTAGCAGTATGGTACTGAATGTTCAAATTCAGCTAAAAGGATAGTATTGAGTGTTCTCATCACTAAATAACAGTGATAGCAATAATAGCAACAGTAAATGAAGAGGGCAGAAGGAACATGTTGAAGGTGATGCTTTTGTTTATATCACAGATTGTGGTGATGGCTTCACAGATGTAGACTAAGCTCTAAACTCATCAAGCTGTATAAACTAAATATACTTTTATATGCAAATTCATACTTACATAATGATCTTGCATAATAATGTGTTAAAAAATAATTGAGACATGCTTTGAAGTCAAGTGTTTCATTGTCTGACTAAGACCTAAAGCAGTGTTTGATCATAGGTAACAATTAAGTGGCAGATACTAGAACAAGACTACCCCGCTCTCATTCCTACATGGTACAAGCTGTGAGTTGGGTCCATGTTCTCGTCCCCTCTCCTTTTCTTATCTATAAAATGAGAGTGATGGTATATACGGTTGTTATGAGCATGAAATGACCCGCAGTGTAAAGAAATATGTCTCTCATCTACTGTTTGAATAACAACCTTCAAAACAGACTATTCCAAAAGTAAGTGGCATAGAAGAAGAACCTTCTTTTTTCAGTATGCAATTTACTAGGTCACATTTTGACTGGGCTGTTCTGGAAAGTTCTTCCACTAAGCTCAGGGCTGCTACTCAGACACCTGCAGTCAGTGACTTGACCAGCTAGCCCATCATCCTTCTGGAATTCAGCTCATTGTGGGCTCCGATGATGGGAGCAGGTGGACTGTGTGTCTCTCAGCCTCCTCTGGGGTAGCCTGGGCTTCTCCACATGAATGTTGAAGGATCTAAGAGCAGCAACGTAACAACTGCACTATCAAGCATCTTCCAAGTCTCCCTGTCTCACAGTTGCTTTCTTCCCCCAGTATGAGCCATGTGACCTAACCCAGAGTCAGTGAGAGGGGGACCCAGCAGTGGTATAGATACGGTGAGGAGGAAAAATGTAGATGTGCTTGAAGTTATTGTAACATACCACAAGTATAGCAAGCGTACATTTTTTCCTGTTTATAAGCAAAGGGCAGTCCTAGAACCATGTAGCTGGGGTGGCAACTGTTAACTCCATCCCATCAGCACACTGCCGCAGCTCAAACACAGGCCTTTGTCTTGCTCCGGTTGGTCTTTCTCACTCTGTTTCTGTGTGCTTTCTTAATTTTCAGAGGCCATCTCTTGCCTCCAGTTCCACAATCACATTCTGCTGCAGAATTTTCTCTCTCCGCACTCCTCAGTGGGAACACTTGTATAAATCACCGAGAATGTTGGCAAGAAAAGAGCTACTTCTGGACTGAGAGTTTTTTTTGAAAAGAAGGAAAGAAAAAAAGAAACCTATCCTGCTACCAGAAGCCATTTGCATAGGTTAATTCCTGGGGGTTAAAATCCAGGGCACCCCCTTTGCTGCTGCAGCTGTGGGAGAGTCCTTTCTGCAGCATCGCAGAAAGATTACTACTTAAGCATTTTATGCACACTTAGATGCAGGAACTCTTGGCAACGGAAATGCTATTTATTGCTCCTGTCTGAATAGCCCTCCCTCCCTCGATGTGTTAGTCTTCTGACACCAGACGTCACATTTATTATCCCAGTAAAGGATTGCCCACATCTTCCTGGATCAAGCACACATCCGCAAATCATTGTTCAATCATCCTCTGGTCCTTCATTCCCAATCTTGAGTCAGTCACAGCTCGAGCGTGCCTATCCCACAGCCCTTCACTTGAGCCTCAATAACCTACAAGTCACCTACTTCACTGTGGCAGATGATTCACTGAGATTTTAATTTGACTTTGTTCTTGCTGCTGTAGGTGAATAAAAGGAAGGAAAGGGACATTCTATTCCCCCAAAGTCTCTTCCAAGAAGAATAAGCACACCCCTATGACCAGTCTCCCTCGTGGAAATCACTGTAGTAGCTTGCTTCTATTTTTTATCCCATAAGAGACCCCGAAGGCAACAGCCCTTGCACTTGCACCAACCTCAGCCTCAGATCTTTACTTGGTAATGACCTGGTACTTGGAGAGCAAGGGGTTCATGGCCTGAACTCTGAAGGAAAGAAGAGCAGTGACTGATGAGAGGGATTCGGAGGGCAGTAATTCAGATATGACTGACATGAATCCTACTCCTGTTCAGTACCCCAGGGGTGTTAAGACCCCTCAAGTGGAGTGGTAATAAATAATTAGCAGTTCTTGTTGCCATTACAGCTGTGGCTAGATTTGATGCATTAAACTATTCATATGTAAACAGACCAAGTAGTCTTAGCTAATAAACATTTTTTAGCAGCAAGTAAGATAGAATAAAGACCCAAGGCCAACTCTTAAGCATTTGCCATTCTCCAAGCCTGGTGGGGTGCCAGCTTCATACCTGCTCGTTTGTCCTATATTCCTACAATTAGTATTCCTATTAGCCATAGATCAATGAGCCAGACTACCCCTCCCCCAAAAAGTCATATAATACCTCACATCCTAGCCAAAGGATTATTATACTTACAAAATTATACTTACATGTTTGTAAAAATAAGATCACCAACAAGTTTTTGATAGTCTATCTTCTAAATTATTTCCCATCCTTAAATGTTTGGGGTTCAAGCTAGTCACCAAATGGCAGCATAAGACAAAGATACATCGTAGTAGCCAAGAGTTGGTGGGAATCGAAGCTGTCAAGGCGGAAGTCTCTAGATTGAGCACGCCATAGCTAGCTAACTGGTACCAGTGGGCCTGCTAGCAGGTGTGAGAAAAAGAGGATTCATATCCTACTGCAGCCCCAAAGGCAGTCACACAATTATGTTGCTCTGACTTAACATTAAAAACTCCCCAACAGTTCTAGTTGGCTCTATCTCCTAGTCCAAAGGTAATTTCCTCCCAAAAAGCCTTCCAGATTCCCTTTCTCCCTCCTGAACCTGAAAATCCAGCTGTGTTTTCTCGCCTCTGACATCAGCGTTCCTGGCTTTGATACAGCCAACCATCTGGTTGACGAAGCATGAAGCAGAGGGGAATCCAGCCAACTGTCCCCTGCTGTTTCCACATGAGCATTGTGAAACTGACTGGCGTCAACATGGATGGCTGACTGTGACACAGACTTGGGAGAAATAAGAAGGCGAAGGGATCTTGGGCATGATTTCCGATAACCATTGTAGGCGTCTTCTGGTGGAGGTTGAGGTGGCTCTTCTTGTTGGTATCCCACAACTTTCAAGGCTACTTTTTAGTCATATTGTCTCTCCACTAAGTTCACCAGATGATGGGAGAATCTTGAGTACATATGGTAGAGTCCTAGACTAAGCAGCGTTTCTGGGCTAATTCCTTGTTCTGTATACAAAATGTGTTTGTTCACTTACTCTTTGGGTTTGTGCTTCTTCTAAAGCTTCTTTTTAAAAAACTTTTACCTGCTGCTTTCAACACCATGTCTGTAAGGAGAAATGTCCTACCCATCATCATTAACCGTTTTCTTTGCCTTCCACACTCCCGCCTCACTCCTCCAGCTTTTCTGTTGTTTCTGACTTTGGAATTATAGAGAGAAAAAAGAGACGAAAACATCAATTAGAAGAGAAGTATGAGAAGGGTCAGCATGCTGGAGTGACAACCAGATTTTAGTTCTGCTACATGCTAGGGAGTAATCCTTGTGTGGTGTCATTTGAACTCTGTACCTCAGAATCCTAAGCTTCAAAGTAGAGAAAACAATGCTAAAGCCTACGGGAGGGAGGACATCTGTGTAAACCAAGAACGCCCTGCAGATAGTGTTTACTTAAGGACACTTTATTTTTTTATTAATTAATTAATTTATTTATTAAAGATTTCTGCCTCTTCCCCGCCACCACCTCCCATTCCCCCCCTCCCCCAATCAAGTCTTCCTCCCTCCTCAGCCCAAAGAGCAATCAGGTTTCCCTGCCCTGTGGGAGGTCCAAGGACAACCCACCTCCATCCAGGTCTAGTAAGGTGAGCATCCAAACTACCTAGGCTCCCACAAAGCCATTACGTGCAATAGGATCAAAAACCCATTGCCATTGTTCTTCAGTTCTCAGTAGTCCTCATTGTCTGCTATGTTCAGCGAGACCGGTTTTGTCCCATGCTTTTTCAGTCCCCGGCCAGCTGGCCTTGGTGAGTTCCCGATAGAACAATGCCATTGTCTCAGTATGTGGGTGCACCCCTCGCGGTCCTGAGTTCCTTGCTCGTGCTCTCTCTCCTTCTGCTCCTCCTTTGGATCGTGAGACTTCAGTCCAGTGCTCCAATTTTGGTCTCTGTCTCTGTCTTCTTTCATCGCCTGATGAAGGTTAATATTCAGGAGGATGCTTATATGTTTTTCTTTGGGTTCACCTTCTTATTTAGCTTCTCTAGAATCACGAATTATAGTCTCAATGTCCTTTATTTATGGCTAGAAACCAAATATGAGTGAGTGCATCCCATGTTCCTCTTTTTGGGTCTGGCTTAACTCACTCAGGATAGTGTTTTCAATTTCTGTCCATTTGTATGCAAAATTCACGAAGTCATTGTTTTTTACTGCTGAGTAGTACTCTAATATGTATATATTCCATAATTTCTTCATTCATTCTTCCATTGAAGGGCATCTAGGTTGTTTCCAGGTTCTGGCTATTACAAACAGTGCTGCTATGAACATAGTTGAGCATATACTTTTGTTGTATGTTAGGGCATCTCTTGGGTATATTCCCAATAGTGGTATTGCTGGGTCGAGAGGTAGGTTGAACCCAACTTTCCTGAGAAACCGCCACACTGCTTTCCAAAGTGGTTGCACAAGTTTGCATTCCCACCAGCAATGGATGAGTGTGCCCCTTTCTCCACAACCTCTCCAGCAGAGGCTATCATTGATGTTTTTGATTTTAGCCATTCTGACAGGTGTAAGATGGTATCTTAATGTTGTCTTGATTTGCATTTCCCTGATTGCTAAGGAAGTTGAGCACGTTTACTTAAGGACACTTTAATGAAGACTTTGAACTTCAGATCACAGCAAAAATGGAGGCAATAGAGGCTAAAGAAAACTAATTTCTAATTTCTCTTCATTTTCCCTGGGAGCATTCCAGCAGGGACTGTACTTGTTTGGTTTAGTGACTTCATTACGGAAATGAATTCTCTAAGTAGGCTTCCATGGCAGAATAAGAGAATCAATCTCTCTCCCCTTCCCCCTCTCCCTCTCTTTTCCTTACTCCCTCCCTTTCCTTCTCTACTTCTGCCTTCCAAACTTCCCTTCCCCCTTTCCACTCTCTCTTTTCCACTCCCCAGTTCCCCCTCTCCTGTTTCCCTCATTTAACCCTCTCATAGAAATTTAGGATTTAAGAAAATCAGGTCTCCCTACTCATTCTCCTCATTTCTCTGCCTGTAGTTTCCTGGACTGCCAGTCACTCTTCTCTAACTCTCCTTCGAAACTGAAGTACAGAAAGAGGCATGCGCAGCCTGGCTCAGTGTGGTGGTGCAAACTTAATTCATTCTGACTTTGCATTCAGGGCACATGCGCTCCTCCTCCTGTCGTATTTGCTGATCTGCTTGGCACTCCAGCTGCTGCGATATTTAAATCAGTGATTCGGTACACAGACCACACGATGTGCCACTACACTCCAACAAGCAAGGTCTGTCTCTCCATGGGGACAGAGGATCTAAGCATCTGTCATTCTCCTCCCGTCGCTTAGAATTAACCACACACCCCTTTACACACATAAATATTTATGTGCGAAAAATAAAACTCCCTGGTGCTTTAAGCCAATCTCTCTTCTCCTCAGTGAGCTTTGAAAGTTTCCAAAAAATTTTTTTTCATTTAATTCACTCTGGTTTTTTTTTTTTTTTTTTTTTTTTGCAAAGAACTTGTAAGAAGCAATTATATTTCCAGAAAATAATTTAAAATCTCAACTTAGAAGTATGATGCATGCATATTTTTAGAATGTAAACCCCGTGAGGGAGACATCTTTGCCTATTTCATTGTTTCATTTCAAGGCTTTAGAGAGGCCCTAGTGAATGATATGATTTGGACAGATAATTTTTAAATGTTAAATGACTGATGCACATATACCCAACTACAAAACAAGATTCTGTTCATAATGAAAATTTTAAGCTGGACATAGTAGTGAATACCTTTAATGCCAGCAATCAGGAGGCAGAGGCAGGTGGATCTCTGAGTTCAAGGCTAGCCTGAGCTACACAAAGAAACACTGTTTCAAAAACAACAACAACAACAAAAACAAAAAAAAAGAAAGAAAAGAAAAAATTTAAGACTCCCTGCCCCTATTCATCCCTCCCCCACCGTGTGTGTGTGTGTGTGTGTGTGTGTGTGTACACATGAGTGGGAATCAGTGTTAATGCCTTGTGTATAGGCTAGGCAAGAAGAGCTAGAATTGCTAGGCAAACATACAGAACCTGGAAATAGTTTGATATTATTGAGAATAAGAGTCAGGAATAATCATGTAACATGGTTATTCCCCATGTATTTTTAGTCATTCAAAAATAATGAATGCTCATAATCTCCAAACATTACCACCTTAAGGTGCTAAAGCAATTTAAAAATAAACAATAATTGATCTTATTCTCAAGGAATCCTTAGCTAGTTGATTATTTTCAAAAGATGGTTTTTTCTGTATTAGGGAACATGTTGTCAACTCTCTTGCCACTCAGAATCAGAATGCCAGTGATCTTTCTAAATCAGAATCACTGATTTAGGTCACTCCCATAATGGGAGTCTATATTTTCAACTTGATAACCAAACATTGTTATGAACACCACCATTTAAGCCATGAGTCTAGTGGAGCTGAAGCTGTTTGATTGGTTCAGAAATTATGTAGTTTCTACTATGAAGCAGATAATATTTGCTTTGACACACCCATGCCTTACTTGGTGAATGGCAGTGTATAATAATATTCCAACAACATGGTCATTTTAAAATCCTAAGTCAATATCCATCGATTGGAGCTCGCACAGCAGCCCTCTTTGAGTCAAATTCTTATGGGGCCTAGCGATTTTACATGAAGAACTAAGATCAGGAACGCAGAGCACAGACTTTCTGGAAATAGTCCTAAACTCTATTCCTTGCACATTCTCTAAGTTTCTAAGCCTCTGCAGATAGTTTGCTGAATGATGGAGGAAGGTCATTGGTTAAAAAATAAAGAAACTGCTTGGCCCTCATAGATTAGAACATAGGTGGGTGGAGTAAACAGAACAGAATGCTGGGAGGAAGAGGAAGTGAGCTCAGACGCCATGCTCCCCTCTCCCGGGCAGACGCGATGCAGCCAGCCGCCAGGTCAGACATGCTGAATCCTTCCCGGTAAGCGCACCTTGGGGTGCTACAGAGATTATTAGAAATGGGCTAAATTAATATGTGAGAATTAGCCAAGAAAAGGCTAGATATAATGGGCCAGGCAGTGTTTAAAAGAATACAGTTTGTATGTTGTTATTTCGGGGCATAAGCTAGCTGGCAGCTGGGAGCCAGGCAGCAGGAATGCAGCCCGCAGTTCCCAGGCCAGCCCACAGCTCCTTCTACAGCTGAAGGTTGCCTCAGGCCTCATCAGTTTCAAATATTCCAGTGTCTCCATTCACCTGTCCTGCTCATCAACCCCAAATTGACTGACACCTGCACACCTTGCAAAGACTAATTAGGTCCTCGGTGCCCAGGTTGTAGTCGGAATCCAATACCATCTGGCTCAGGGTGCTGCTACCTAACATTCAGAGTGGTTAGGTTTAATTACGCGTTTGCACAGCCCGATGCTGTTTTCTATGGACTACTGACACTGCACATCTTTAAACGGCGCTGTTGACCCCCGTGGGCTGTAAGAGCAATTGTTCAGTTTTTCTTCCCCATTTGAATCTCCTTGGACCTGGCTTCAGCAGGAAGAACCTTCTGCATCTTTCATTTCTCTAATGTCTTGTTTGCTTCTACTCTTTATATCTACCCGTTTTTCAGCCCTGCAATTTCTCCCTGTTTGTGAATTGTTTTATCTTGATGTTTATTGTCATCCGCTCCGTTTTGACATTCTTGTCAATCCTCCTCCAATACCTTACCAAATGTCCTTAAAATTATTTGTAAAAGCTTAATATTTAATCAGTTTCCTTGTTCCATGCTTCAGAAGTGGGTCGCTTCCCACTTAACTAAGAGTTATCTCGCATTGGCAGTTGGGTCACATAGTACCGCGGGCTATTATCCCCACATTCTATTCTGCTTTTTATTCTCTGTGGAAAAGGTGTGTTGACTTTAGTGCCAGTGCCCCTCTTCCCACAAACTAAGTGTTTTTGTAATTGCAAACATTGGTTACTGAGATGGATGCAAAACCCCCCTTTAACATCTGGAAGACTGAAAAAAAAGATTAATAACAATAGATGAAAATGACATTTAATGTCTCAATGTTAAACTGTGCATATCTGCGTTAATCAAAACAATTTTTTCAACTCAAAGTGATGGTACTTAATGTTCTGTTAATTATGCAAGGAGCTAATCAATTTGTCCTGTAAATGGATGCTCAGCTGATTAAGAGAAGCTAATCATCGGTTATGAAATCCATAAGGCACAAATGAGGCAGGTTTAAAACATTTCTTTGCTAACTTGGGGCCAATAATTCTGTCTCCTTAAATTACCTCTTATTTCAGTTGGGAGAAGTTATTTTCTTTCCTTAAATATGTGTTACGCTCTCACCTATAGAAATTAAAGCCTAGTTTAACTTAGAGTTTTGGAATCAAACCAAGGATAATGCTATAATTGCTTCTGTTTCTTATTTAATCTCCAAGGGACAGTAACTAGGCAAAAGAGCTATGACTTGACATTAAGAAGTTGCTGTGAACCGGTGAGATGGCTCAGAAGGCAGGAGCACTCGCCACCAAGCTTGGCAGCCTGAGTTCAATCCCCAGAACCCACATGGCAGAAGGAGAAAGCCAGCTCTCACTAGCGGTCCTCTGACTGCCTCATAAGCAAAGACAGAGCACTCTCCCCAACATACACACATACTAAATAGAGAATAAACTGCCGTGAATTAAATCAGGCAAGTTAGATACTTAGCTCCCCTTAGCACTGTAAGAAGACCTAGGGATATTAATTGATCAGTACTCTAGAAATATCCGGAGCTCCAGATATAGTTCAGTGGTAGAAGCACATGCTTAGCTTCTAAGTGTAAAAGTCTGGGTCTGGTCCTTAGCATTGCAATGGAAAACCAGATCACTTTTATCTGGTAAAACTCACCCATTCAAGAAATATCCACTAAGCTTCTATTTCATGGCAATTATTATGCTAGACAACAAAACTGTAGAGACACATAGGGTTCTGGGCTTTAAAAAATACACTAGGAAACAAACAAACAAAAGAAATGGTCACCCTGATAGATAATAAGATAGACAATTGCATTTTTGACATATAAGAGTTGAGTATAATCAAACGAAATATGCATTTGGTGTCCGGGAAGGAAGATAAAGAATCAAAGCCAGCCTCAGCTATATATATATTTGTCAGAAGTAGAAGAAACAGAGGTTGGGAGAGGCAGGGAGAAGTGGACTCATGGATACATAGCAACAGGCTTTGACTTCCTATCAGAGATAAGCAGGTAGGGAGAAAAAGCTATCTATGTCAGGAAAAAAAAATAATACTTCAATGACTAAATTCAATGGTCTAGCAGTCAGGATATTTGGTTTTTAATTCTAGTAGTGTCTTTAGCTAATCCCTAATTGACCTTAAGAGTACGTTAATCCTTCCTTTGTATTTCATCTTCTCCATCCGCAAAAGATGGGTGATTTTTTTGCCATGAGTTAGAGGTCAGTTTGAAATCATTTGCAGGAAAATGAGAGCAACTCCAAGGACTTCTTTACTTAGAATCTAAATGCAAAACACATTAGTCAATCAGTTAGTCAATAAGTCCTTATTGATTATCTACTGAGTGCTCTCTAGGGTGCCAGGTCCTGCTGGAGGCAAACAGAAAAGGAAACAAAGTGATCTTTTTCTTCAGTTAGCTACCTGCCACCTCTCTTTCTTTCTTCTCTTTTTCTTTTCTTTATTTTTTTTTTGGGGGGGGGAATCAGTATATCAGTATTCAGAAAGAAGGAAAGGATGAGTGAGTGGATGAATATTCATTGGATAGCTACAGTGTTCCAGGCCCAGGATTTATTGGTTATCAGAGATTTTCACCTGTTCTGTATACTACTTAATAGTGAGCAAATGAATATCACCGAAAGGGGAACTACAGTCTTTTAACGGCTGCTTAAGATTAGAGTGAAGAAAAGTTAATTCTGCTACACTTAAGTTAGAACACTTGGCCTGGGTGTTGAGCTACTGCAGAGACAGTAGAGCTCAAGAGTTAGCACATCATGGAGGATGGGGTGATACCTACAGAAGACAATGAACATAGCAAGCAATCACAGTGCAACCATGGGCAGACACTTTTCCCGGACCTGGTGCCTTAAAGAGGGATGGTGGGAGCCTGGTGGTGGACTTGGGAAGCCCAGTAAAATCTTTGCCAGAACGTCAGTTTAGGAGAAAGTATGTAAGAAGCTGGAAAATACTTGAAATAGGGAGAGTTGGAGATACCCAGAGTAGGAAACCATTGTGATAAACGGGGCTTAAAGCATGAAATGGTTTAATGGCAAAATCACAAGATCTCAGGGTGCAAAAACTGGACTATCCACGTACTGACTCTTCTGATGTAATGCTTCCAGTTTCTGCAACATCCACTGTTGTAATAGGAGCAGCGGGGGGTGGGGGTGGGGGACTGCGTCCCTGGCACCCAACCGCCCGCATGGCTAGCTTATGCCCCGAAATAATTACACGGAAATTGTATTCTTTTAAACACCGCCTGGCCCATTAGTTCCAGCCTCTTATTGGCTAATTCTCACATTTTTGATTAACCCATTTCTAATATTCTGTGTAGCACCACGAGCTGGCTTACCAGGAAAGATCTTAATCTGCATCTGTCTGGAGTGAGAGAATCATGGTGACTCACTGACTCGGCTTCTTTCTCCCAGCATTCTGTTCTGTCTACTCCGCCTACCTAATTTTCTGTCCTATTAAAGGGGCCAAGGCAGTTTCTTTATTACTTAACCAATGAAACAACAGATAGAAAGATGACCCGCCTCCATCAATCCACATTACAGCTATTGCTATTATCATAGACTAATAGAGCACTTAGAGATTTTTTTAATCTCTTCTTTGATTCGTTGGACTTGTGGCAACAGATGGGTTATTCGATATAAACTTCTAATCCTATTTGTCCAAGAAAAGATATTTTTAAAAAGCAGAGCTGTTGTTTCTTTGCCCAGCCTTTGGTTCTTCAGCATCCTCCCACCTGTGTTTTGGTTCAAGGTTGAGTTAAATCCGAGTCAGCAAAGTAATACCATTAATCCTTCTCCTTCCTTCAGTTTCCAGGCACAGTGAGCACCCGCCTGGCAGAGATGAAATTGAGCCAGGAGTCTTGTGGGTACTTAGAGCTCTTCCTGGGATAAACTCAAGGTCAAAGATACAAAGAATCAAGATGAGAGAGCTGTCCCAACTTGCCACTCTCTATAGACCTCTGCTAAAGAAAGTTGCAAAGAAAAAAGGGAGAAATAAGTAGGAAGGAAAAAGACAGAGGTAAAATGAGATCTCTAAGGCAGCAGGCTCTGCTCAGAACTCCATCTACTATCAAGTCTAGGAAGAAAGACATGGGGTCACTCCAAAACATGGGCTCAGTTTTGCAGCTGCCTCTAGAATCAAGGGAGACTCTCAGGCAGCATCCAGAGCGGAAACCTCCATCTTCTCTCCTTCCCCCTCCATTTTGCCCTCTTTGAATCTTCCATTCTAACTAAGAACCAGGCCCCCTTCATATGCAGAGTAGAGAAGGAAGTTCTTCACTGTCTTTAGTTAAGGGAGAAAAACACACAAAGCCAAATAAAATAGGATTTCCATGAAGAAATATTGACTGTAATGGAGCAGAGGTACTCTCTGGAAATGAACTGCACAGAAGAATTCCCAACCAGGATGTTTCTTTCATTATCACTTTTGCTTGTGTCCAAGGATTCCCTTCTTCCCTACACTGGTAGATCTAAACTGAGTCACTTTGACCAAAACAAAATCCCTTAAGATCCAAAGAATCTTTGTGGTACAAACCTCATGTTTCTTTCTTGCCTCCCATCAGAAACTCAGTGGATGGGGAGCCTTATCAACGTCTAACAGCAGCTTTATCCATCAGGAATGGGCTTCTGGCCACTTCACACAACACAGCAAAGGTGAGACGTGCTACTGTGTTAGAGAGTTAGAGGAGAAGATCATTGAGAGTCTGGACCAAGCTTTCTAAAGCTTTTTAATGTTCTACTTTCTTGATTTCCAGAATTCACACCCCCCACACACACACACTCACACCTTTTCTATTTTTACAGCAAAGAATTTCTACTCTAGTTTCTTGTATTTTCTTCTATTTCAATCATGTATGGAAACATTAGTAATGCTACTAAGACCATAAGTAGTTTTATTTAGAAACACTGTAGTAATGCAGGGTATGGAACAACCCATTTCAGATCAAACTCTCATTATTGCACTTTCACAGTATCCTAACCACACTGATTGATTTTATGATAGGAAGTGGGTAGCTCTTATTAAATATTAAGTTCACCCATTTAGAACTGATGGTTGGATTACTTGTTAGTTCCTTGCTCTGGGATCAAGGTGATCTTGAAGTAATAATTTTCCATTAGGAAGTCAATAATATTCTCTACTGGTTAATCAATGAACTTTATTGCTTGGGTTTTTATATACACACAGGAATTGTATATATATAGAGAGGAATGGGGGCTGGAGACATGACTTAGTCAGTGAAGTACTTCCTACAATATGAGGACCTGAGTGAGCTCCCCAGCACTCATAGTAAAAGCTGGGTATGGATCCCAGTAACTGGGGTAGAATAACACCCGATGGCATCTTGGTCAGGAAGAACCCAGAGACAACCCCTCCCCAAATACAGGCTATTGCCCTAGCTCTTGATTGCCTACTGGAGTCACAGGATAAGACCTTATTGTTCTGAAGAAGATACATGCTTTGGATGCAGGACAGAGAGAAATTAGCTGGAACCAAGGTAGCGACTTCCTCCCTACAGCTAACAGCCAGCCACGCAGGCTTCTGGGGCAGTAAAGTCATCCACAGCCTTACCCAGCTATGAACTCTGCGAGTTACAATACTGACCTGCCAGGCAAGATGTCCCCATGGGTAAAACAGTGCCGTAACTGTGGATAGCCAACTGCTTTCTGACTGGATTTAAGGCCTGCTTCAAAGAGGGGGAAATCCATTCCTAGCACTGTAAACTTGGTCAAAAGTCCAGGGCGTTAAAAGTCATAGGTCCTAGCTGGGAATCTGCTACCGTTGTTTTGTGAAATGGACACAGTGTCAATCTTCCTTCTAAAGATTTATGTTTATACTCATGGATTAGCGTCACTCTCATTCTGGGTCAGAGAAGCTTCTTTTGCAGTGGGCAGCAGTTAATGAAAAGACTCATATTTGGTCAAAGTGCTGAGAAGGGGACATCTCTAGCCCCCTTCCAAGGTTGAGGGAACATTGCAGAGAGAATACAGGAAGATGGAAAGAAAGTGTGGTGAAAGATTATTTCCTGGACCTGACAATAGCTGTTATAACCAGGAACTGACAGTGGCTGTGTAATCTATACATGACCTGCCCTGGGCCCATCAGCATTCCATCATGAATCCCATGACTCCCCCAAAGGACTATGGATAGTTGATAGTAGCTGGAGAGAGAGCTACCCTTTGCAGTGTAGCAGTCACTGGTAAGCTGTTCTGAATCAAGTATATGATCCCCCCCCAACACACATACCCATGCTCTTGCAAGCAATTCTAATTAAATGCTGTGGGACACACGCACATGCATGCACGCACACGCGTGCACACACACACACAAAGCCATGAAGGTAGTAGGGACACTTGTTGGGGGGGGGACAAAAGGTTTGAAAAAAAAGGGATGAAAAGATAATGTAGATATAATAATCAAAGTGCAGTGTGATGTGTGCATGTGTGTGTATGTGTGTGTAAATTGTGAAATAATTTTAAAACTCTAAAAAGAAAAAATGAAAGAAAAGTCATTGGCCCTTTAGGGTAGCATACACTTGTAATCCTAGCCCCAAGGTGGGGAGACAGGCAGATCTCTGGGAATCACTGAGTGGCCAGCCCAGCCTAAAGAGTGGGTTCCTAAGGGATGACAGTGGAAGTTGGCTGCTGACCTCCATAAATACATAATATTTAATTAACTAGGGAAATGAGATGGAGGAAAGAAACCAGAATCACTGCCTTCATCTGTTAAGTAGTATAGGCACTCACAAGTTGTGCTCTTCACCTCATAGTGAGTTCAAGGCCAGCCAGGTCTACAGGAGCTAGTTCCAGGACAGGCACCAAAGCTACAGAGAAAGCTTGTCTTGAAAAAAACAGAAGAAGAAAAAGAAAGAAGAAGAAGAAGAAGAAGAAGAAGAAGAAGAAGAAGAAGAAGAAGAAGAAGAAGAAGAGAAGAGAAAAAACCAACAGAATAAGGAGCATATGGACAGAGATTTAATCATCTTTTAATTGTATTGGCTATGTTTGTCCTGTATGTATGACAAAGATATATTTCTGTGATTTTTCTTCTAATGCAGTAAAATGATACTTTACTAATTGAGTGGTCTCATTCCTTTTTGGCCTATTTTTTTTAATTAAAATTGCTTTTTATTTCTTTTGCCTCAGAATGTTTCAGACAAATGCTGCTACATCAGACACATTTTACACCCACATTAATCAAAGTGTAGAGAAATTGCTCCTAAAGATATGAGATTAACAACACTGTCTCTCTAGACACCCAAAGCAAATGCTGCACTACACATATTCAACCCGCACCCCTACCTGGTCTCTTCCCACTTCTCAATGGATCCGTACTGAAGTTCTGATTTATAAGCCAAAGAAGCCATCCTTCAGGGTGAGAGAATTCTCTCCCTGGAGCCAGATTGGCTTTCATGCAGCAGTAATGGCTGTTTATTGTTAAGAGAGTTAGTTCATTCTCATAAACATCTACCGTTTTCTTGAAAGCTTGTTTGTCCTTTATTCAAAAATATTAAGCCACAGATGAATTCATAGCTGAGGATATAGAGTCCCTTTTGTTCTTATATTCTAGAGCAGCACTATATAATGTCTCTCTTTTACTGAAGGGAATATTCCACACCTAAGCTGTTGATTATGGCAGCTGCTAACTACTGTAGCAACTAAGCACTGGAAATATGATGGTTGGCATTGTAGTTTAAATTTTTAATTTGTTTAAATTTATATTTAAATAACTGCATGTAGCTAGTGTCTACCACACTGAACATTACAATATGTTTCTAGTGAACATATGTATATGTGATGCATATATATCTATGTGTGTGAACATGTTTTTGTGTGTGTGTGTGTGTTTTAAAGAACTAACAATACACTCTAAAAACATGAATGAATAAGAAGAATCAGATTATAAAGGGAAAATTGAAATAAGGTGCAAAGGAGACATTAAAACAGGATGGTGTGATAGACACTGAAGCCTGCTTTCGAAGGAAAGTGGATGGAGAAGTCTCTGTAAGAGCAACTTAACTCCCTGAGATCAGATGCTGCAGTAAGCCACTCAAGGAAATGGAATAGTTAGTAAACAGCCCCAAACTGTGAACAAACTTCATGTTCTAATATCAATAACAAGAGATGCAAGGTACTAGTGACCGGAGAACAAAGAGAAGCAAATGGGGCTGCACAGGCCACTAGATCAGTGACTGCAACAAAACCCCAGGTGCTGGCTTCAGACACAGACACAGTGTTTGGTACTTGTGGAAGCTGGAGGTCTGAGGATAAAATGTCAGCAAGGCCCGCCTTCCCCGGAGATTTGAGGTTCTAGACTCTTCAGGCTTCCCGTCGCTCTTGGAAGCATGATTCCTTGTCATGCGGCTGCCACACTCCAAGCACTGCTTCCCGTCCTCATATGGTTTCATTGTCTGTATTCCCCCATCTCTGTGTGTCCTCTCCTTCTTCCTTTCACTGTGGCATCTCTTCTCTGATCACATGACAAGTCTTAAATGACAGTCTTTGCCTGTCTCTCTCAGAAACTCCTCTGGGTGATACTTGACACTTTAACTCTTCAGAGCAGTTTTGAGCAAAGCATTTATCTAGAGAACTTTTGTTTAAGTTCTGTTGTGGTTTTTCTGTTCTTTGGGGTTTGTTTGTTTGTTTCTGTTTTGAGATAGGGTCACATGTGCCCCAGGCTGGTCTCAAGTCCACTCTGTAGCAGAGGATAACCAGTAACTTCTGATCCACCTGCCTCCACCTTCCAATGTTGGGATTGTAGGTGTGTGCCACCATACCCAACACCTATTCCTCTTTTTGTAAGGACACCTGTCATTTGATTTAGGATGTATCTTAATCTAATATGCCTCATTATAATTATATTTGTAAAATCCTATTTCCAAATAAGGTTATATTCTGAGGTCCATGGTAGCCCTGAATTTGGGGGAAATTGAAACCCAAGTGTAAGACTCTGAAAGCCAGATTAAGGAGTTTGACTTTTATTCTACATGTCACAAGATACCACTAGTGGGTTGGAAGTAAGGGAATGATTAATATAAGTTATACTTTAAAAAGCCATTCTGGATAAAAGGAAACCAAGTGGTAGGGAAATAATACAGAAGACATTAAAATTTAGAAGAGCTGCTCAGGTCATATAGCTTGTAAATGGCAGAGGGGGGATTAGAATGTGGGTTGTCTGGCTATAGAACTGTGCATTTAATCATCATGCTGTAATGTTCATTAAAATTTAAAAGGAGGGGCTAAAGAGATGACTCAGTGATTGTGAACACTTGCTGATCAGCGCAGTGAACCTAGATTCAGTTCCCAGCACCCATATGGTAGTTCACCACTGTCTATAAGCTCACTTCTATGGGACTCAATGCCCTCTTCTGACCTTCACAGGCTCAATGCAAGTACATGGTGCACATACAGACATTCAGGCAAAACATCCATACACATAAAAGTGAAATAAAATTAAAATAAATTTTTGAAGAAGCCAAGATATTTGAAGGAGAGCGGAAATAGTAACAATAGAGGCAAAAATATGTTCCATTTGATTTCTGCACAACCCTCATTTAGTCAAGCATATTTTAAGAATGTTTTCAATATTACTGTGTATCTTCATTCATATAAAGAAACAGCTTGAAAGAACATGTATTATGAAAATTATAAAAGTTTTTGTAAGATGTGAAAATCAAAACTGGGCTGTGTTGGCACATGACTTTAATCTCAGCACATGGGGGGCAGGGGTAGGTGGATCTCTGAAGCAACAATAAAAAACAAAAACAAAACAGACAAACAAACCCCCAAACAGCCTGTCCAACATTTCCTCTAGAAGGCACAGTTACCATAATCTTCCCTGTCTGTGTATCCTTGATTGACTGTCAGGTGAATTAGGACATATTGCATTTATACGATGCTAATTTGTCAATATCCTGATTAAGAATAATCATATGAATTGATTATTTTCACCATCAGATCTTAGTAATTATGCTCTAACAATAGTTGACATGACTTAGCTAGGGTTTCTTTCTTTCGTTCTTTTTTTTTTTTTTTTTTGGTTTTTTGAGACAGGGTTTCTCTGTGGTTTTGGAGCCTGTCCTGGAACTAGCTCTTGTAGACCAGGCTGGTCTCGAACTCACAGAGATCCACCTGCCTCTGCCTCCCGAGTGCTGGGATTAAAGGCATGTGCCACCACTGCCCGGCTTTAGCTAGGGTTTCTATTGCTGTGACAAAACACCATGACCAGAAAGCAAGTTGGGAAGGAAAGGGTTTATTAGGCTTATACTTCAGCATTGCTGTTCATCACTGAAGGAAGTCAGGACAGCAACTCAAACAGGGCAGGATCCAAGAAGCAGAAGCTGATGCAGGGAGGGGAGGTACTTAAGTGACTTGCTTCCTGTGGCTTGCTCAGCCTACCTTTTTATAGAACCTAGGACCACAAGCCATGCATGGGATGACACCACCTACCTTGGGCTGGGCCCTCCCCCATTGATCAGTAAATGAGAAAATGCCTTACCACTGGATCTCAAGGGAACATTTCCTCAGCTGCGGCTCCTTCTTCTGATGATTCTGTAGCTTGTGTCAAGCTGGCACACAAAACCACAAATTACATGTTTTTGCTTGAATATCAAATGCCTTCCATAGATACATGTGTTGACTGCTTCATTCTGAACTGTTGGCACAATTTTGGGAGGCCCTAGAAACAGGAGGTAGGGTTTAGCTAAAAGAAAGATCATTGATTGTGAGTCCTTGGTGGCATCTTGTCTATACCTCCTGCATCATGCCCTCCATCTCTGCTTTCTATCTGTCATTAAATGAGTAGCTTCTGCCATGTGACTTCAATACTATAATAACCTGCCACACCACTGACCCAAAATCAACAGAGCCAAAGATTATAGACTAAAACCATAAGCCAAAATAAATCTTTCTTCAATTTATTATATAGGTTATTTTGGTCACAGAGATTTTTAAAAAATCTAACTAATATAAAAAATTGATGTCAGAGAAGTGAGGTACTGTTGTGACTATTCCTGACCATGTGGTTATGGTTTGAATATCAAAGCATTTTGAACTGGTTGTAGAAAGAGTTTAGAAACACTTGAAAATGCAGGTTTCAGAAACTCTATAATGTTGTAAACAGAATTTAATGTACAATTGTGGCAGATACTCTTATAACCAGAGGCTGAAAGAAATACATACAGTTAGGTTCTGGCTGGAAATGAAGGTCCCAGAAGGAAATGAAGGCTCTGTTGTGAACTGGACTATAATGAATTATATTATACTCTAGCAAATTTTTATATTTTGCCTGTGTCCTTAGACTTTCAGTAAGGTTGAATTTTAAAGCAAGGGCCTAATTAACTTGGTGGAGTAAATTTAAAGATGGCATAGTGCAGAGGGCCATGGAGGTGACAACCAATGTTCAGCAGGTCAACCCACCAAACAAATAACTCTGTTGGGAAGCCCCACTAGGCAAAGTCTGTGTGGTCACTGGCTGTGGAAACCAGTTGCTCCTGTCTGTAATTTCTCTCAGGTGTCTCTTCATTTCTTCCCTAAGAACTGCATTTCTTTCCTAAGAACTGCTATAGGTGTTTCCCACTACTTGTGTGTTTACCGCATGTATACATTGCATCTATTGGGTACACACATAGCAGTGGATGGTCAGGAAGATGACTTCTGCTTAACTGTATAATTTTCACGAATAGAAATATGCTAGGATATTTTTTATTATTCAGACTGACATAGAAAAGTAATAGTTTTCTCAGTCACAAAGACACCTCATTTTAGACTTCAGAACATATTCAAAACAACCTGGTTGCCCCTGAAGATGAATATCTGGTTGCCCCTAGAGACAAATACATGAGGTCATTTTTCCAGGTGCTTGTTACTGATTCAAAGTCAGAATTGAGGCCACTTTGGTAGATATAAACCTCATGCTGTAATGGGCTTTCTGCATACACTCCTTACCACTCCAGGTTCTACTAACTAATAGTTAGTGTTAAGTCTTGAATTCCAATCTCATTTTCTTTCTGGGAGTCCTCACAGACTTAGAGCTGCATGCATGGCCAAGGGTTACTAACCTGTCAGTCAATGTGACCTCCCTAGCCTAAGAGAAACTATGTGACTTATCATGTGTTATGAGAATTGGTCAGGCCCTGAAAATGTAACATAATTGTCCAGTTTGACTGTGAGAAAAGAGGAATGTAGAGGAAGAAGGCTGCTATGGAGAGCTATGTAGAGGAGCAAGAGTTTTTCAGAGAGGATTATTTGAGATGAAGTAAAAAGAAGGTTGCCATCAAAAGACATCATATTCTTTTTTTGTTGTTGTTGTTGTTTTTTTTTTATTTTTTTTTACTTATTTATTTATTTTTATTCTTTTTTAATTAAAATTTCCACCTGCTCCCCATTTCCCATTTCCCTCCCCTCCTCCCAAATATTGCCCTCCCCCCACTTCCCTCCCCCTATCCCCACTCCTCTTCTCCTCCCCCCACTCCATTCCCCCTCCCTCTCGATACTGAAGAGCAGTCCAAATTCCCTGCCCTGCGGGAAGACCAAGGTCCTTCTATCTACGTCCAGAAAGGTGAGCGTCCAAACAGGCTAAGCTCCCACAAAGCCAGTTCATGTATTAGGATCGAAACCTAGTGCCATTGTCCTTGGCTTCTCATCAGTCTTCATTGACCGCCATGCTCAGAGAGTCCGGAATCAACCCATGCTTATTCAGTCCCAGACCAGCTGGCCTTGGTGGGCTCCCAATAAATCAGTTCCACTGTCACAGTGGGTGGGTGCATCCCTCGTGGTCCTGATTTTTCGCTCATGTTCTCCCTCCTTCTGCTCCTCATTTGGACCTTAAGAGCTCAGACCGTTGCTCCAAATTGAGACTCTGTCTCTACCTCGATCCATCGCCAGATGAAGGTTCTAAGGTGATATGCAAGATATTCATCAGTATAGGATAGGGTCATTTCAGGTTCCCTCTCCTTAGTTGCCCAAGGTACCAGCTGGGGACATATTCCTGGACACCTGCGAACCCCTCAAGAGTCAAGTCTCTTGCCAACCCTAAGATGGCTCCCTTAGATAGGATATATACTTCGCTGCTCCCGTATCCATCCTTCCTATATCCCAACCATCCCAATCCTCCGAGCTCCTCCCATCCTCCCCTTCTCATATTTCTCATCCCATTTCCCCTTTGCCCCATGCCACCTCACCCGCAAGTTCCCAGTTTTTGCCCTGGAATCTTGTCTACTTCCCCCTCTCCATGCGGATGACTATATGATTTTCTTTGGGTTCACTTTCTTATTTAGCTTCTATAGGATCACACATTATATGCTTAATGTCTTTTATTTTAAAGACATCATATTCTTTACCTGCCTCCTTACCCACACAATGTTCTTTCTCTCTCAGAAGCAAAAAGTAAAACTAACAAATTGGGGGGAAAGATATAAAAATACCAAACAACAACAAAAAAGCACACAAGGAACTCATGGAGTCTGTTTTGTGTTGGCCAACTATTTCTGGGTGTGGGGGCCTTTCCTAGGGTGTTGTTGATACCTAGTGACACTCCATTAGAGAAAACGGGTTTTCTTTTTCCCAGCAGGTATCAATTGCAAACAGTTTCTTGATGAGGAGTAGGACTTTGTATTCACCTCCTGCTTCCAGTGGTGGGGTTTTGTCTAGTTTAAACTTGTGTGTGTGTGTGTGTGTTGTGTGTGCTGTTGTAGTCTCTGTGAATTCATATGCATATCAGCCCTGTTGTGTCTGGAAGATTGTAGGCCCATATTTCTAGCCAGGCTCTAAAGCCATAGGCCCCACCTGAGGTAGTCACGTAGCCTTCCAGACAGGCATTCGCTGCCCTGACAAAGGGTCAGGATGTTGTTCTGCTCCTTTCTTTGTAATTTGGAGGATGCCTGATAGAGATGCTCATTCAAGCCTATGTGACAGCTAGCATACAGAGCAGACAGGTAGTTGTGGATGTGACTAAAAACCATTCACCTGGTTACCTAGGAGACAGAATGCTGGTGTATTTCCCACTCAATTTATGTTTTGGTATAAAAACTGTTTGGAGAATAAAGCAGGAGGAATTTCTTCAGGATGTGAACTCAGGATTTCATGAGAGATCCCTGAGAATCTCCCTCCCAATGAAGCCATGTGAGTTGTGTCTTTATTTTCACACCTACATGCTGGTCCAGAGAGATCGTTTATGTTGGGGTCTGGTCAAGAGACTTAATTTAAGGTCTGGGCTGCCACTGGACCCCGACATAATGTCACCCAACGTGGGGCTGATCCACGAACCCCGGCATAATGGCGGCCATCGTGAACCCTGAGAAATGTCAGAGAAGGGATCAGAAGTACAGAGGAGAACTTGAGGAACATGTGATAAAAAAAAATTCACAACACGTGGATATGTGAGTAATGAATGATCATATAATTAAGCAGGACAGTAAAATCGGGAATAAAATTTGTAAACATAGAAATATGGGATAAGGAAAAAGTATTCAGTGGAGCAGAAACAAAGGCAGAGATTTTTAAAATCTGTAAGTGTGATAGATGTGGAGATACAACTTTTATTGCTTGCGAAATGGGTAAGAAAAGTAAAGGAAAATGGCTTTTGGCCCAAAAATCACCAGGTTACTGCTGAGATTGAGGCACCATGTGCATGCACATAGTAGCCATCTAATCTAACACACTTGTGGGGGAAAAGGCAAGCAGGAGCAAGAGTAAGTTTAGAGAGCAAATTTAACCTCAACACAGTCTATAGAACAGAGGAGAGAATTCAGGAATTCTATTAAGAAGTTAAAATAAAAAAGATAGTTAAAAATCTGCCTGTCAGAGCTTGGAAAGGCAGGTTGACAGACAGAGAGAGACTGTCCTAACCCCTGTTGTGTGGCGGAGCTTCAACTGAAAGCTGAAAGACAGGTTTAAAATAAGATAGCCTCTGAGAGTTGCAGCTTCGGGTCAATTAAAAGTAAATAAGTAGGTTAAATATGTTTCTTTTCCATTTCATAATTTTGTTTCTTTGTCAAAAATCTGCTGTTTGTAGGCATGTAAATTTGTATCCAAGGTGGATTAATTTCAGTACTATGGCTCTATACTGAAGCTTAAAAGTCAGATATTGTGATGCGTTCAGAAGTTCCTTGATTGTTTTAGCCTATCCTGAGTTTTTATGTTTTCTTATAAAGTTGAGGATTGTTCTTTCAGGGTCTGTAAAGAATCTTGCTATAATTTTAATGGGCATTTGTATTAAATCTGTAAGTTGATTTCAGTAAGATTGTCAATTTTGCTATGTTGGCCCTATCTTCACAAGAGAATAGGAGATCTTTCCATTTTCTGATGGCTTAAATTTCTTTCTTCAAAGATTTAAAGTTCTTATGATACAGGTTTTTCCATTTGTGTGATTAGAGTTACTCAAAGATATTTTATGGTATTTGCAGGTATCTCATTTATTGTATGTGTAGAAGAGGTGTATTTTGGGTTGTTTTCAGATTCTGTTTATGATAAAATAATTCTGCCATGAACATAGTTGAGCACATGTCCTTATGGTATGGTTGACCATCTTTTGTACATAGGCCCAAAAAGGGTATTGCTGGGTTTTAAGGTAGGTGGTTGCCTAATTCTGAGAATTTGCCATGCTAGTGTTCAAAGTTTACACTTCCACCATCAGTGGAGGAATTTTTTTTCTTTACCCCACATTTTCTTAAGCATAAATTGTCAGCAGTGTTCTTAATCTTGGTCATTCTTACAGGGATAAGATGGAATCTCAAGAGTTTTGATTTGCATTTCTCTAATGGTTAAGGATGTTGTGTTTGAGCATTTTTTTTAGTGTCTTTCAGTCATTTTTAAGTTCATCTATTGAGAGTTTTCAGTTTAGGTCTGTAACATATTTTTATTGGATTATTTGTTCTTTTGATGACTAATTTCCTGAGTTCTTCATATGTTTTTGGAATGGATTAATGATTAGTAAAGTTATTTTCCAATTCTATAGGCTGATATTATGTCTTGTTGATTATATCCTTTGCTATACAGAAGTTTCTCAGTTCAGGAGATCTGATTTATTAATTGTTTCTTTCAATATCTATGCCACTGTGGCTGTGTTTGAGATGTACCAATACATTCAAGTGTTACTTCTAAATTTTTCTTCTGTGAGATTTAGTATTGTTAGTTTTATGTTGAGGTTTTTGATTCATTTAAACCTGAGTTTTGTGTATAGAAATGAATATGGGTATTTTCATTCTACTATATGTTAATGTCTAATTAAGCCAACATCATTAGTTAAATGCTTTCTTTTTCCATTTTCCTATCAGCTAGGCAGACATGCAACTTAAGAGGAGGATAGCTTAAAAACTTTTAATTAGATATACAATGGTTAAAGCCTTAGTTATAATATTACGGGAGATCTTGAGATACAAAGTAAGATTCTTAAAGGGAACAACAAGCCAATTTCCAATATAGCTTATAGAAGCTGCCAAACAGGTACTCAAGCAAGTGGAGTATATGTCAACAGGTAGGGTATACAATAATCAATAAGTACAGTATATTAATTTTGATTCAGCTATAGCAAGTGTGTATATTAAGTACAAAATTTATTCTACAGCAGTTTTATAAAAATGCTTTTTATGACTACACCTTCCTGTTTTTGCCAGTTAAGATATTAAACTCTTAATTTAAAGCAGTAGCTTGTCTAATACAAAAGAGCAGGATGAAATCTAAGAGACAGTTTAACAGAAAATTGACTACGATCAATGTTTCTTATACTAAACAATAAGTTAATTAATAATTTTAAGGTAATGATTCTTAGACAATTGTGTTTGCTCAATTTAAAGGCCAGAGTAATAACTTTTCCCAGATGATCGTTGCTGCAATTCGCACAATATACTTTGCTAACGTTATAACTATAGATCCCTTAAAGGATGTTATGCAAAAATTTTACAAATGTCTCTTCCAACGGAAGAACTACATATATGGTTACTAATGAAAAGGAATTGTAGAGTGTGATATGGCTCCTTGAAAACAGCTTATAAAAGTTGCAGACAGATCTGCTGCAGACAGATCTGACATAATGGCACCAAGGTGACCTTTGCTAAGAAAAGGTTAAAAAAAAAAAGCCCTTGCAATGAATTATAAAAAGACTGACATATATATATATATATATATATATATATATATATATAGTTGAGATCAAGGATGCGTTTGTGCTCTTTTTTCACAGAAAGAAAATAAAAGCTGGATGAGATGACATGTACAATAAAAAACAGTGGCAGACCTGATAACATCATAGCTGCAAATGCCCCATAGAGGAGTTGGAGAAGAAGAGTCCATGGTCCAGTCTTCCCTGCCCGCACAGAGAGAGTGCCTGATCACAGGACCTGCTGGCAACACTCTACACTGCAGGGTGCCATGCTGCACTGATGAACAGATGCTGAGCTGCTTCCAGACACTTGGGACACACACAGACACAGAGGCCCTGTTGAGATGACCTGACCATGATGACTACAATTTTCTGCAGTTTGAATCCTGTTTGCTTTGAAGCTGAGATGCAGACTGAACATTTGATTGTTTTAATTTCTGGGACACAGAACTCATTTTGATTAAAATATTAAACCTGAAAACTAAAAACTAAGCTTTCCCCTTAGGGAAAGAAGAACTCAAAATAATAAATGACTAAAACCTCTCTTCACATAAGAAGGGGGCAGACTAAGGGTTTAACTGCTGTTCAGAGACTGAAACTGGTAGTTACTACAAACACTGTCAACATTTGCACTCAGACCAAAGCAGAGCTTGGACATCACTCTAAACCTCACTCAGAGAAGGCTTTGCCACTTGTATTGGTCGGAGGTATAGGCTATACCCATGTCAACAATACACATTCACTCAGGGCTTATCTGCTCCCCACAGTCTCTTCTCTGCTGCTGATTACCTTAGTATCTCCACTCTTGAGATCCATGTGTTTCCTCCAACCAATCATTCATTTGTCAAGCAATACTTCTATAGGAAGTATTCCAAATTGTTGATCAGATTTAGCTGTGATTATGTTACCAATAACCATGAATAAATGAATAAAGAAAAACTTGGTGCCCAGCAATAGAAGAATGGTTGATTAAATATTACACATATAGTACAATTTTGAGGAACTCTAAAAGATGGTGTTGAAAAGGGAAGTTCTTTAGGCTCCTGTGTAAGATGTGTTATGTGATATTGTTTTTCCATGTATGTCTTAGTCAATGTTCTATTGTTGTAAAGAGACACAGTAACCACTGCAACTCTTATAAAGAAAGCATTTAATTGGGGCTTGCTTACAATTTCAGAGGCTTAGTCCATTGTCATCAAGGCAAACAATATGGCAACACAGATGTAGGCAGACATAGCGCTGGAGAAGTATTGAGCATTCTACAGCCAGATCCGCAGGCAGGAAGAAGACAGAGAGCCACTGGGACTGGCTTGTGCTTTTGAAACCTCAAAGCCCCATCCCCAGTGACACAGTTCCTCCAACAGGAGGAATATAGTGCCGCTTGCTAAGTATTCAAATATATGAACCTATGGGGGGCATTCTTATTCAAACCACCTCAGTGTATGTATATAAGCACAGGTTATGTCAACATCATCCACTTGACCCTCTAGTATGACTGGGATGATCATACTAGAAGGTGTAAATAATTACTATCCTGCAACCTTAGCATTGATCCTCCCCTGATAAGCAGAGACTGAAAAAGAAATGAGAACACTACTAATAAGCGAGAAGAGTAGTGTGATGGCTAAATCTTGAATCTCAACTTGGCTGGATCTGGAATCACCTAAAAGACAAATACTCGACTTCTTCACTTTCACTGGCAAGTTCATGCTCATCTATTCCGTTGCTAGCACTGCTGCATTTCTTTACCCACAGCAGGACCAGATTCTCTGGTCTTCCAATATAGGTTGAAGGCCAGCAGCTTCCAGGAAAATTCGAGCTTACAGCACCAGATTGAGACTGCCAAAACATCCAGCTTCACCGACAGAGAAACCGGCAGATTCTTGGTCTCTCAGTTGAGTCAGCCATGGTTGGACTAGTCAGACTAATCCTGTAAGTTCATCTAATAAATCCCCCTTTGATTCTATTTATTCTATCAGCTCCACTCCCTGGGAGAATCCTAAAGCAAGTTCTAACAGTCTGTAATTCTCTGGTTCTCCCCTCAGTGCTTTCAGCTTTGAAGGTTATTTTCTTTTTGTTTTTATTTTCCCTGCCCCTAAGGTCTCTCTTATGACTGTATCATAAGCAGCTAAAGATGGGACTGATTGGCTGGGCGATGGTGGTGCACGCCTTTAATCCCAGCACTCGGGAGGCAAAGGCAGGCGGATCTCTGTGAGTTTAAGGCCAGCCTGGTCTACAAGAGCTAGTTCCAGGACAGGCACCAAAGCTACAGAGAAACCCTGTCTCGAAAAACAAAAAACAAAACAAAACAAAACAAAAAAAAGATGGGACTGATTACAGAAGCTGAGTCCTATTTTCTGTGTTGGACTTTGTCCATGGTCACTGATATGATTCTTGGACCATTCAAATGATTATAGTCATTTAGGCATTTAAAATTATTCAAGTGGTGAGTGATCAATTAATTTTCCTGCCTCTTATCATTATTGGAAATATTTTAAACAAATTATAGATCTATTTTATTGTTATATTTTTAACCACAGTAATTGGGAGTGCTGTTTCAATGTCAGAAATGGAAGACTGCCGTGTATTAAGCCAATCAATATTTAAAGCCATTAAGTCTTCTTACAATACATTCAGATGGTCATTCCACAGCCTCTGGTAGGAGATTTGTGATTAACCATAAAAGCCAGTAGTAAATGTGTCAGTTCGTGTGTTTTAATGAAGGTGCTATAATATTTGTTCTGATTTCTGAGATCACTTTTCGTTTTCTGGCATTTAGGAACAAAGAAGAGCCCCTTTAATGAACACCAGAGCACATTTTCTCCAAGTCTCAATGTTTCCATCACTTCAAACTGGAGGTCAGCACTAGCTAAGAATTTATAAGCTAAGATCCAACCTTATGGAGACATCCATTTTTTAACATATAAAAATTAGCAATTTCATGAGTCATTCCAGTAGGGAAATGGAAGTATATAAATTATTTTTAAAATGCTTAAAATTTCTAAAATACGTAGAGATGTCTGTTACAATTTCTAAAATACGTAGAGATGTCTGTTGCGTGCCACAGCTGACCTAATTTTCATCTGTTATTTACCAAGCGTTTTATATTGCACTAGTTAATCCCCCTATGTTCTAAGACTATGCTGTGTGATTCACCATAGGAAGCAAACAGGTCAAACAGACAACTAGGAAAAAAGCCCAGAGTGACAAGAATATTACCACCCACTGAAAAATATTTCTTGACTATGGACTATTTATTATATTATGTTTAGTGCCGAGAAGATGCCAGTGAATGAGTTGAAAATTATGTCCTGGCTTTTTACTTGGTTCTATATAAATATTCTCACGATCGTGCTTCTTTTTTAGATTTTTGGAAACATTTAGCTTCTGGTATTTTTTTCCTTGCACTGATAAAATATTATTGTTTTTTATTTTGTGTACAATTATGATACCAGAACTATTACTTTTGCAATTTATAAGTTGATGTTCTTCTTTATGTATCCCCACATATTAATGTAGCAAAATAGACATAGAGTTGTCTTCTTTAACCATTCTGGTTTTCTATTTATTACCAAGCATGCAAGGAAAATATTAAGCATCTGTGCACTTAGCATTGTAGATGACTGGGACTGTCTAAGGGTGCCTCAAAAGTTCAGACCATAGAAAACAAACTCCAGATCAGCATGTCTTTCAGGAAACTGGTGGCCAGAGCACGGCAGCAAGCTCCAGATGAGTATTCCACAACATGTTTGATCCTGAAATACATTATAATGTGGCAATGAAATACCAGCATGAGCTCATGAAATATAATACACATTTAAATTAAAGTGGGCAATAAAGAATTGTGTCAAAGAAAGCATCACTGTTGTTAATATAATCAAATTTTATTCTATACCAAAAATATGAACAATAATGGCTAAAGGTTATGGACTAGTATATACACATCAAAGATTAGAATAAGATAGCAAACTGATTGCTAGTCATTTATCCTTCTGGTAGCATATGTATCTTGCTTTGCCCTTAGGGTTGCTTACTACTTAATGAAGACAGACTTTTAAATAATAATAATAGAAGAAATGTGCTTGAATATTCTTCTGGCATATACTTTATAGGTTCTTTTGAAGAAATTGTTGCTAATACTAGGTTTGTGTTTTATTTTTGCTGAGCCCATAAATAACTCAGGACAGTTTGGGAGCATTACTCTCTATACCACACACAGCTATAAAGGATTAATAAAATGAGCCTTAGCCATGTGTGGCATGTCACTTAATTTTTTAAAAAAAGATTTTGTGAACGCTGAGACTATCTTCCAATTTATGTGGTTGTGGCTGATCTCACTTGCTTCTTTATCGTATTGGAACATTAAACAGAAAGCTAAGTTGGTCAGTTAATTAATTAAGAACAGTTCCTTCTTTACATTATATACTCCAAGAACAAGATAATGAAGGCTTCCTTATTTAGATCACAAATCAACTCCCTTTTTATGTCCTTAATGTGCCTAGCACGGCACCTTGCCTATAGGAGATATTTAATCAATACCTTTGGAAAAGAAGCAGTGGGGCCTAGTTAGGCCCTCCTGGATTAAAATTCTGATTTACCACCTAAGCAACCATAAACAAGTTTGTTAATCTCAGGATTTGTTTATGATGGTGATAACTTGGTCTACAGTTGTAGTCTGTAAGATCGAACCCAGGGCCTTGAGCATGCTAGGCAGCTACCTTACAGGTGATATAAAATCGATGGAATTACAATAAATATAATATACAAGGTATGAACACCTAACAGAGATTCCATTAATGTTAGAGGCCTTCCCTTATTTATACGTCTTACTCTAGAGTCAGTTCTAAGGGAAAATCACGCTCAGATGACCTCCTTTTCTACTTTCCCTTTAATAGCTCTCCCGAGTTTCTCCCTGCGTTCACCATATTACACTGTTAACTCCCCTCTTGCATAATACATTGCTGAAATGGGGCAGGGTGATCAGACCTTAATTCTTTTTTTTTTAAGCAATCTGTGTTTTTATTTTACATACCCTCCCTCCCCTCCTCCCCTCCCCTCACTTCCTCTCATCTGAGAGTATACCGCCTTCTACGGGGAGTCAGCAAAGTCTGTCTCCTCATGTTGCAGCAGGACCAAGTCCTGTGTCGCCCCCCATCCCACCCCCCCATATCTAGTCTGAGAAAGGTATCCTTCCATAGGGAATGGGCTCTAAAAAGCCAGTTCATGCACTAGTGATAACTCCTGGTCCTACAAACTGCCCAAGCCACACAACTGTCACCCATATTCAGAGGGCCTAGTTTGGTCTTAAACAGGTTCTCCAACTGTCAGTCCAGAGTTAGTGAGCTCCCACTAGGTCAAGTCAGCTGTTTCTGTTCTTATTCTGTCTTTGTCCCTCCCTAGCTGTATATCTTGGTCAAGTTATTTGATTTGCCTGGGAAGGGGGAGCCTTTAAAAATTTTATTTGGAGATTGGTAAGTAGCATGAGGTAATTTAAAATCACTTTATATTCAATAAATAAAGTGAAAAGACCTCAGATCCCTGAGAGTTCAAAATCACTTCTCATCTTTAGAGCTACACTGCTGAAACAGTTGCTGACCTTTGTGGCTCTGGCTCTCTCTCTCTCTCTCTCTCTCTCTCTCTCTCTCTCTCTCTCTCTCCCCCCCTCCCCCCCCCGCCCAGGAATTCTTTTAGCTCCCCTTTCCTTTTACTCTCCCACCAAATTTCAACTTAACCTGATAAAGTAGGCTTCAGGGAAAACCTACTGCATATTGCCCAAGGCTTCCCGAAGCAATTTTCTGGGCACAAGCAATTAGCTGCCCTAGGCAAAACTGCACAGTAGGCAAAGCTTGCCTCCTCCCTCTCCTGCAGTACCCACCCCCTCTACCTGCAGGCTTCATCAGCTGCCATCCGCCTGCCAGAGCACTCACACCCACCTACGGTTCTGACTTCTACCCAAGCTCCCTGTTCTAAACTTTCCCCCTCGTGTTCCCCCATAGAATGTTCTATTCCCTTTGGGGGTTAATCTCAGCGAGGTTATCCAAGGTGATGTTTTAAATTCTTCTGATTGACACCTGCATTTTAAAGAATATGTTAGCATAAATAGTGAAATATTTATAGGCAATATTTTTTTCAACTCAAACACCATCAAGACGCCGTCCGCTAACACTAGACTACCGGATCTTGTTCGACCAGTTTCTATCTTTTCAAAAGAATAGAGGTCACTTCTTATGCCCCTACTGAAAAACTGTCAATCTCTGTGGTAAATCAATCAATACTAATAGGGTTCTCTTAAGTAGCATGCAGGTTACCTCTTCCCTCTATTACTCTTCCAATCTATGTTACCTAACTATTCCTCCATCTACTTAAGCCAAGGGTCTCATAATGATGGCTAAAGATTTCTACAGGGCACTTAGTATATTTTGTTTGGTCATGCCATTGGATGTATAATAAGTAAAAAGGTAGATATGACTCTTATCCAGGAACAAGAGCAACGGAGTACCTGTTGAAATGTGGCTAGTTCACTTCACATACTTAGGCTAACGGTACATCCAAGTCATCTTTTCTACAGAAGTAGGAGGACCAGTTCTCTGCATACTTCCTATCCAGTTGCCAGTTGCAATAACAACAAACACCCAGCATTTATGCAGGAGCTCATAGTTTTATGCAGGTTCCTAATAGAACTAGTGGCTACAAATACAGTTCAAAGGAGTGGTCTCATGGTGGATATTTTACACCGTGGCACTAAGAAAGAAAGAGATATTTTGAGACAGGGCTTTTCCGTGCTGCTAAATTGCCCAAGATGGAATGTGGACCCCCTTAAATGTAGAAATGCCCAGCATTAACTTACACTTCCTAGTGAGTCTGGAGTTAGTCTGTCCTCTTATGTCTTACATCTACACAGTGTCAGATTTAGATAAATTTCAGTTGCTTTATACGTCATTGTGCCATTTTTCTTCTTCTCGTGTTTAAATTATTTGGACTGTGGGCAGAACTCACTTTTCTGTTGTCTTTTCCTTCATCACAGTAAAATAAGTAATGGCAGAATATCCTACCTCCACTTTTCTCCATTGCCATGACTCTTTCAAAAGAGTAAGTGTAATAATAATGACAGTAATCACACAAAAGGCATGAATCTAGTGGCTTAGATGTCTTTCGTGAACCTACTACAGAATACTCCAAGTGCTTGCTAACTGAACTTCTTTGGGGTCTAGGGTGAAAGGATCTGATTGATATTCCATCTTTTTGCATACAGAATAATGGCAAATTTCCAGCATAACAATACTGGGCATTTCCATAATGCCCTTTTCACAGGCATTTATAGTGTTTTGCAAAATTTCTCATCCATTTTCTCAATGTTAGATAAGGAAAGAGAGGAGATGATTGATTCTAGATGGGAAATGAAGGATAGGAAAAACTTGAATCAAAAAAACCTTAATGATAATAAAATAAAATGTGGGACAGAAAGCTTAGCAAGGGACTCCTGACTCTGCACTGCATGTTCTTTCTACTACCCTCCTGGTAGCAAAGGGATTTTTCCCCCTTTTTCTTCAGTCTGCTATTCAATGGTACCAAGTGAATACTGAAAAGCAAAGACAGAACATTAAAATGGCCTTTAGAATTGAATGTGAGCAGGAGGAACATTTAGAAGTCAGGATTTATTTTTTTAAAAAACATTCCAAATAAGCTTATTTAAAAAAACAAAACCAATAGCAAGTCAAAATTAGAGGAAAACATTAAGTCCCTACAAAACAAGCTGCTTCTTTGTGTATTCTAATGTTCTCATATATAAGGAATTGTTAGCTTGGCAAAAAAGCACCAGATTATGCTCAATTAGCCACGAAACAATCAGTGAAACTTATAACTCATTTAATAATTTCTTCAAAACAAATATACATCTGGCTGGAGTTACTAGGGACCATTCAGAGCACTACCTTTGGAAGGGAAAAAATACTTAAGGAAAAAGTAGACTGCAGGCTGTGGTATACAGAATTACTGAAGCTTGAGTTTGATTTTTTAAGCTAGTAGAAAGAACTGGTGATATAATAACAGCCCCAGGGATCTAAAGTTTCCTCTAATATGTCTCAGGTTTAGGAAACACCGGAGAGAAAATAAGCCCATTAATAAATGACAAATGAGATAAAAAGAAGTTTTGAAATAGTTGGGCTACTGAGCTTTTGTTTTGTTTTTTTAAAGAGTAGATAGTTTAATAAGGAAGAAAAGGAGGTGAGAAGGGGATCTTAGGACAGAGAAGAAACAATACTTGTCAGCAGAATGCTGACAAATAGCAAGCAAGGGAATTCGGTCCTTGCAAGAATAAGGATTTTCCAAATCAGCAGACTTGGGGGATGCGTCTTCCAACCGATGATGGGAAGGAACTGAGTAATTGATATTCAGGACCACATTTTCTCTGGCTTCTTCACCCAGCCAGGATAATCAAACCGTATTATAAACTCTAGATACAGCGTTTACCTCGTTCAGATAACCTAATTTGCACTCTCATTTTTAACACCTTCAGACAATCTTGCATGATTTGAACAAATATTAATTGCACTTAAGCATACAAAGGAAAGAGACATCAACATCTTTACTAAGTCTTCTTCACCGTGGGCTCTTCAGCTCTGACTCGGGGTCCGCCTGCCCTTCCTTCCAATCTCTGCGTTTAACCTATAAGCATAAAACTAGTATAGTTTTCTTGAACATGAGGTTTCCCTGCCTTTGTTCCTAAATTGAGAACATAGAAGTTAAATTTCCTTGTATTTGAGCAAGTCAATCATAACCCAATCAAGATCCTAGAAGGTCAAACCTCTGTGGAAAAAAGAGCATTAATGAGAATTTTACCCAAAATAATTAATGTATGAGTTAACATTTTTGTTTACAAAAGGGTAGCTATATAAACAAAACTATGTATTCCTCCCCATTCTAAATCACCAGTTTGCTCTTCCAAAGCAATCAGTTGAATTATTTATATAGCTTTTTATGTACTTTTAAAATACAAATAGGTAAAAGCATAAAGGTCTGATTTAAATATTGTCTTAAATTGTGTCCTTCTAATCACAATATTTTCTCTGGGTCATATGATAGCTTTGGTTTTAATTTTTGAGAGATATCCAAACTGACTTCCATAATGGCTGTATTAATTTTCACCACCACATTCTCTCCAACATTAGTTGTCAGGTTTATTGATGGTCATTCTGACCAGATTGAGGTAAAATCTCAAAGTAGTTTCAATTTGCAAGGAATACTGAACATCTTTTAAAATGGTTATTGACTATTTGTATTTCTTCTTTTAAAAACTGTTTATTTGGATTTTTTTTCATTCCATTTGCCCATTTGTTGATTGGCAGTTTTATTTCCTTGGTATTTGATGTGTGCATTGCTTTGCAAATTCTGGGCATCAGCCCCTAGTCTGAAGTATAGCTGGTGAAGCTGTTCTCCCGTTATGTGGGTTTTCCTTGTGCTCAACCCACACATGATGTTTCCTTTGCTAAACAGAAACTTTATTCTCATGACATAATCTACTAAAGAGATATCATCATCCCCACATTTATTGCTACTTTGCCCACTATAGAGAACTGGAATCAACCTAGTTGTCCATCAACAGACAGATAATGAAAATTCAGTATATATAATGGAATGCTGTTCATAAATTTGCAGGGAAAAAATGGATACATTTATAATGTAAGTGAGGTCATACAATCAAAGAAAGAAAGACTTCATATTCTCTCTCATATATGAAATCTAGCCAGTAATATGTGTATATAGGTAATCAAGTGTACGTATGGGTATAGTATAATATGAAGAAGAGATAACAAGAAGGGTTAAGAATAAGGCGATGAGGCTTATTCTTAAGGACTGAATGCAAGGAATGGATATGAGCTACAAAAGAAGAAATAAAGCTAATCATTTTTCTAGTTATAATTCTGTCATGAATTTTTTGGTTTTGGTAGTAGATAAGTGCATAAAATATATTCATTGCTGAAATTATAAAATTAAATGTGAAACTCCAGGCCAATTTTAATTGTATAGAAGTTCATTGAGTTGTATAAATGTTGAATATAGCTATTTTTGGTGTATTTATTAATTAAAATATTTGCAAGTATTTATTTATTTTAGGGTTGTTTTTGAAACTGTCTCTATGTAGCCCTGTCCTCAAACTTCCTCTGTGAACCAAGCTGACCTTGACTCATGGAGATCTGTCTGCCTCTGCCTCCTGTATGCTAGGATCACAGGCCTGCATCACCATGCCCTGCTTGCAAGTTTTTGTTTTTAAAATAAAGTGTATAAAATAAAAAAAAAATGCTTTCTCTTAGGTAGTGTTTCATATCAGTACACAGAAGTTCTTATACTATCTAATTAATTTGTCATTTTATAATGAATTCTTATAATTAACATAGTTTCTTAAATTGGATATGTTGATTCCTTCCTAACTTTTGACTGTTACAGTGAATTACACTAGGTATGGATTTGTAAGAAAAAAAACAATAATCAGAATATACTTTTACTCAGAGTTAAATTTAAAGAGATAATTCATGTGAAGACATTCAGAATAGTTAGGGCATATTACTTGTTTTCCATACATGTTAGATAAGAAAATGAATGAATGAAATGAAGGAACAAAACAGACAACAATAATTCCTTTTTGCTTCTTGTCTAATACCTGGCTCACCCACCGGATTGAAAGTGGAGATCAATCTTTGCTGTTATAGTTTCTTTGAAAGATTTTGTTTCTGGTTTGGGTTTTTCATTTGTATTTTTGTGGAGATCAGATTGAAACCTAAGGCCCTACCCATGCTAGACAGGAGCTCTGCCACCTAGCACAGAGGTCAGTCTTGTAAGACTCCCTTCTACACTGCTAAATTCCTAGAGCTAGAACAGTGCCTATATATTGTGAGTGCTTAAATAACTTATTGATAAGGAATAAAGATTATCAGGCATCATTCTTTCATCTGACTGTCATTTCAAAGCAAAGGAGCCCATTTTAAATGAAAATATAGCCTGCTTGCAAGTGATATTATTTGTAATTTGATCTGGAGAACAGTTCAAGCACAAGGGCTCACCCAGACAACTGTGTGCCTCAGGCTCCTCAGTCCTTGCCTACCCAAGATAATCTCGCTTGAAAGGAGACTGCTCTGTCAGCTGCCTTGGATATCATTATAGACAGAAATCTTCAATGTGGTTTTTAATTATATTTAGACAGAAAGAAAAAGTTATAACACCTACACAGCCCTGCCTCTTAGTCTGAGCTTCAGAGAAATTGCCTTAGTTGTCCTGCCCAGAGACAAGCCTGTTAAAGAGCCAAAATTTGTGAATGATTCACCATTTGCAGAAGCAGATAGAAGTGAAGGTTTCCTTACAAAAAACACTGCATTCATTAGTATTAATTTCTTAACTTGGTGAGAAAGAATTAGAGATATCTCAATATTGCATATACTATGGGTAATATGCATATGAGGATGTCCTCTGACACAGGTATGGCCAGAGAGAGAGGAGAACATTGACAAGCACTAGTCTAGACCAGGGTTTTTATGGTCATGTGAAAACTCCCAGATTTCTAAACCTACATAGCTACCTATCTGGGGCGACCAAGGTTTGGGGATCGTGCTTTAAATCAGATAATTTGGGTTAAGCCTCACTTGGCCCATTCTCATATTCAAAGACACACAGCTGGGGATCACAAAGCAATCATTAGTGCTCTCTTCCTTCTTTATTCCTTTGGTTTCTTGATAACAACTCAAGAAAAGAATGCACTCTGAATACAGAACGGTAATGTTTTAGTCCTTCTCCACGCCATCTCCACAACAGCAGCTATTCCTCAAACCTTTTCAATTCTATTTTTTCTTTCTTTGTGTGTGTGTGGGGGGGGGAAGAGGGAGCGAGAGGGAGAAAGGGAAAGAGTGAGAAAGAAAGAGAGAGATAGAGAACAGAAGGAGGCATAAGATCTCTTGGAGCTGTAGGTACAAGCATTTTGTAGGATACTCTTCTTGTTCCATTGATGGGATCCAAACTCCCATCTTCATGATGTGCACACACACTCTTAACAGCTGAGCCATTTCTCCAGCCCCTTCTCAGTTCCTAACACCTGTGAAACATTACCTCACAACCATCCAGGTCTCTCTTTCTTCCTCCCGCACCTCCATGGTATTAATAACTGCCAGTTAATCCACTTCATTTCATGGGGATGTGAAGAGGGAACACAGTTTTCTGTTTTAGATTTTAATGCTAATTGTTGTCCTTTGTTGTCGGAATTTTTTTCAAGTGACTTGACTTGGAGAGTTTTGGTTTTAGTGTCATATTATTTTTACACATATGTATTTCCATATTTTCTTTCTTTTACACTACACTTTTTCTTTTCAACCTTAAGATACTTCATTTTAAAAAATGATTTCCCAACACTGAACTTTTGGCCCATTCGGCAGTAGACAAGCCATAAATGCTCACTTAGCGCTCATGGGGCTTCCATTAGTAGCATGTTGAAAAACTTACTTGCTATACTGTCTACTTATCAAATTAGTACGGTTTGATTTTATAAGAACAAAGTTCTTATTTTAAAGGTTTATGCACGCTGAACATTACAGGGATTCAGTCCAATTTATTCATTTATCCCCCAGTTCTTGGACATTTAAGTTGTTTCCAACTTTCACAAATCTATAATTAATGTTCATTAATCTTTGCATCTATCAGACTTCTGAAAAATTAGTCACCAAGATTACAGTTTCTGAGATGAATACTAAGTGGCTGGCTGGTGATACAAGTCAGTTAATAAGGTGCCTGCCATGCAAGTGAGAGGACCTGAGTTTGGATCTCCACCACTGGCATAAACAGCCAAGCTGAGTGGTGCCAGCCTATAACCCCAGAACTGGGAAGGCTGAGGTGAGCAGATTTCCTGGAGCTCTCTGGCCAGCAGACCTAGCATCACTGAGTGTAGGATTCAGTGAGAGACCTTGTCTGGACAAGCAAGGTGGAGAGCAACTGCAGAGAAACCTGACATGGATCTCTGTCCTCCACATCCATGTGCCCCTGAATGCACTGACATACACCCACATGAACACATACACATGCATACACTCCAAACAACACACACCACATTCATGCAAAATAAATAATTTTAAAATAAAACTTTCTTCTTTTTTTGGTGTGTGTGTGTATGTGTGTGTGCGCGCACGCATGCACACACCCTTTTCATGTAGGTACTAGAGAACTGAACTCAGAAGCTCACGCTTGTGCAGCGCATACTTTTACCTGCTGTACAATCTCCCCATAAACATTTCTTTACATTTTGCAAATTGATCTGTCTCCTAAAATAGAACTAGAGTAAATTATTTTATAGGTATTCTCCCACAGTTCACATATCAAAATTTTGGCAACACATTTATTTTCAAGGTTTTTGCTATGTAGTATACCACCTAATTACTTTTCAGAAATGTTCCAGTCTTAGTTTTTGCCTGCATTGAGAAGTCATGAGTATTTTGAGAAGTCATGAAAATTTTGAGTATTTTCAGTATCTGATCTTTGCTGGCAGATGCGGCCAACTGTTTCACACCTGAGTTGTCAGTCCTATTTTGTCCCAGAAGTCCAGCTACTGTTCTTTAAAGAATTCCTTTTAACCTGCACTGCAATTTCTATCTTTCAAGATGGTCTGGTGATCTTTACTTGAGGAGAAGATTGGACTGACAATTCTTCAACCATTGGAGAAGGACTGTGGGCAGCAGCTCATTCTCTCTCTGAGAGCATCCTTGATGCACTTGGGCACTCAAAGCTCACTCTGATCATCTGGTTACTCATCAGGACTTCCTGTGAATAATGATGATTAGAGGTTTTGGCAGCTTGTAATCTCACGTTCACACTTCCCGTATGTCAACCTTCTTCAAGGGCTGCATCTTTGCTGAATAGACCGAAATTTTGGAATATCTAATTAAATGCAGATTACATGCATTATAAACAACTAAGCTGAGACATTTATAGAAAAACCATGCATCCCCAACTTACTATTTTAATTTGAGGTTAGATATAACAAGCAATGAATTATTGTTATTATCACTGTTATATAAATCACATAGTGGCTCTGTAGTTTACTGCTAAGTTCACTAAAATTGGAATAAAGAATCAATTTGTAGTGGTTAATTGGATAGCTAAATATAGGCTACTTGCCTAACATATGTGAGGTCCTGGATTCTAACCCACCACAAAAAGTTTTTGAAAGAGTCAAACTGTAAACTTGATTCTGCTATTAATTAGTTACACGTAATACTGGGTTAGTTTTAAAATAATTTGAGACTTTATTTTGCTTTCCTTAAATTTGCTAGTCTCTTTCCTTTCTAAAATACTATAACTTAAAATGTTTGACAAACTCATTACTCATTTGTATGAAATCAAACAAATTTTTAATTTAAGTATCATCTTAAAAGATGTCTGGTAAGATGGCACAGCAAATAAGGGCACTGACTGTCATACGTATATCCTTAGACCTCTTTACCACAGGAAAAGAGAAGCTGAATTGCTACAACTGGCTCAAACCACTTGTAAGTCCAACTCTGAGACTAGACAATAAGAAAATGAAATGAAGTAGTAAGGCTGGACATGAATGACTGCTACACATGTGAAAAGTTTTCATCTGAAAAAATGCTGATGTGTTCAACTCTCAACTCCAATTTGCTTTAATGACCATTGAGTCTGTTCAGTGAGCAAGAGAAAACAACGCATCTTCCTCTTAGGATCTCATGCCAAAGAAAGGGTTCACGGGAAACTTCTCAGCATAGCTATTAACATACTTAACCTTTTAAAATGCCTGATTCTAGAACAGACCTTTTTTTATTATTTTATTTTATGTGTGTGAGTGTCTATCTACATGCATGTCTGAGCGCCATGTGTGTGGCTAGTGCCTGTGGAGGCCAGGAGAGGGCATCAGATGCTCTGGGACTGGAACTATAGACAATTAGAAGCCACTATGTAGGTTCTGGGAAACAAACCTAAGTCCTCTGCAAGAACAAGTGCTCTTAGCTAGAGACAAGACAGACATATTTTTAAGTGTATATCATAATTTCCAAAGAAATTTTAATTAACATAAACCCCTTAAATCAAGCTTTGTGACCATTCAGACACAGGAGTAAATAGTTCTTAATGAATTACAAAATTTAGAGTTTCTATTTATTATGATATATTACTATGAAATGTGCTGTAGTTTATTAGTAAAAGCTGCTTAGCTTATAAATTAGGTTTATAATATATGTACCCAAGTTATAAAATTTCATTTACTTAAAATGTTCTGTAATTCATGTTTTGATAGCTTTTAGAATAATATTTAGAGTTGTCTATAATGTATCTAAACTAAATTGTAAAGCAAATGTGACCTAGTGTCTTTAACAAGACTGAATGATCGGTGCATGCTTGTACATGCCTGTATATATGTGTGCGTGTGTGCATGTATGTAAAAAAGCAGTGTATAAACTCAGAAGATTCTTGAATTTGTTATCAGAACTATAAAGTCATTAAAAAACAAAACCTCTTCCCTGACACTGTATATTCCTAATTATTATTTATAGTGCCTTAATTATTTATTTGAAAGTACAAAAGAAAACACACAGGAAAATGCTGATAAACAAAAGAAAGTATTCCTATGGCAAATGTCAGCTTTCTCTTAGCGCTTGATATTGAAGTAATATAGAGGCACATAATTATCATTTTTTTAAAAATTACAGATGTTATTACTAAATTAAAACTAGTAGCAAAAAAAAAAAAAACCCCTCTAGACTACCCAAACATTTCCGCTAAAGTGGCATACGAACACAAAGACACAGCTAAAGCAAGTTTGGAGAATTCTTTGCTGTTTCAACTACTGAACCTACATTTTATTTTATCCAAGTATAATGACTAGATTGTTGAATCTGAAATCAACCATGTATCTTTTTTTTGTTGTTGTTTTGTTTTGTTTTTCGAGACAGGGTTTCTCTGTGACTTTGGAGCCTGTTCTGGAACTAGCTCTTATAGACCAGGCTGGTCTCGAACTCACAGAGATCCACCTGCCTCTGCCTCCCGAGTGCTGGGATTAAAGGCCTGCGCCACCATCGCCCGGCTCCACCATGTATCTTTAAACCTTGACAAATGTTACATTTTACCTGCTTAATGCTTGCTTAGTCTGTGGTCTCCCTGTAATGCCTAACAACCATGTTACTATGCTTTGACTCTGAAATGGCCCCCCTGGCTTATGGCACTTACTCCCCAGCTTAGGTACTATTTTGAAAACTCTGGAGATTTTCAAGGGTGGAGTCTGGTGGAAGAAGTGGTCACTGTCTCTGTCTTCTGTCTGCGGCCCTGTGAACAGCCACTGCCGTACACCTCTCTGAGCTTAGTTGGTCTGCACTGCCCTCCCTTACCATGATGGGCTGAAATCTCAGTGGCTGGGAGTCAAATTAAATTTTCCCGCCCTTAAATCATCCTAGCATGTGTTTTGCTCACAACAATGAAAAGTGACTAATATAGGTATCAAAAGTACATGTTGCTTTGGGTTTGGTTTGGTTTTGAAAGGGTTTCCTACTATTCACTGAGTCTAACTCTACCAAACTGAGAAACGCTATCAAGTTGGTATTTCACATATTTTAGGCAAAATGAAGTATAACTGCTCACATGTTAATGCTTCTTTTGAAAACTATTTCAGTGCAAAAAGAAAATCTTGGTTCAGGAAAAACAAAAACAAACAAAACCGGATGTCATGGAATTGATTTTTCCCAAATAATGCAGGCTACAGGTCAAATGTAGCCCACAACGAAACAACTGGTTCATATAGTACTTAAAAGTCAGGTGACTCATGGGTAGTGGTGACCTGCTCCAGACGGGTTCAATGACCTGGGATGGAGGTGTGAAATCAGTGCCGTGAAGAAATTGTGACCACCTGTTCTTCAAGCAAGTGGCCCCAGGTAGCCTCAGCTCTCTTTATTTAAACAGTTTTACAATCAGTTCTGCTTCCTTAAGTTTCTAAAAATGGCTATAATAATTACCAATTTGTTCCTTACCTCTTTTGCTTTCTATATCCCAACTTTCCCACCAATAGCCATTGCATTTTTGGCCTATATCTCTACTGTTAAAAACATAAGCAAGATACAAAAAAGCTTTTCTAACTAGGCATGCCTACAGGTAGAACAGTGTGCTCAGTTGGCAGCATTGCAGTTACAGCGCCATGCAGGGAGGGACAGTTTTGTCTCTAGTGGTTAATACTAACATCTGGTGGGGGCTGGGTTCTCACAATCAACTCACCAGCCGAAACTGGGTCAATTCATTCTATTTTCTGATTACTCCAGCTCCTCTGGGGAGATACCAGGTGTTTCCATTCAGCCTATAGGCAACATAACTTGAAAAATTAATTGTTGGCGCTGTTTATCTCTTGCTCTCATGTCCTTCTCCCTTAAGTTCTTGGGGTGTTGGCACAATTACTAAAATGAGATAACTGTGGGTTTCTATGATTCTACTTCATTCATTCCCTGTCTCTTGACTGTTTCCATTAACTCCTGGTACCATATATTTAATAACATTTCTCAATGACTCTTGTGTTAAAATCATTCTTGCCGGAACCGTTATGCAAATATGTATAATCTGCCGTGACTCATTCAAGCCTAGCATGGTGAAAGCAAGAAGAGCAGGTCGCACATGGGCTCCTGGGGTCATGTCCAGAATTATGCAGCAAACTGTCCATAGGTCTTTGCCAAGTGGGTAAGGATGTTGCCACAAGGAGAGCCATCATTTGTGCTATTCTCGGGCCTGGTTACCCAAAGAAGTCACATGGCCCCTGCCAGTGGCCCATGCACGCCTTTAATCCCAGCACTTGGGCAGGCAGAGTCAGGTGGATCTGGATTTCCATCTTCTCTTGAACATGGTTAAGAATCGACAGGACTGAGTCCTATTTTCAGTGGAGAGGAGCCCCTCATACCTCACTGTAGACAAGGCCTCTGCTGCCTACTAATCCTGCACAACCCCTGTGTTACAGCTCTCGCACCCTACCTTCTCACGTTTAAGGTGTTCAGCCAGAATGTGGTTAGCAGCTGTCTCACTGATAAGCACATTTTCATTAAGGATCTGTCTTCACCCCTTTCCCTTGCCAAGCTTTGCTCCTAAGGCACCTGATTGACTATGAAGAGCATCCTTTTCATATTAACAAAAGGACACAGCCATCCTTTGCAGGACTCCCATTAAACCTGGCAAATCCTAACAACAATTTTTATTTAATCTCATTTTCTGTATAAGTTTAAGGCTAGGCAAGTCAGTATAATTGTATTCTAAAAAAACTAACATGTGGGGGAGAGAGTAATCAGAATACATTATATACATGGATGCAGCACAAATAATAAAGCACTAAGAAGACAGAAGCAGGCAGATCTCTGCGAGTTCAAGGCCAGCCAAGGCTACACAGAGAAAACCTGTCTCGAAAAACTTAAAAACAACAGCAAAACAAAACTTTTCTTGACTGACTGAACTACTCCATCTTGGGAAATTCAACTGTCTTTTCCCACTTGCTATTTACTACAGTTGTACAGTTCCTTGATGGATGGGGCTGACATCTGAGCACCTAACTTCCACCTCCTCCAAATTCATTTGATCTCTTACTTCCCTCTGCCTGACTGTGGTCCTACAATCCCAATATGCCGTACAGTGGAGTGCCCCAAAATATTATACTAAAGTTCACCAGTCCATTCTTCTATAAGCAAAGCAGCATTTCCTTATGGGCATACCCGATAAACCAGCACCACACCAGCGCCACCAACAACAAAAAGTTGAAAACAGCAAAACTAAACCAAAGAAGCTTTTAGTCTAATCTATGGATCCACATATTCAAAAATAGATACAGAGGCAAATTATTTTTCTCTATACTTACTTACAAAGAATCAGGTGGTTTATGAAAATATAAAAAAAACTAATTTAAGAAACTAATTTTAAAAAATTAAGATCAATAAATTAGATTAAGTCCTAAGTAGGAGTTAGGACTGAAATATTCAAAGTTGCCTCTGAACTCCCTACTGAAACAAAAAGAAATAAAAACAAATGTGGTAGACTGATCTGCCCAGTGTTCCTCCAACCCACAAAAACCTATTCAGCAAGAAATGTGTGACGCACGGTCATCTATGGGCAGTGGTGATGACCATGGAGAACTCAACATGGGATCATATCCTGAATAATTTTCTTTACAAATGCTGGAAAGGCTTCCTCCTGATGTGGGATTCCCCTCTGTAGGCTGTGAATACCATTGATGAATAAAGAAACTGTCTTGGCCTGATAGGGTAGAACAGAGCTAGGCAGGGAAAACTAAACTGAATGCTGGGAGAAAGAAAGGCAGAGTCAGAGAGAAGCCATAGAGTCGCTGCTGGAGACAGATGGTGATGCACAGATTAATGGAGATGGGTTAAATAAAGATGTAAGAGTTAGCAAATAAGAAGCCAGAGCCAATGGACCAAGCAATGATTTAAATAATATAGTTTCTGTGTGATTATTTTGGAGCTGAGTGGCCAGGAACCAACAAGTGGCCTCATTGCAATATCCTCCGCTTGCAGCAGAGCTCTGAGGGCCTCTGAGTGGAGGGTGGAGGTGTGACAAACCATAAAACTCAGAAGCAGCACTTGTACAGAAGACTCAGAAAAAAAAAAAAAAAAAAACCTTCCCGAAGTTACATTGCTTTTCTGCAGATTCACTGTGATAGAAGAAGAAAATTTGAGGCAGTTTTTCCTGAAGACAGGTCCACGGAATTCATGTCAGAATCACCAGGGAACACTTGTTAAAGCCACACAGTGAGAATCTCTGGGGCCTGAGTCTGAAAATTTGCTGCTTTCCCAAGTTCCCCCAGGGTATTCTTAAATCCCATCAGAGACAGAGAGCTGCTGCCCTAGAGCAGGGGTCTCTAAGACATTTTGCTTATCTACTACAGAAAATTTTGGAAAAAGTGGTACCATTTCTCATGTTTTTAAGTTGACACCTAAAATGTCTGATTTTAGGGCTGCCAAGAAGACACTACAGGTAAAACCTTTTGCCACGAAAGCCTGACAACCTGGGATCAATTCCTGGAACCCACCTAAAGGAGGGTGAAGAGAACCGATTCCACAAAGTTGTTCTCTGACCTCCACATACCCTCTGTGGCATAGCCCCCCACTCATACACTGATGACTAAATAAGAATGAAATATTTTCACTCTAACCTTAAATGGGTACAAAAATATAATTTCTGAAATGTTATAATATTGATATCTCAAATAGGTCTTTCTTTTCTTTTTTGAGACAGGATCTTACTATGTAGTTCTAGGCCAACAACCAGGGTTGTCTCAAATTCACATAAAAATAAATGCTTATTATAACCACTCATATTTAGTGAATGTTATAAGCTCATCTCTGACAACACCTAAATTTAATAGACTCTCATCCAGCAGTCAAATGTTGATATCAGACTGCTTCCTGCTCTAAAATATTCCATACAGTAGTTTTTCAGGCTCACTCCGAGGGACTCCTACGTTACAAGCAGCATTTTACTCCATTTTTAGTATCAAACATATCAGACTAAGGAAAGTGTGTAACACTCACCTGGACCCCTAGAAAGGGTGAGTTCCAACCAACTCACGGTGGTGTGTGCATTGAGGGACCAATAGGCAGAGGACTCACAACTATTCTGAGGCTTTAGCTCAGTCCTCACAGCTGATTCAGCCTACCTGCCCATTTATCTCTCTGGATCCAGTTTTGTGCTGTGGCTCTATAGTCTCCATGGTCCCACTCTTAGCTCTACTGGATCCTCAGGCTGCTCAACTCTGACCCAGTGACTGGTCCTTTAACTGGGTCTGTTGACTTTTTTAACCATCAGCAATGAGTCTCTTTGTATTTGTATCAGCCTGTTTCTCTTTACAGTAAGGTCACTTCTCAGGAACTCCTTGAACTCTGTGGCAGCCTCTTCAGCCCCTTTGCAGCCATCCTTTAGCTTACATCCCCATATATAGAGAAGCACATTTTCTGGGCAGCACACAATGTATGATCTGAAAGCTGACATTGATAGTTAAGATTGGAATCCAAGAACTGTATATTCCTAGACTAACTACCAAGGAAAATTAAGACTACTTGGCAAACTACAGCCAAGGAAACTGAAGTAGTTTGGGAATTTATTATTCTTCAACAAATTCTGACATTGTAGAAAGACACAAATCTGTTTCTGACATAACATGTTTGTGACAGAAGTTTTGACTATTTCAAAAACAGTTTCTAAGTAAAACAATTCTATTAATATGATAGCATTTCCCCACGCTTAATCCATGTATATTTACTTACTCCTTGAATAAGATAGCCTTTCAAAATCACTTCCATTCATATTGTCTTTATTACATGCAATCCTCACTGGGAAAAAGCTTGTATATAAACAAGTAGATGGAGATGGAAGGTATTTACTATGGCAATATTTTTCAAGTGTTTGAAACTTTTTCTGAATTACAAGCCAAAATTCAAATAGTAATTCATTATCAAAATTTAATTCTAAAAAACCTAAACTGGCAATCTAATGAGCTATCTCTTATTTTTGCTGAGAGTAAAGAACTGGAACCAGACTCCTGGACACTAATGGTCCTTTACTTTTACTAACCTCGACACCAACATTTTGCATTATAAGTTGTGAATGCCTTTAAGAATTTTACACACTCTCAAAGCAAGTCACTGAAATAAGATTCAAGATGGTTACAATGCATTCCACTCTTTAAGTGAGCAAACTGCAGTTGGAAAGGGAGGTGAAAATGAGACTAAGAAGTACTCTCAGGCACATCCATAGTAGCATGGAATTCTTGTGGAAATTGAGGGTCCAGAAAAACCTTTTCTGAAAAATATCCTTTTCTTCTCTGTTTCTCTTTCTTTCTTTGTGAGTGTTGAGGAGGGGATTAGGGCACACACATCTGTGCACTGGAGGTCGGGAGAGGAATGTCTAGTGTCCTGCTCTATTACTCTTGGCCTTATTACCTTGAGACAGGATCTTTCAGTGAACTGCAATTGTGTGGAAACCAGTAAGCATCTTCAATCCTTTTGTCTCCACATCTTACAGATACACACATGGCCATGTTCACATGGGTTCTGAGATTTGAACTCATATCTTCATGCTGAGCCATTTCCTAGCCCTTGCTTATACTTTTCTTGAAAAGCCTCTGTGAAAATTTGTATATTTGTCTTTTGCTTGTTTGTTTGTTTTTCAAGACAGGGTCTCTCTGTGTAACAGCCCTGACTGTCCTGGAACTAGCTCCTGTCCTGTGGACCAGGCTGGCCTTGAACTCATAAAGATCCACCTGTCTCTGCCTCCTGAGTGCTGATATTAAAGGTGTGCGCCATCATTACCCAGCTGAAAATTCATACACTCGTTTGAATACCATTATACAAAGAATCTGGAAACATTAAGACAAAGTATTACTTTTAAAAAACCAACCAAAAACTCTCAAGAGTAAAGGAAATTCATCTCAGCCATCTCACATGCTTGGTTTCTCTTTAAATGTAGGTACAGACTAGGTTGAGACAACTATAAAAAGAGCTAAGCAAGGGGTTGGTGGCACTGAAGAGCTAGCTTAGTGATTAAGAGTGCAAACTGCTCTTTCAGAGAACCCAAGTTCAGTTCCAAACATGCAGGTCAGGCAGCTAATCACCACCTGTAACTCTAGCTCCAAGGGATCCAATGCCCTCTTCTGGCCTCTTCAAGAACCACACTCATGTGCACAGACCCATACATATACATACAGTTAAAAATAAAAACAAGATTGTGGTGGTGCATTAATTCCAGCAGTTGGGAGGCAGGAGGTGGATCTCTGTGAGTTAAAGGTCAGTCAAGGTCTAAATATCGAGCTCCAGCCCAGCCACGGCAAGTGAGACCCTGTCCCAAAGCAAAACAAAAACAAACAAAAACCCCCAAAAATTATCTAAAAAAAAAAAAAAAGTGTTAAGGGGAAGGAGCCAACAAAATGATTATAATAAACAACAGAGAAACGTAATTCCCTCCCACTCTTCCTCTCTCCCTCTTTCTTTCCCCCTAATCTCTGGCATTAATATGAAAATAATTGCCTCTACTTTTGGAGACCTGACTTAATTAGACTAATTTGACTTTCCGCTGGCAAAACTAACACTAAAATGGTTCAGAGTTCTCTAATTATAGAGCAATCACGCTTTTTCTTAACAGATACTAAAATCAAATGCTATAACATTGGATGAGGTCATTGTGAATAACCTGTTGTAAGGCCTATTTTGAGATACCACATGAATTTCAGTGATTATGCAGCGATAGGAAGCAAAATATACAAAGTTACTGCAGAAGTCATCGTGATTGCTACTATGATTATCTAACTGGTAATGAAGTCTCCAAGTCATTTCATAAGATGTACATCCATTGACTTGAACCTTTATTCTTCTACCCTACACTCCTCAATCTCAACTCCTTTCTTGTTTGTTCTCTCTCAGTCAATGTTATCATATTGTTTTTTGTATCCTGAATACCCCGAAGACTCCAGCAAACCTTTCGATGGACACTCTCACCAACATTCTCAAACCCTTCTTCCTTAATTTCTGCTTATTTCTTTTGCCAGGTTCCAGCCCAGAATCCATCATGTTTTTCTCAGCTGTAGCTTCCAGTTTGCCAGTTACTGATGTAAAACTATATAACTGCTGATTCCTAGCATGACAGATCTTCAGCTTCCAAATTCACCTTGACCTTTTGCACTACAAAGCCTTGCGTATTTTGTACTCTTGCATGGTTGACTTTCTTTCCTCACTGCTCAGGTGCCATTCCAAACCTCTCACCATCACTCTTCCAGGGTCTTCCCACCAAACATTTCCAATCAGCAGATGATCTAGCTTTCTACATCAGGAAAAATTACTTCAAGTTCCTCCATCTTTAACGATCATCTAAAACATCTCTCTCTTCTTCCTGTACTAGATTCTATCAACGAACTCCCCGTCAATACTACTTGGCTTCTGGTTTGGAGGATTGCTTTTTGCTAAAAGCTTTTCACTATAATAACCACACACATGGGGGGAGGACCTTGGACTTTCCACAGGGCAGGGAACCCTGACTGCTCCTGGGACTGGAGAGGGAGGAGAAGAGGAGTGGGGGGAGGAGGAGAGGGGCGGGAGGAGGGGGAGGGAAATGGGAGGCGGGGAGGAGGCGGAAAATTTTTTTTTTCAATAAAAAAAAAAAAACCCACACACATCATTATAAGGCAAAGATACACCTCGGAATTTATAATCCAGGTTGAAGGCACGATGATCAGAATGTTAGGAAATAAACATTGCTGATTGGCTGTAGAAAAGACTACATCAGAATAGCAAGTGTCCTTCCTCTTGGAGTCATTCAAAGCAAGGGCAGAGAGGAAGGTGAGTTGGGATGCTGCCTGCCCATTAGATGCTTTAATATTCTATCACAGTTCTGCCTGCCAAATGTCACAACATGAAATTTAAAGAGGCTCTGCTTCAGTGAGCACTGCCATTTTTGTCCTTTACTATTTGCTACCGCCTGCCACATATGTAGTTTCGGATGCCATTAATAATAACTAGCCCACCTGCCACCTCCTTTTAGTGGTGAGCATTTTACTTGCCTTCAGTTGAAAATGTTTGGGCATAGTCCTAGGACAAGCACCATGAATTAACAGGCTGTGCCTTTTCTAATTTAATATCAAGTTTCTGTCACACATAACCTTCAAGTGACACGTGAAAACTTTAGAAAAGGTATTTGTAAGGACTGCCTTAAGAGAAACTTTGACGTAGAGGATGCTTAGGGGAGGCCTGCATCCTAACTAATCTGGGCAGAGTCATACTCTGTGGGGCTCTGATCATACGTAGGTGGGAGAAATCTCTATTTCCAAAAAAAAAAAAAAAAAAAAAAATGGTTGGAAGTTTTAAATTCAGAATAGGGTTCAGAGCCTTTGGAAGAGCTTGAAAATGAAAGGTTCTTGTGATTTAAGCTTCACACATATCCACTTTAAAAAAAATAAAATCTGGCTGCTTAATTGGGGCATTAAGCAAACCCAAACTGAACAAAATCTCACTAAATGTGAACGAACACCTGACATGAGCCAGGCACACTACACATTTCACACTCACAAGTTTATCGGGTCAATATTTCATTCTTTTATGAAAGTGAAAACCTCATCAGGCTCAGAGAACTTGGGAACTTGCTGACAGGCAGCCACACTCACAGTGAAACTGAGACCCAAATAAGTTCTTGTATTTTTCTTTTTAAATCAACAGTTTGCCTTTCAAATTTCTCTAATGATAAAGGACTGAAATTACTTTGGAGAAAACGCCTAGGAAAAGGCCGGTAATGGTCCTTTCGGTCTCTGAAACGGCATATCTAAAGCCACATCTGACAGCGCCTAAAAAATGAATCCATAAAACTTTTTTCAAACGGCACATTTAAAAATGTATAATCCTTTGGACTATCTTCTACTTCCTAAGTGACATAGATAAGAAAGGCAATCTTAAGAGTCCAAAAGATATGTGATTCTAATGCAGGTAGCACAGAGACAGAACCAATCTGTGGAGGTAAGCCTAGGAAATATAGCCTTCCAGAAAAGAATCTAGCTGGGGAAGACACCTGACAGCGTAGATCTTTCCAAACTATATCCTTTCCCGATAGGCCCCAAATCTTTGTCCCTCGACATCATATCAAAGTTTTGTTTTGCGTTGGCTTGGGTTAGTTTTGAAGGACAGTCTTGCTACACAGCCTAAGGTCACCTTGAACTTCCAATCCTTTACCTCTGCCTCCCTAGTGCTAGGATTACAGTGGCGACTCACCCAGTTGACATAATGGAGTTTTAGAGATTGGGGAAAATGACAATGGCTCATCTACTACTCCATTGCACTCACAGTGTGCGCCAGTTTGGCCTCTGCCCACTTTTAAGTGTTGGTTAGAAGTATCTTTTCCTTTGTCAAGCTCCCAGAGATAGGTACTGTTATCTTTTCAGCTTTTCCTCACTCACTGAATCCAGCTTTTTGAGCAGTCAGGTTTTCCACAGAGGTTTGTTACCATGGTGTTGGCGAGTTCTTTTTGATAAGTCACTATTTTCTAATGCAACAGTAGTTTTATAATGCAGGTATGTTGGCTGTGATCTTATCCTTTTCATTCAAAGATTTCCAAATAAAACTTGGGGATTTGGATTGGGCTAAACCTAAGACAACTCATCTGTAGTTCAGTATGTTCAGCCATCAAGCAGTCCTGACGCTGTTTACAATCTCTGCTGATGTTGTGGTCTGGGTTATTGTGACCTCAAGCTGTAGCTAAAGTCAGTCCAATGAAACAGGAGCTTCAAGAACAGCAGCAGAAAATGATGTCTTAACTGGCTGGGGAGAGAAGACACATATTTTCAAGAGGGCCTCTTTATCGTTAGGAATTTCCCTTCAAGATGACAAGTGGCACAAACTCTTCAGGATCTTGCTTGTCCTCAAAAAAGTGAGTCTTTCATGGGGGAAGTCAATGGCTGCAACCTGGGGGGAAAGGGTCTTTATTTACCTAAGCTAAAGGTAGATTATTGCACCTCTTCCCACAGAAATTCTAAAATAGATAACAGCTACTTGAAGGAACTGAATGAAGACTTAAAGTTAAGAAAACAGGAACTTCTAGAGATACTAAAGCCTCTAGAAGATAAGAACACTCTCTTATTCCAGAAGCTAATGGCTAACTTGGAGGAAAAGCAAAGAAGGTATGCATCTCTACTCAGTATCCTAAAGACAGAAAGGCTAGAGAATGCAGTCGCCATAGATTAGTAGTAAAATAAAATAGTTAAAAAAAAACACTGATTGTTTTTTCTTTATAAATTTGTACATTCAATTCCAGTAGAATATAAAAGAATGTATCACTACAAAAGTAGGCCATATAGGAATTCTTTATTTTTTAAAATAAGTATAATTTGGTCCTCCTGAAGCTACAGTTACTCTTCCTATGACCACCCACGAAACAGTTAAATGCCTTTAATCATATAGGCCCATAATTGCTATGCTGATCACTGATTAATTTTGCTTATTTTTGTGGTAGAATTACTTTAGGATGAACACTTGCTCCTTCTATACCAAGCAGAAGAGTGATATTTTTTTCTGAGCATGGGAACTCTTTGGATCAGGGAGACATTCCTAGGCATCTGAGATCTTAAATCTTTGTTAGAATAGCCATTGTTCTTAGAAACTACTAAGTCTCTGTTTCATTCTAATCATAGAAAAAATACCATTTCAGTTGATCTGTCTTCTTTCTATACCATCATCACAAGCCCTTAAGGAACTTAGACTTCAGGAGAACAAAATCCAGCAAGAAGTAGTCAAAAACCAACTGTTAGCAAACAAGCAATATAGACTTCCTACACCTTAAATTCTATTCAGATCCAGAGAGTAAAAAAGGACAATAACACAAACATAAATTAATGATTGCCTAAAGTATCCTTCTCATAGTCAGACTTGACAATGAATCAGAGCTGGATACTCACAGCAGTAGAAGGAAGTGGAGCTACCTTATCTGTGAGATGGGGAATAATTCTGGAATTAATTTGAAAGATGTCAAGGTTTATAATTCCTTCTATACAGAGGTCCAAACACTCCTTCCCTCAAATCAAACACTAAAACATTCTTTTCAAAGGGTGGGAAGTACTTTCAGTGATTGTTGAAGACCTACACTTGACTATTAAAGGGCACAGAATTCACTACTGATCACACAACTAAACCTAATGTCAATTAGGAATGGAATCATGCTAGTGACAGAGACTTTCAATGTTAAGGACCTCTCTGATTCCTAGGATTTTAGTGCCCATTGAACCTCCATGGAAGACTACTTCCTGGCTGATTGCAGATATTAGTTTTATGTTTTAAAGAGCGTGCATATTTTATGACTTCTATCTTTTCTTCTAGTCTGCAGATCATGAGGCAGATCATGGAAGGGAGGGGATATGATGAATCTTCAGTCATGGCGCTGATTAAGGAAGCCGAGGAGATGAAACAGAACCTGGTGAGAGGTTGGCAGTAGATACTACAGAGCATAGCTGCTTGGACCACCCTTGTCACACATAGAAATAGCAAATGCTCATCTCTAGCCTCTGATGCTTCAACCATGTATCTCTTTGATCTAGGGAATCCAAGGAGATGCTAAGGAAATCAGACTGGATGCTGGAAAGAGCAGGAGCTATCTAGCAAGATTCTACTTTTTTGACCTAAAAAAGAAAGCTTCACCTAGTGGTTAATGAATATAAGCATATTAATACTTTTCATTTCTAAAGGGTTAGACATACCTATCAAATTAAAAGAAAAAAGCTTGTTTTGAAAGAGTCTTGGATCTTTTTGAAGTCAATGCATAAAGGATCTTTAAAAATTAGAAGTTAACGCTCTAAGCACTGAGATGACTGTCGTATAAAAGCATCTTAAGCATTAAGAATGGCAATGGGTTCTTGATCCTATTGCACGTAATGGCTTTGTGGGAGCCCAGGTAGTTTGGATGCTCACCTTAATAGACCTGGATGGAGGTGGGTGGTCCTTGGACCTCCCACAGGGCAGAGAAACCTGCTTGCTCTTTGGGCTGAGGAGGAAGGAAGACTTGATTGGGGGAGGGGGAGGGAATGGGAGGTGGTGGCGGGGAAGAGGCAGAAATCTTTAATAATTAAATTAATTAATAAAAAAAATCAGCAAGAAAAAAAAATAAATAAATAAAACTAAAAAAAAAAAAAAAGAATTTATTTCTGATACATCTCACAACCACCATAAAAAGTTGTTGTTTGAAATAACTTCTTAACCACCAGTACTACCATCATCATCATCATCATCAAAATCATCTTGTATATTTCTGTATGAAATGCTAGGTTCATTTACTGTCTTTCTCTGTGGTTTACCGTGTTCACAAATCCCTTTGATTAAACAGCTGTTTTTTCTAAGTTAGTTAACAGTCAGACAAACACATTTGTTTGTTTGGTTCTTCCTCTTCTAATAGGAAAAGAAAAACAAGATGCTTCGGAAGGAAATGGAGTTGCTGTGGAACAAGGTGTGCCCCTAAGGATCTCTCAAAAGTATTGTCCTACAGATAATGCACAGGGCCTCTCATTCCTCTGGCCCCTCATCCTCAGTTTGTCACGTCTCTGCCTCCAGCCAGGCTCCAATTGCATAACAGAGTGATCTTTTAAAAACACTGAAAGTGTTTCAGTCGTGTAAATCCTTTACAGCCCTCCCTGCTATGACTTCATTGGTCTGTACCCACCTTTCCAGCCTCCTCCTCCCCTTTCTCTTTCTTTCTTAACTTGTGACAAATTTTTTTTTTTTTTTTTTTTTTGGTTTTTTCGAGACAGGGTTTCTCTGTGATTTTGGAGCCAGTCCTGGAACTAGCTCTTGTAGACCAGGCTGGTCTCGAACTCACAGAGATCCGCCTGCCTCTGCCTCCCAAGTGCTGGGATTAAAGGCGTGCGCCACCACCGCCCGGCTTTGTGACAAATATTTTATTAAACTTTTTTTCACATTTCAAATTGTTCACAGTTGCTAAAATGATTTGGTTTTAACTCTAACTCCATGTACTTCTCTAGCTGTATGACAATTAACAAGTGGCTTAACCTTTCAAAGTCTCAATTCCATCAATGATAAAATGGAAACAAAAATAGTTCCCAGAGTTGTGAAGATGAAACAAGAAGGACTGTAATGTAGCAGCAAAAGTAAGGGATGAGGTGAGAAGCTTAGCTGTCAGTGCTACATTATATGGATTCACTTAATAGTTGTTATTATTATAAGGAACATTAAGAAATCATTTTTAATCCCCTGTGGTAGGTATATAATTTTCATTTTGAGCCCTGAGAAGTTGCTGACTGGCAGGAACCAAAAACCTTGGTTTCCTAATTACCACTAATTTAAAGCTTTGCCAAAATGTCTCTCCACAGACATTTGAGTCAGAAGAGCTCCATGATCAACAGAAAACGTTCCTGACGAAGCCCAAGGTAGACGTGAAGGATGGAAAGGTGAGTGGACTTAGGATATTAGAGTCACTGATGCCATACAGCTGGCACTGCCCTTTAACAATGAGCGGTAACTTGGGGAATCAGAGCTTTTAGGGTATATGGATTTCTAGTCTGCCAAGACACTTCATTTTCCCATCTGGAATCATCTATCCCTTTAGCTCTCGTGTTTTCTATCCGGCTCTGGAAACCCCCATATCACTTAGGAAGGCCAGGAGTGAACCAGAGATATCAGAAGCATAAAAAGTGGAGGCAATAAGGAGGGCAGGCACACAACCACTCTGAGCAGTAGTGGTTATTGCAACTGATAAATTAATCAATAATCTGCTTACGGTGTGGTGTGCTCCTAAACTGATGCAAACTTTAGAAGCAATGTAGTATCTTTGGGATACTATTTATGTTAGATAGCACCACAGGTTTCTGCAAAATCATGTTAGCTATCCTAAAATGAGAAAACCCATAGCAGCATGGCAATTCCATGCACACAGAACACTTGTTAATTTATCACGGAAATTTATTTAGAGATATTACATTTGCATCTCATCTTCCCAAAACAAATCATTCACAGAAAATGAACTCTCTTAGCTTTTAGAGAATGCATTGCATGGGGAGGTCAAATTAAGAAGACTGTGAAATAAAAACCAGTCTAACAGCCAACCTATGATACTATAATTTTGTTATAAATTGTTACAGGATATTGAGAAAACTAATTTTTATCTCAATTTACTTTGTCACCCAGAAGGTCTTTCTTCCATCAGGAAAAGCAACAGAAGAAAATAAAATGGGTCAAATATGAGAAACAACCTAACATCCTTCAGGTACTAAGCTTTTCCAAGGCTGAACATGGAATATATTTATTGAGACAATGTAAAAGCTTTTAACTTTATATTGTTAAGGCCAATTCTCACATCCTCCATTGCATATTAAAAGAACTGCATTGTGGGTGAGAACTGAAGTCACCTATCTCTGGATTTACCTTGAATAATTAATACTTCTTCCCATGTTTTTATTTTGTACTATTTGAAATTGGGGGAATATAACAAATACCATCTTCCTAACTTTAAAAGACAAAACATGGCAGGCAGTGGTGGTACACGCCTTTAATCCCAGCAGTCGGGAGGCAGAGGCAGACAGATCTCTGTAAATTTAAGGCTAGCCTGGTCTACAGAGTGAGTCCCAGGATGGGCTCCATAGTTACTGAGAAACCCTGTCTTAAGAAACCAAAAATAAACAAATAATAAAAGACAAAACACGGGGGCTTGTTTTTCAACATCTGTACAACAAAACACAGGTAGTAGTAAATTTAGAAAAGTGAGTATTATGTGAATGTATTGAAAAACATCCTCTTTCAGAATGGCTCTCATGGAAAGAGATTGAGCTGAGAATTTAAGCCTTAAGGAACTATCAGAGGGCCAATGACTTAAAATTATCACTGTACCTACAGCACAATTTTGAGCCAAAGCAAAGAGCTTTGAATCTTCCAAGGCCTCAAGGTGGGTGGAGTATCAGAGGTACATAGCTGGAGGGTTTGTTTTTTTCTGTTACACCGAAGGTCCCTTAATTAACAGTGATCATCTCTGTGCCTAGCACACAGTATAAGTTAAATGTGTAGAAACATTTTTTTCACAATCATCATTAATAGCAGTATTCAGGAGCTATTGTATTAAGATAAGAAGTCTCTGTGGAAGAAATTAAGCTTTCCTTTGTAAAGATAAATATATCATATCCTTAGTATATGTACACAATAACTTTTAGTAAGAGGAGCAGGAGCAGGCTACGTCCTGCCCGGCTCCCGGCCACCTAGCTAGCTTAGCCCCCAAAATAACCACACGGAAATTGTATTAATTAAATTACTGCCTGGCCCATTAGTTCTAACCTCTTATTGGCTAACTCTCACATATTTTGTTTAACCCATCTCCATTAGTGTATTGCCACTTGACTGTGGCTTACCAGCATGAGTCTAAGCAGCATCCATCTCAGAGAGGAGAGCCATGGCATCTGCCACACTGCCTTCTTCCTCCCAGTACCCAGTTCTTTCTTCCCCGCCTATCTAACTTCTGCCCTATCAAAAGGCCAAGGTGGTTTCTTTATTTGACCAATGAAAGCAATACATAGATAAAAGACCCTCCTACACCATTTCCCTTTTTCTGTTTAAACAAAAAGAAAGGCTTTTATTTTAACATAGTAAAATTACATATAACAAAACAGTTATCAAGCAAGAATTACAGTCACAATATTTATATCTATTTTATCTTTTATCATAACTAAGGAAAACTATAACTATCTATTCTCCAACTCCATCAAAGACTCTAGAAGGATATAATATTACCTAAGTAAACAGGAAATGCACTATAAGCAACTTCCAAAACTCTAGAAATCACAGAGACATCTCACTGCCTCAACAGTCATCCAAAGTTCTTTTGTACTGTTGGGGCATCCATCTTCAGCCTACAGGCCCATAGTATCCAGCAGACATTTCCATGAAGCAGGAAATTTTAAAGATAGTTCAGTCACTTTCTTTTGTGTCCTACAGAATGTCTCACAGACTCTTTCATGAACCAGGAACCCTGAAGGATCATTTCACCTTTGGGCAAAGTCAACAGTCCTCTCTCTGTGGGTTCTTTGTGTTCAGTTTACGTAACAGTCCAGGCTAGAGCAGTTTCTTGCCCAAATGGCTAGCAAACTCCATAAAGAGTCTCTTCAATGCCCATCTTCCTCTTGAAGTAGCTGGTGCTGCCAGGAGCAGACATGTCTCATTGTCATGAAAACCCTAAGTTATTAAAACATTTAAGATGCCATATTCTGTAGTCTTTGAAAGATATAAAGAATGCCTATCTAACTGAAATATATCTCTATATATCTATAGAATCTAACATGACTACGAGCTTGACTATTATCGATGATTATCCATTAACAACCTATATTTCCTAATTATATATTATATTTTGAAATGATCTACACAATCACAATACCTTAATCAAGAGCAGAAATATACATATAACAGGATTGACCTTAAATTTATATCAATAAAGCAAATTTTATAACAATGTAAATTATTCATATCTATATCATATCTCCCTTTAAATGTAAAAGAACATTTATAAACAATATTTGGGAATATGGGCATAGTTTTTTCTCTCCAAACTGCTTCATGCTGTATGGGGGCACTGTTATTCAGGTCTTTCATGTTATAACCTGTCTGCTAGGTTTATCTCAGTGGGCAGTTAAGTGAAGTAATTTTTTGAGGGTATTTACAGCAACCATGAAACCATATTATTGGTCTGGAAGCAATCCACAGGTTCTCATCTTCAGTGAAAACAAAAGAAGAACCTCTTTTCCAAAGCATCATACCCTTAGAACCAAATTCTGAAGTCATAATACCTTTATAATATCCATTCTGGTTTATCTTAGTAGCCCACACAATGAGATGTGCCTCTGTACTTAGCTCCTTTACAGTCAAAAAATTTAAAGAAAACACAATAATGCAGAGAATCCATACTTTTTGTGAATTTTCCATTTTCACGTGGCTTATTTTTTTAATCTACAACTATCTGTACTCTGTCTCTTTAAAGACTTTACCCTTTTTTTAAAAAGCATTAACTTTACTTTATGACTTTTTAATACTCTTTTTCTTCTCTCTCCCAAGCCTACGTATGTCTAACACTATGACCCATTTAGAGGTCTTTTATGTCTGAACCTGTCCTATTGCATTGTCTTTAATTCTCTACTGTCTTGAAGAGCTTTTAAAATGCTAAGCTCTTAAGAATCTAAGCTGTGACAATCCCAGGTCAAATACATGTACTGCCTGCTTGCCCCACCCAGTCCAACATGGTGGAGTCGCTTGTGCCTCTGAGTCAGTTGTGCCTCTGGGCTACTTAGTGGTAGGCTGCTCTGGATGTTAGCTCCACCTCTCTCCAGTTTCAAAATGGTGAACATATCATTTCTACTAGCTCTGAGGCCACTAGGTAGGAGCCACACTCAGCACTTTAACTCTGAGAATGAGCTTTTTATCTGAGTTACAGCCAAATCTGCCAGGCAGTGCACTGCATAGCCTGGAAACATCTCTCTGTATGGCAGCAGAAATCC